>NC_056751.1:87416537-87774037 GCF_019279795.1 Protopterus annectens | reverse complement strand
AAATAACTGAGCATGCGAATTTGATAAAGAAATGATTTGAGGATGGTTATTCAGCTGAAGATCTGGGACAAAGAAAAAGGGGAATACTTATATTAATTGCAAGAGGATCTCCAATAGTGATAGAAGAGGGCAAAAGATGATAATGGTAGATTTGTAGTAATAAGGGGGTACTGGCAAAGGGGTAGGATTATGCTGGCATGTATTTATATTCCACCTAAAACTGCTACAATGGAGCTTAAGAAAATCCTGGCAGAAAAATTCAGGTTTATGAATTCAGTAGTAGGAGTTTAGAGACAATTTGCATATTAATTCCTCAATGTACAACAACTGGGCTAGGCAAGATTAAAAATTGTATTTCACAGGAACATGTGCATTTAATTGAAAGTTTTGATACACATCCAGTAACTATTTCAGATCACACACCAATAATAACTAAAATAAAAATGCAGGGTAATGAAATAAAAATGACACACTGGTGCTTCCCCACCTACCTCTTAGAAAGGAAGAAATTTAAGCAATGGTAGCAGAAATTATTTGGGACTTAGAGAAACAGAAAAAATGATAAGCCAGCAAACTGTGTGCTGTAAAAATATACAAGTATATTTATTATATTACATAAAAAGAACAAAAAAGAACAGACCGGTTTTGGCTAGAAAAGTTTCATAGCCTTCATCAGTGCTAAAGACAAAAACAAACGTTTGTTCCTCTTATACAGTGCTACAAATTTAATGCATACTGTGATTGGTTACCTCATAAATATTCATTTAGTCCGGGTGGAAAAAGTCCACCCAGTTTGATCCATTTTTTCTCTCTAGTATCCAAGCTAGAATGCCATCCCGCTTTGTTGGATCTATTCCCCATGGCCCTATCAATAATCATAAAACTGAATGGAGCTGTAGGGTGATTTACAGTATGCTTATACAAAGCATTGCTGATTTTCTTATGTCTAATGTCACTTAGATGCTCAGAGATTCGCACTCTGAGTGGCCTTGAGGTCTGACCTACATAAAATGCAGAGCAACTACATGAGGCCAGATAGACAACCCAATCGCTACTGCAATTTGCAAAGAAACCGATGTCAGACAACACCGGAATTCCTACTTGTAAATTGTTTGGACTTCATATCTTTATTGCAGTGGCTACAATGTCCCCAAGGCATACACCCAGTTAATCTGTCCCCTAGAAGTGTTGTTTGAGTATTACCTGTAGAGACAGACTTGGTTTCCTGTTTGTAATGGCACAAATACGAACCCAAATTCTTTCCTTTATGGAACTAAAAATTACATTTATCCTCAAGAAGTTGTGATAGGGTGTTATCAGCCAACAATATATTCCAGTGTCTCTGTACACTGTTGATTAATACTTCGGTGTTCCTGCCATATGTGGTTGTGAATCGTATAACAGAACTGGGTCCCTGATGCTTGTCCTTGTATTTGAGTAAATCCTCCCTATTAAGGGTTGTAGCCCAGTTACTAGCCCCTAGGACATAACCCATTTTGTAGCCCCTTTCACAAAACCTGTTAACAAGATCCATCCGGAAGGTTTCAAAAGTGGAGTCCTGTGAGCAAATATGCCTCATCCTGATAAACTGAGATTTGGGGATATTTCTGATAATATGGGGAGGATGAAAGCTGGATGTGTGGAGTAAGGAATTATACTGTGAGTATTTACGGAAAACTTCTGTTCGTAATGTGTGATCTTCATTCCTACTAACCAAAACATGTAGATATGTAATGTGTTTTGTGTGGTAATTCACTGTAAATTAAGGACCCCATTTGTTGTCATTCAAATATCCCATGAATTCCATTAGGTATTCCACATCTGACGTCCACACCATCCAGCAGTCATCCAAGTACCTCCTCCATATGTCCATTTCATCCAAATAGATGTTGTGTGTCCCATCATAAATAATGTGTTCCTCCACATATGCCATAAAGAGGTCTGCATAAATGGGGGCAAAAGATGCCCCATGGCTGTTCCCTGCACCTGGCAATAGAATTGATTTTGATAGAAAAAGACATTTTTGGGTAACACATGTTCAGTTAAACACATCAGGAAGGTGTTAAAACCGGATTCATACAGATTGGATTTGTATAACCAAAATTCTATCGCATCGAGGCCTGCCCAATGTGGAATGTTTGTGTAAAGTGCACATACATCTAATGTGCAAAGAAGCCAACCCTGTTCAAGTTGCATCCCAGAGACAATGTCCAAAATCTCTGTGGTATCCTGGATCTAACCCATTTCAACAGAGGCTGGAGGTGCATCATAAGGAATTTGGACAGGGGCTCCGTGAGTGAACCATTCTTAGAAACAATGGGTCTGCCTGGTGGATTAAGGGGATCCTTTTGAATTTTTGGAAGAAAATATAAGTATTGGCTATTGGGGTCCGATACTGTAAGATGGTGTTTAATTTTATCAGTAATGATACCCTCCTGCAATGCTGACCCTAAAAAATCATCTGTCTGTTTTTTAAACATAAATGTAGGGTCCAGAGACATATTGATGTAATATCTGCCATCTGTAAGCTGTTTTTGTGCTTCAGCATCATGTTGCTGCCAATTCATAACTACCACAGCCCCTCCGTTATCGGCAGAGAGAATTACCAATTCCTTATTAGCAGTCAGCTCACGTAGGCTTTCCATATCAGTCTTTGAGAGATTATTTGCTTTGATATTAGTACCCTTATAGTTGAAGTGTGGATCTTTGAGCACAGAGGATTGAAAAAGATGGACATTGTGATGCATCGGTGGTACAAAACTAGATTTATGATAAGTAAATGTTTTATCAGAGTCCAAATTGGAGACATTGTCATGAAAATGCAACCTAAGATACAATAATCTACAGAATGCCATAACCCCCTGTGCTAAACAAAGAAACCAGGGATAAAACTGAGACCTTTATTGAGTAAACGTGTCTGTGTTTCAGTCAAAGCACCATTAGAAATATTTAGCACATTAGTGTTATTGCACTCATTCATTTCCTGTAAGGAGTTCCAATAGCCCCTCCATGTTTACTTTTGTTGTGCTTCCGCCCTGCTCTTCTTATAAGGCCTAAAGGGGCTGCTGTGTTATTCCTTTTGGGGGTGGGTAAATCAGGGGCCTGCTGCATGTCCAGGTCTGTACCTGAGGAGGAATCTGCTCCAGATGAATCTGTGTACATCCCTTGTTTTTTAAGTATAGATCTGGGGCGTTTGGTGGTTTGGCCAGTTTTCCTAGTACCCCACTCAAACCTCACATGTCTGTTGTAGCTAAAAGGATTACCCTTCTCATAATCCGATTGCTCACGTTGAAACTTACGGACCTATCTATCCTGTAATTGTTGTTCCAAGCCCGAAAGGTCTGTACTTAATTTATTCAAACATGAAGTGTAAAAGGGCTAGCCCTCATAAACTTTGGTCTCCTCACATAACTTGGTGATGTTTGCAATCTCCTTATCTATTACACATTCATGATATATAGCTAGTGCTTCTACAAACCCCATAGAGGTTTGCTGTTGTATACTTGACCACTCTTTGGCTAACTCGGCATCTATGTCATTGATCAGAGGTTGTATCTTTACTTTTAAACCTCTTGGAGATATGCCCTTGGCCATATAAGCTTTAAAAAGTTTGCAGTGCCAGACATTAGATCTTAAGGATCTCATGTTCTTGTTCAGTTGCTGAAACAGGGCTTCACAATTGTTCTCTGGGTTCAAAGTAATGGTATTGATATTAACATTGTTACCGTTTCCCAGTCCAAATATACCCAAATCCTCCCTATCAGAGGATAATCCTGCTAGAATCCTGGTTAAGTCCATATTAATGTGGCACACTATCAGAAGTAGGAATGACCAATTGTAAAGGGTGCAACCTGTTGTAAAGAAATTGTGATCAAACTAACAACCAAAATACAAATGGCAATATTTCAAAAACCAAAAAATATCAATAGTAATATGTGCTCCTCACTACTTGTGGATCGTAATAGCCCTTGTCAAGATACACATGTATGTCCTAACCCAATAGTTTTCCTACATAAATTGACAATGCTATGTCCACAAAGCTGATATTTATGTAACCAGTATATGGTGAGTATCAGTGGTCCTTGCCCTTGTAAAAGTAATAATTGTTGCTATTGATTGCCCAAAGGTATGCTCCAACAAAACAGTAAATGTGACCACACAGATGTCTGTTCTCAATGCAATGCCATGTCCGCACAAACATCAAAATGATGTATGCAATAATAACCAATTCTGGCCATTATATAAAATATACAGTTAGCATGGACAATAATGGCCCTTGCACATATTACAAGTTGTTCATCATCCGGCATCAACTGCAAAAAATGTCAAAGAATGACCTAAAAAAAACGGTAAGATCAACTAATCCTGGCCAAATGTATTAATCATTGATCAGGCAATACCACATCCACCAGACCCAATCAGTATAAAATCTTATTTGTATGTCTGGTTGGTGTTAGATCAATAGGTTGTACCTCAATAACCACAACAAGGCACCCCTAATGAAAACATGTAATAGAATATTAATAGATACGAGAAGTTATTCGAAAACCAGTCCTGGTCCTCCTAATGGTGTACCAAAAGAATAAGTTAGTAATCTTTAATAGGGTAGAGCAGACGCAAACCCCATACAAAATGATCCACCCACTGGTAGCAGGAAATGGGTATAATATTAATGTTAATCCTGGTTAATATGAATGGTCCCGATATATCCTGTGTTATCGGTTCGTACCATAGGATAGCTTTTGAATATGCAGTGGTGCTCTGGAAGTAAACTTCTAGGTCAACGAACAGAACTTAAGTAGCATTCCATAAATTTGTAACCGGAAATAAAAACAGTTGACTATCCTAAACAGTATACATAACAAGCAAAACAGTATTCAAATAACAATTGTGGTTAGTTCATAGAATCCCCATTAAGAGAACATACAATCAAAAACAAGCAATGGTATAATCCTAAGGTTAATGACAAGAAATGACGTGAACGTCAGTCCATAACCACTGCTGTGGTCCACTCCTTCACAAAAATAAATCTATTCGGAGACCTAAATGTCCAAAACTATAACTGGAAGCACAAACAGCGCTGAAGATAGTAACATGAATTGGTTACAGTCTGTTGCCTTTGTTTATGGAAAGAGTTGCAGTCATCTTGCGACACTAATGAAAATTGCAGGGGATTTATTTTGGTTATTTACCATTATATGTTGGAGCCATTGAGGGACTGATCAACTACAACACTGCTGGGGGCCTGTACCAGCACGGATTTGAATACATACTGCCTTCCACAAACATACATCTGTTTTGGGCATACTAGTTATCTAATGAACTAGAGGGTCTACTGAGGAGCTCACTGGACATTGGTAACTGTTATTCTTTACTTTTGGGTCTGTGTGTGCATTATCCTCTACATCTGACTGCTCGAGCTGGAAATATTGCTTTGGAAGGGGTGTATTTTTCAGGGTGTTATCACTTCAATGATTGGATTTACTATATCAATATTATATGTAGTTATCCACTATTTTTGGTCCATTGCCTTTGTTTATGTAAAGAGTTGCGGTCATCTTGCGACACTGATGCAAATTGCAGGGGATTTATTTTAGCTATTTATTTATTTATATGTTGGAGCCATTGAGGGAAAGATTAACTATAACATGACTGGGGGCCTTGTACCAGCATGGATTTGTATACATTCTGCCGTTCACAAACATACATCTATTTTGGGTGTGCTAGCTATCTAATGAACTAGAGTGTCTATTGAGGAGCCCACCAGACAATGGTATCTGTTATTTGTTAACCTTTGGGTCTGCGTGTGTATATCTACATTTGACTCTTCGAGTTGGAAGCATTGCTTGAAAGGTGTTTACTCTTCAGGGCGATATAATTTCTTAAACGATATGCCCAACGATGGCACTTCACTGTGGCTTATCGCCGTTTTGGATTGACTGTAACCAATTCATGTTACTATCTTTAGCGTTGTTTGTTGTTTGTGCTTCCAGTTATAGTTTTTGACATTTAGGTCTCCGAATAGATTTTTTTTGTAAAGGAGTGGACCACAGCAGTGGTTATGGACTGAAGTTCAAGTCATTTCTTATCATTAACCTTAGGATTATGCCATTGCTTGTTTTTGATTGTATGAAACTATATCTACAGGAAAGTCCCCAGGAATAGATGGTATTCCTGTGGAAGTTTGGAAGCTAAGAGGGAAGAAACTAATAAAGATCTAGAAAGTTTTGTTTAACACTATTTTAAAAGTAGGAGAAGCACCAGCATCCTGGAAGAAAGCAGTGGTGGCTGTAATACCTAAAGATGGTAAAGACCCATCAGATGTGGCTTCATATATGCTCATTTTGATTCTAAACCATGCTTATGAAGTGTTTATGTCTGTAATGGCTAAAAGAATGGCAAAGGTGGCGCCAGAATCGATAGATATGAATGTGTTTTTTTTTTGTGGTGGGAAAGGCAAACATTTGACAGTATTAATAGAACAATGATGATCCAGAGGGAAGCAGAATGTAAGAAAATACCGCTGTTGTTGGTGAGTGTTGATACAGAGCAAGCATTTGACAGAGTAAGTTGGGATTTTATGAGTAGGACAATAGAAGCATTGTATTGCCTGATAAAATTATTTGGTTGATTAGGAGGATATATGGAGGTTTGGAGGTGAAAATTTAAGTCTGTGGGGCGCCCTCTCTGATAAATTCTGTTTGAGCAGAGGATCCAGACAGGGGTATCCTCTTTTCCCTTTGTTGTTATTTTTATATTTAGAACCATTGGCAAAAAAATAAGGACTTGAAAGGATATAATTGGGATGGTAGTCAAGAAAATTGGCTTTATTTACAGATATAGCTGATAAAACCATAAAAGAATATTTTAGTGTTGTGGAACATTGAGACGGTTTCAGGTCTTTTTCAACTCTTTCCTTTTTATCATATAATTATAATCCTCCTGTATATAAATGCTATATTTTATCACTATTGTATTTTGATGTAAAATGTAAACTAATGTAATATTTTCTATTTCTTATCATATGTTTGTAATTTTGATGTAAAAGTTAAACTGATCTAATATGTTTTCATTATTGTAAGTATTGCTGGAGGTTTTCTCCCTGGGCCTCCTCTGAAAATGGGTCTTTGACCCAGTCGAACTTTCCGGTCACCAAATGTCAATAAATAATAAATAAATAATTTTTGGTATACAAAACTAATGAAAATAAAACAAAGGCAATAGCTGTAAGCTATGTACCCTGACTCAAATTGTTTCAGCAATATCCATATTTATGGGGACATGATAAAATGAAGTACTTAAGAGTATGCATTAGTAAGGATTTTATTTTGACAGCTAAGGATATGTGGGAAGAAACTAAACAAAAGGTAGTATAAAAATTGAGAGTTTGGAAGCTCTGTTTTATGGATATGAATGGCAAGATGCAACCAGTGAAAATGTTTTTAGTCCCTTTAGCTTTATACACAGATCAGGCATATTTTTATTAACCAGAGGAGAAGTTGTGGAAGCAATTAACAATGCGTTGAAGGGTTTTATATGGGAGGAGAAGAGGGCAAGAGTCAAGTGATATAAGCTGATCCTTCCAATAGAACAAGGTGGTTTGGGCTTACCTGATTTGATCAGAGCTGTGTAGTTAAGGCTTCTATACATAGCACAAGCAGAAAGATCTAATTCAAAGTGGAAAGGGATGGTAGTGAATTGGGGGGGGGTCACAAAACAAGGAGAAACTCAGATTTTGTATGCAGATCCTTAAGGAGAATAGCTATAAGTATACAGAGTATTATCTTCATAAAGTAGCAGAAAGTTTTCTAACAACTAAGCCAACATGGGGATGGAGGAAGGAAATGTTATTGATAGGGATGACTGCAATTAGGGGTACGGAGAATAAGCAAGAAGTACAAGAATGGGCTGGAATTTACTAGAGAAAACTGGCAAAGGAACCAAGGTATTGGTAGCAAATAATTAGACAAGGAAAGGTAATAGAATGGGAAGAGACCAAAAATTAAATTGGACTGCAGGTTAAAGATTGCCTTCTCTGTTAAGGACTGATGTCGGGGTGTAGGTAAAGAGAAAGAAATAGGGGGATCCTAAGTGAAAGATCAGCACTGGTATAGTTTTTAGTAGAGTCTAGAACAGAAGCTGCTGTTAAAGGGATATTTAGCAGGGCATGTAAAATATTGCGTGATGACTATAGGAGTCAGTCAGAGGAGGTTAGAAAGACTTGGGAAGAGAGATTAGATAAGCAGTTGACAAATAAGCAATGGGAGGATATATGTATGGCTCCCAAATGTACAACAATTCTAGAATATTTAGTATCTTTGCTTGGAAGTTTTTGCGTAGGTATTTTTATACAATAAGCAGAATCCAAAGAAGTTTTGCTCAGGTAGATTGTAAATGTTGGATATGTGATGGGGAAGAAAGAGACAATTGGGACTATGTTTTTTGGGAGTGCAGTGAGTTTGCAGACTTTAAAAACTGCCTGCAGACTACTTTAACAGAAATACTGGGTGAACTAATTGGTGTAACTGAGGAATTGATTTTTGAGCTGTGATACAGAATCAGAATTGTCTAGACATAGTAAGGGCTTGCTGAGTTTAGTTCTGATGGTTGCCAAAACAGCAATTATTAGAAAATGGAAATGAAAGTTTAAACCGTTCTAGAAGTAGTGAATATAGTAACAGAGAGAAAACAAATGGAAATGGGATCTTTAGAAAATGGTAGGAGCAAATTCAGTAGTAAAAATGGGAATTGTGGGAACAATTTATGTGGAATAATGTGTTGGAAGAGGAATGAGTTTAATGGGAAGGCAATAATTCAGTGAGTTTTGTAATGTTTGATTGACGGTGACTGGATAGATTATAAATGATGTATATCATTTGCAACTGAAACTATATATGTTTTAATTTATATAAACATATGATTGTGTATGTCATAAGAGATAATTTAATAAAGATGTTTGTTGCTTAAAAAAAAAGGATATAACAACCAACCAGCCAGCTTCCAAAGCTTCAGGGTACCTTCCATGTAGCCGAACTGTCAAGTAGCTTGAACTGAGTTGACTGTAAGACAAGTCTGGGCACCAAAGTCCTTCTGAGCTTTAGTTTGCTTTTGACAGTCAGCATTTAGCCAATATTTATGGAAGTGTTAGAAACATTATCGTTAGGTTTTATGCTGTATTTCTCCTTGTTTCTGACATTAAGGTCAGATTTGGTTACATCCTAAAACTTTCTACAGAAAATTACTTTTTTGCTAGGTAAGTTATATGATAAATGGATAGCCTTCTGCAGAACTTTTACTAATAAGTGCTGAAAACAAACCAGGGCTTTGACTGTAATGGCAGTGTACTTCTACTGGTACTCTTTAGTTTACATGGGCAGAGCCTTTTCTTGCGTGGTCTGGTGTCTTACCTGCTGTTTCAAATATCCAGATAATGCAAACAGTAGTGGCTAACTCTAAAGTCTATGTGAGAGAGTAATACAAGTGAGAATCTGGTATAAATATGGTTCAAATGACAGAAATACTGTAAGTCAGAAATTACTGAGGTGTGGTTGTACACTTCTTTAATGGGTAAAACAGGTAACTTGTCTGATACTATTCATGTTAGTGTTGGTATAAAATTTTAAGTTTCCTGTACGGTATGGTGGAGATTAAGGCGGGACAGGACTTACTGGGTTACGGTAATCGTGGTCTAATGAGCATTCTACTGAAATATCTTTCCCATAAGTACTTATTTTGTGTTTGTGCCAGTTATTCAACTAATTAATTGAATCTGAAGTCTTGTAGAATATATAATACTCTAAGGTGGTTTTAAAAAAATGAGGGCAATGTATTGACACTTCTAAGAAGGAAAATAGTACCGGTGTTACACAAGGAAACATGAAAGTTCATAGTCTCAGCTATCCAGATTTTTGCAAGTTTTCTTCATATTTATGGTCACTTCCTCATAAAATATGTGGTATTCTGGCAAATTGTTGGGATTGATGTCACCAAGTAATGCCAAATATTTTAAATTTCTTACTTCATATCCTTCAGAAAATGCATGCCGATGCAGGAACTGTTCTGTCATCTAAGTTTATAAGAACAATAATTAACTTGAAATCTGTCCCTGATTTTGGACATTTGTTACCCATTACTTTTTCTTTGTCCATATTTCTTCAGCTGGAGGTTGAGAGACATGACAGCCTTAAAATATCCTGAGTCCGGTTGTGAAATACTTTCTCCAGTAAACAGTGCTTCTTGTCTTTTATTCCTGGTCAGTTTTTCTTTAATATTAGGAATTAATGCACAGCTGTTTTGTTTTCTAACCTTTTGTAGGTTGATTTTCTGATTGAATCTTTTGGAACCAAAAAACAGAAGCGGGCCCTGAATTCAAGAAGGATGCATGATGTTGTCAGTGGGACTATTCAGAATGTTGTTGCTAAAGCTGCAGAACATGCCATAGAAAAAAAAGGTGTCACAGGTATGCAACTCATAGAGATGAGCATTAATACACAGTTCTTTTGTTCTTATCTTGTGAAGTTCTTTCATAAGCCAGCAACTACAGCAGACTATTTAGATTAAAAAACAAAGTTATTAAATTATTCTTGGCCAGAAAAAATATGTACTAGTAGAAATGGCTCAACTAACGAACAAATCATAAGTAGGACTATAGACGGCCACTAAATCACTTCTACTCCCTCGGCTAAAAAGCCTTCATGGAAGTGATGTAATCATGATGTAAAACACTAATATATACATATATATATATATATGTATATATATATATATATATATATATATATATATATATATATATATATATCCACAATTAGTTAACATATTAAAACACAGGATGTTCATCGTGCATACAGCTGCAGTAATCACAGATGGGTTTTCAGCCGTCAGGCGGTCCCTCGGTCGGCCGAATTCCAAAGTCTTGGTCCGGCGTCGGTTGTTGTCGCTTACTCTTCTGACGTCAGGAAGGCCAGAGTATATAAGACACAGCCGACGCCATGTTCTCCAGTCTTTTTTGCCACACGGTGCCCGAAGCAGAAGCAGTTCGCAAGTGCCGGTCGGCCAGCTCCTGAATTACGAAAATATTTGGAACCGAAGTCTTCATTAAAGCTAAGTACCCGTTAGAATCTTTTCTTGCCTCAGACCGATGTCAGAAAAAGTTAATAATTGTATTTCTTGTGGGAAGCAAATACCGCATAAGGATTTCCATTCCCTTTGCATACCTTGTTTGGGCCCAGACCACGACGTCTCGGGCTGTCGCTTTTGCGCTACCTTCAATAAACGCACTATCAAGCGTCGGGCGGAGTTCGCCCAACACTTTTTTGGTAAAGCTTTTGACTATAAAATGTCGTCGGACACTCCGACTACCGCTTTATCCAAAAAACGCAAGGAAAAGGACCGACATGCGAGGCCCGCGGTCTCCACCGACACCACGCCGAAACAGGCTCCACGTGGTCCGGTTCTCAGCGAGACGCCTTTGCAGTCCCTGACTACCGACGACACTCCTTCTGCGGTGTCTTCTGTACCCGAGACCGCTGGGTCATCGGCTCTTTCCCAGACTACAACCGAAGCCCCAGCTTATGTCGAGCCTACTAATGTGGACAGATCTACATCCACCCATGGTGTATTTAGGCCTTCATCTTCTTTTTCTATTAAGGCCTTTACTAAATCCAAAGCAGCCAGGCATCACACTAGGCCTGCTGCTCAAGGCCCATCTCCTGGACCCATGCCTAAGAAACAGATGCTTAAAATGGCTGAGGATCTAATAACTCTTATCAGAGGTTCTCAGCCCCCTCCTGACAAGAGACCCAGAGTGGAGGAAGAATCCCCCTCTTCGGATCAGGGATCCATTTTATCAGAGCATTCTGATGCAGAGGAACACTCTTATTCTCCCTTTGAGGATTCGGATGCAGAACAGTCCATTCCTTCTGTATCCCCCCCTGAGGATTTTTCTTTTGGGGAAACCTTGCACACCTTGAGGAAACACTTCCATTGGGAAGGCCAAGACTTTTCAGACTCCAAGAAAAGACTTAGGGAATTTCTTTGGTTACCTCAGCACAGACCTCTGGCTATACCCCCTGTTTTGGAGGTACTGGATGATGCCTATTCGGAGGCTTGTTTTAATCCTGATTCACTGCCTCCTGCACCAGTAAAGCCTGATAGATATTACAGAATACCCAGTTCTCACCAATTTCTCTACAAAGGCCATAATGCTGACCCTGAAACCATTTCACAAGGTCCTAAGGGAATAAAGGCCTCCACTGCCAAGAATCCACTTCCTGCAGAAAGGGAATCTAGATCTCTAGAAAGGTGGGGTAAGAAGGTATATACCTCGGCCACCCTAGCCATGAGGGCCTTAAACTGCCAGTTTCATATGATTAAATATCAACAGTTCCTGTTATCACAATTAAAAAACAAAATCTCTCAACCTGAACAACCAGATTTAAAAGAGTTACAGGATATGATGCATAGTGCAGAACAAGTGGGTAAACACACCTTACAATGTGGTTATGATGCCCTAGAGGCTTCCAGTAGAGCGGCTGCTACAGGATCATTCATTCGCAGACATGCCTGGCTTAGGGAACAAAATCTGCCTGATCAGGTGAAAGCTAAACTTCTTGATGCACCTTTACAAAAGGATGTACTTTTTGGTACTAATGCTGAGGATATACTACGAAAAATGGAAGAAAAAGCCAAATCTATGCAAACTGTCAAAGCTTTCTTACAGGTCCAGCCACCACGATTTAGCAGGAATTGGCCTTCAAAAAACTGGTCCTTTCCAGCCACTGACAAACCCCAAAGAGGCAGATACAGACGTGCAAGGGGCAGAGGGCAATCACAAGGATCATATAGAGGCAGACAATGGCAATCTCCAGCACCAAGAGGTGGTGAAGACAGTGCACAACAATACAGGAAGCAAACCCAATGACTCCCTCATTTCCATGCCAAGCAAGTCTCAGCTGGCAGCACCTTTGGGAGGGAAACTAGCATTATTTGCAAGCAATTGGCATATTGTCACAACAGACAAATGGATACTGGACATTATAAACAGAGGCTACAAATTTCAATTTCACACTCTTCCAAAAATGAGAGGCATGCCAAACCTACCACAAAATCAAAGGGTAGAGGCACAACTGCAAATTTCAAAGCTCCTAAACATGAGAGCTATACAAAAGGTACCTACGCACCAACAAGGTCAAGGTTTTTATTCAAGACTTTTCCTGGTACCAAGAAAAGGAACCGACTGGAGACCCATTCTGGACTTATCCATCCTAAACACATTTCTACTCGTACCAAAATTCAAGATGCTCACATTACAGCAACTTCTTCCCATGCTGGGCAAGGAGTTTTGGCTGGTAACATTGGACCTCAAGGAGGCATACCTGCATGTCCCAATCAGACAAAGCTGCAGAAGATACCTCAGATTTCTTGCAGGTTCAATCCACTATCAATTCTCTGCATTGCCCTTTGGCTTATCTACTGCCCAGAGTATTCACAAAGTGCCTGGCATCAGTGATTGCCTATTGCAGACTTCAAGGGATACAAATTTACCCTTATCTGGATGACTGCCTGATCCAAGCGGACAGCAAACATATACTACTGGAACATCTGGCATATGTGACACGGTTACTGCTTTCTCTGGGATACACCATCAACAAGGAGAAATCAAAGCTAACACCTTCTCAGAAAATAACCTTCCTGGGTGCCAGCTTGGACACAAACACCCAGATGGCATACCTTACGCCAGAAAAACAAGGGCAATTATCTCAGTACTTCAAAATACTAGCAAAAGTACCAGGCTTACTGCAAGGAAAATCCTGCAGGCTCTGGGATTCATGGCATCTTGCATTCTTCTAATCCCGTGTGCAAAGCTGCATATGAGGAAACTTCAATGGTACCTAAAAAATCTATGGTCTCAACACAGTCACAGCTTGGAAGCAATTATTCCAATAATTCCATGTCTACAAAAGGAATTCCTATGGTGGGCCCAAGCATGTCAAGTAAACACAGGCCTCCCATTCTGCAAGCCTTAAGCAAAACAAGTCATAACCACAGACGCCTCAGATTACGCCTGGGGGGCGCACATGAAGGACAGGTGCATTCAGGGCAGATGGTCCCAAAAGGAAAAGCACCTTCACATCAATCAAAAAGAAATGCTGGCATTAATAAATGCAATTACAGCTTTCAAGGACTTCCTGCATCCAGGACAATTACTCATAAGAACAGACAACACCACAGTAATGTGGTACATAAACAAACAAGGAGGAACTCACTCATACCCCTTGTGCAGACTAGCCATGACTCTTTGGAACTTGGCTCTGGAAAGACAAATTGAACTTCAAGCACAGTACTTGCCAGGAATGGAAAACACACTGGCAGACACTCTGAGCAGGAATATGACAGATCCACACGAATGGAAGCTACATCCACAGGTGTTTACGGAGATAATCCAAGCGTGGGGGAGGCCAGACATAGATCTTTTTGCCTCCCACAGGAACTATCAATTGAAAAGGTTTTGTTCAAGGACCTTCCATCCAAAGGCCTGGAAAGTGGACGCCCTTTCATTCAGTTGGACAACATGGACAGTTTATGCATTCCCACCTCTGCCTCTTCTGCCCAAGGTGCTTTTGAAAGCAAGAACAGACAAACCGAGGATGATACTGATTGCTCTAGACTGGCCAAGGCAACACTGGTATCCACTCCTGAGGAGCCTAACACATACTCCTCCCTGGTCCCTGCCTCTAATACCTCTTCTGCTGACGCAGAACAGCTACAAAACCCTTCACAGTCAGCTGAAAACACTCAACCTCGCTGCATGGAGAATTCCTTAACACCACATCAAACTCTACTCTCCAAGGAGGTGCAGGATGTCATTTTGGAGGCCAGAAGACCATCTACTAGAAAAGCTTACTCCGCAAAATGGAAGCGGTTTTGCTGTTGGAATGAGAAAAGAGGACAGGACCCTAGAAAATTGAACTTGCCTCAGGTTTTACAGTACCTAGCTGAACTGCTGAGCAGTGGACTTTCATTTTCTTCCATTAAAATACACGCCTCAGCCATTTCTGCAGAATTCAACACGGGTCCTCCTTTATTCTCACACCCACTCTTACGGCAGTTCCTCAGAGGGGCTAAGAATATAAGACCTCCAAGGAAACAACCAATCCCAGCCTGGGACCTTAATTACATACTAGAAAAATTAACATTGCCTCCCTTTGAACCTGCTGCTTCAACAGATCTGCAATATTTGTCCTGGAAAACAGCTTTCCTTCTGGCCATCACTTCAGCTCGTAGGGTTTCTGAACTACAGGCCCTCATGGCGGTGCAGCCCTTTCTCATCTTCCATCAGGATCTCATCTTCCATCAGGATAGGGTTTCCCTTTGTACCAACCCATCTTTTATGCCTAAAGTGGTATCCAGGGTCGCCTTAAACCAAGCCATACACCTTCCTACCTTTTATCCTAACCCTCAAAACAAAGGGGAAAGGCTGCTTCACTCTTTAGACATCCATAGGCAGCTACGTTACTATTTGGACAGAACAAAGTCCTTCAGGAAATCAGACCAACGTTTTGTGTCCTATGCCGTAGGGGCTCAAGGGAAACCAGTTACCAAACAGACCATTTCCAAGTGGATTGGCCACTGCATACGATTTTGTTACTCCTATCATGAGAAATCTGTCCCTACTGGTATCAGATCTCACTCCACCAGGGCCACAGCCACCTCTACAGCCTTCCTCAGAGGTGTGCCTACTAAGGATATTTTGGAGGCAGCCACTTGGAGTTCTGTACATACCTTCACAAAACACTACCACCTGCCCTTATATTCCAGAACTAGAGCAGGCTTTGCCACTGCTGTTTTGCAGGGCATTCTGGCTCAACCCAGTTCCTCATAGTACCTACCACCCTATGCATAGCTTTGGGACTCTACCCATCTGTGATTACTGCAGCTGTATGCACGAGTTTGCATGTTCTCCCCACAGTTGGGAGGGCGTTTGAAAGACATGCGTAAATGGGCGTGCTTTCGTTGAAGGTTGAACGTCGAGCTGGCACCTCAGCCTTCATAAAAATCTACTGCCAATCATTAGCGGATCGGAGTTCCACTGTGGCGACCTCTAACCGGGAAAAGCCGAAAGACAACAACATTAAAACACAGGTTAAAATGCATCAGTTCAGTTCACATTAATTAATGAGTGAAATACTTTAATTTATCTGTTTGAACCCATTAGGTACCAGAGTACCATACTTAAAATGCATATACTTTCTCTGTACCATAACTTATATTTAATTAAATGGTGCTCCTTATCTTTAACCTTAATCTGTTGGAAAATAGTGGCAGGTAACGTATCAGAATTTTTATGTTTTTTAGAAAAATGTTCCCCCTGGCTGTACCTAGTTAACCCTGTCTTATGTTTCAAATGTGTTCCTTTACCTATCGCTGAATTTCCTTTTTGTCTCCAATATAAAGCACTCCACAAGAACATGTTAGAGCATAAACTACTTGTTTAGTATCACAAAAAATATTAGAGTAGGACTATATTGTATACCGTAAGTACCTCAGTAATTTACTGGTACCTTCCTATGTCTGTTCATCCGATAAGTAAAATAATTACATAACAACATAACTGCTAAATTCCTATGTCTTTTATAAGAGATGTTAGGTAAGCAATTTATTAATTTAGACATTTCTACATCTTCCATTATAATGGGCCCATTATTCTTAACTAAATGTACTGTGTCATAGGATAATGCATTAAATTCAGTAACCAAATGTATATGATTTCTAGATAAGTGTTTATTCTTGCTTATATAATAATAATTTATTTGCAAATAATAGATAAGCTTACAATCTAGAGCCTCTTCTTGAGTGAGCTTAATACCCAATGATAAGCAGAAAGTATACTCTTCTCATTATGTTGACTTTTATTAAATGTATCCATTTTATTAAGTGCTTCTGTCAAAAAGTCTTGCCTACGATTTGAACGTTTCCTACCTCTTAACATTTCACCATAAGGTAAAGAATCATTTAAATGTGTATGATGGAAAGTAGTGGCATTAATATAATCTAAAACTGTTGTTTGCATACAATATAATTTAGTATGTATACTACTGTCATTGGCCACAAAACAAGTAATGTCTAAATGTTTCACTGTATCATCAGATATATTACCTATAAGTTTTAAGTTCATAGTATTGTCATATGGATGTGCTTCATTCTTGCCCCTTGACATAAAAACTTAAATCATAAATGTAACAATAATACACTACTACATAGTTTTGAAAAAACATTGAATTATAAATATATTTCTTTTCAAATAAATCCATAAATTGGCATACGCTGGGGCAAAAGATACCCTATTGCTATACCTGTCACTTGTTGAAAAAATCCATTTATTAAACTTAAAAAGTATATATATTTTTAAACAAAACTTAAATAGTTCAATAATAAACATAGATATAGGACAGACTTCTAAAAAATAATGTGTAGCTCGAAGTCCACCTTAATGTACAATGCTAGTATATAAACTATGAACAGTCAGCCAATACATGTCCTCATTCCAAACACGTCTGCCAAATTTCTTCAGCTAGTCAGAAGAATCCTTAATGTTTGAATGTAAGTGATAAACATATGGCAATAAATAAACAGTAATTACCTTCCTCACATCTTCCAGCAATGGACCACAGAAAGGTTGCTATAGTACGACCAGGGGATCAGTTACACTTTTATTTACTTTAGGAACAGAATAAAAAATAGGCATACATGCTGAACTAGGGATACGTTTTTCATAGTCCCTATCAGAAAAATAACCCAAACTTATACCTTTTTGTATTATTTGTTTAAAGCTGACAACTGTCATCCAAAAAAATGAGCCATACACATTTTGTAATACTGTTGACAATTCATCATAACTGTATATCTGATGTTGTTAATCTTCACCTAATCCTTGATGGAGGGTTCGGTTCTGAACCCTTGGAACTGACTCAGCCGTTATTTTCCAGCTTGTGCTCTCCAAACTCTCGAGCCCGGCTCTACCCATAATGCTCCTCACAGAGATTACCTCAGATCTCGTTTACCGCATCGCAGACCAGATGTGCCTTCATTATCTCTCGAGCCTTGGCGAATATTTGTGAGTTTTAAAACTTATTTCCATATATATATATATATATATATATATATATATATATATATATCTTCCTAAAAAAAAGTCTTCTAGTTAACTATCTACTCTTTTTACCTTATCTGAGCTACCTGCTCCTCCTGTAGTTTTTTTCTCTTGCTGTAAGGTATTTTTCTCCTTACCATTGTTGCTAACTCCCTCTCTTACCCTTAGAGTATTCTTGTTACCATCGTTGGTATTGCCTTCCTTCTGTCTTCCAAAAAAAAAAATTCTCTGCTTATATGTTTTTCTAGCCTTTCTTCCTTCATTCAGGTGTCAAGAGATGTACTAAGTGTGAGGGGAAAATGCCCAACTCTAACTGGTATATCCTGTGTGTATTGTTTAGGCAAGATACATTTGCAAGAGAATTGTGCTATTTGTCACGGGTTTTCTTCCCGTACCTTAATGGAAAGAAAAGAATAAGCTTCTGCTGAAAGGCCTGTTAAAATCTCCTTTTGACGAGGCCATTTCTGGATCTAAAGAGAAAACTGTGGAAGTGGGAACTTCTTCCCACAGTTCGAAAAAGAGACCTTCTTCATTTACGAGGTCTTTGGAACCAATGAAAAAGATTGCTAAAACTTCTTCAGTGCCAAAAAGCTCTTCGGCACCAGGAGAATTGTCGGTGCCTAGTAAGCCTTTGGTACACTCTGATATTTCAGCCTCGGCTCCGACTGAGCCATCGGTACCAAAGACTTCAGATCTATTTACTGCACCAAGGACAGTGTATTTTCCTTCTGTGAACCCCTTTAGGGACACCCCATTCGTGGAAGTCAGATGGTCCAGATCGCCTTCCACTGTATCCTTGAGGTCTAATAAAAGTTTATCGGAACAGGACACTATGAATGTAATAGACCAGCTCCTAGTGGCAAGAGGATTACATTTGGTTCCGAGCTAATCCGGCATTGAAATTACTTATTCCATGACACCTGCATACACTCCTCCTCCAACTCTATCAGAGCCCTTGGAGTCCTCGGTTCCGAAGTCACGGCTCCAACTGAGTCTGTTCTGACAGCCTTCCCATCTTTAGTTCCTGCACCAGGGGACTCCCCGGGTCGGGACTGGACGGTTGGCTCTGGGATGCATGCCTCTCGGAGCGTTGGCCCTTGTAGTTCAGACTCGGGCTCCAGGTGCGGAGGCAGTCTCCTTGGTGCAGGATGTAACCCTGGATGTTCTTCGTGCATACAGCTGCAGTCATCACACTTGGGTTATCTGCCGTCAGGCGGGTCCTCGGTCGGCCGAATTCCAAAGTCTAGGTCCGGCGTCGGTTGTCGTCGCTTCTTCCCTGACGTCAGTGCGGCAGGGGTATAAAAGAGGCAGCCGACGCCATTTTCTTCAGTCTTTCTTGCCGCGCGGTGTCCGAAGCAGAAGCAGTTCACAAGTGCCGGTCGGCCAGCTCCTGAGATTTATGAAAGTATTTCAGCCGAAGTCTTCTTTAAAGCTAAGTACCCCGTTGGGGAAACTTTTCTTGCCTCTTATTGTATACCTTGTTTAGGGCCAGAACACAACGTCTCGGCCTGCCGTTTTTGTGCTAGATTTAACAAGCGCACTATTAAGCGCCGGGCGGAGTTCGCCCTTCATTATTTTGGCAAAACATTTAATTATATTATGTCGTCGGATATGCCGACGCCAGTTTTAGGAAAAAAACGCAAGGATAAGGACAGACACCCGAGGCCTGCACCGAGTACTGAGACCACGCTAAGGCCGACTACCGGTTCTCCGGTTCTCAGCGAGGCGCCTACGCAGCCCCTGACTACCGATGAAACCTTATTACCGGTGACTTCAGTACCCGAGATCGCAGGTTCCTCAGTCCCCATTCCCACTGCAGATACCGACGCCACTCTTGGCGGAGAAACGGAAAGTTTAGCAAGGCCTGCCATTTCTGAAGGCGTTTTCAGGCCTACCACCTTATCTATTAAATCGTACACTAAATCTAAAGCTCCAATGGAAATTAAAAAACAGGGTCCTCAAGCCCCCTCTCAAGGTCCCATGCCCAAAAAACAGATGCTTAAAATGGCTGAGGATTTGATTTCACTCATCAGGGGCTCTCAACCCCCCTCAGACAAAAGACCCAGGATGGAGGAAGACTACCCTTCCTCAGATCAGGCATCTATTACCTCAGGCCTTTCTGAGGACCTGGATTACGCCTATTCCCCTTTTGAAGACTCTGATGCTGAAGAGTCCATTCCCTCGGTCTCCCCCCCCCCCGAGGACTACTCTTTTGGGGAAACCCTACATACATTGAGAGAACACTTCCACTGGGAAGGCCAAGATTACTCAGATTCCAAGAAAAAGGCTCAGGGAATTTCTACTACTTCCCCAGCATAGGCCCCTGGCTATTCCTCCTGTCTTAGATATTTTGGATGATGTGTACGCAGAAGCCAGTCTTAATCCAGACTCTTTACCTCCTGCCCCTGTTAAACCAGACAGATATTACCGGGTTCCTGATTCTCACCAGTTCCTTTATAAAAAGCCCTTCTGCTGACCCAAAAACTATTTCTCAGGGTCCCAAGGGGATTAAGGCCTCTACTGCTAAAAACCCTTTACCTTCAGAGAGAGATTCCAGAGCATTGGAAAGGTGAGGGAAAAAGGTGTATACATCAGCCACTTTAACCATGAGGGCATTAAACTGTCAATTTCATATGTTAAAGTACCAGCAGTTCTTGCTATCTCAGCTGAAAAGCAAAATGACACAAACAGAACAACCTGATTTGAAAGAGTTGCAGGATTTGTTGCATGGAGCAGAACAAGTGGGGAAGCATACCTTACAGTGTGGTTTTGATGCTTTAGAGGCCTCATGCAGAGCTGCTGTCACGGGGTCTGTCATACGTAGACATGCTTGGCTCAAAGAACAACCCTTACCAGATCATGTCAAAGCAAAATTATTAGATGCACCACTACAAAAAGATGTACTGTTCGGTGTTAAAGCTGAGGAGGTACTAAAGAAAATGGAGGAAAAAGCTAAATCTATGCAAACAGTTAAAGATTTCTTGCAGGTGCAGCCTCCACGCTTCAGCAGAAACTGGCCTTCAAAAAATTGGTCCTTTCCAGCCACGGACAGACCCCAAACGGGTAGATACAGACGCCCAAGGGGTAGAGGACAACCTCAAGGATCTTACAGAGTCAGGCAATGGCAATCACCAGCCCCAAGAGGTGGAGAAGACAGAACACAGTCATTTAGAAAGCAGACACAATGACTTTCCCCTTTGCCTGCCAAACAAAGCTATAATGGCAGCACCTTTGGGCGGAAAACTGTCCTTATTTTCAAAAAACTGGCACATTGTTACAAAGGACAAATGGAATCTGGATATTGTAGACAGAGGCTACAGATTCCACTTTCTCACCCTTCCAAAGATGAGGGGCATGCCAAACCTGCCACAAAATCAGTGGGCAGAGGCACAAAAACAAATTTCTGCTGTCATGGATATGAAAGCAATTCAAGAGGTACCTGCAAAAGAACAAGGTCAAGGATTTTATTCAAGACTATTCCTGGTACCAAGAAAGGACAAAGACTGGAGACCCATCTTAGACCTATCTATTCTAAACACATATCTAGAGGTACCAAAATTCAAGATGCTCACATTACAGCAGCTTCTTCCCATGCTGGGCAAGGAGTTTTGGCTGGTAACGTTGGACCTCAAGGAGGCATACCTGCATGTCCCTATCAGACAAGATTGCAGAAGATACCTCAGATTTCTTGCAGGTTCAACCCATTATCAATTCTGTGCATTGCCCTTTGGCTTATCTACTGCGCCCAGAGTGTTTACAAAATGCCTGGCATCAGTAATTGCTTTCTGCAGACAACGAGGAATACAAATCTACCCATATCTGGACGACTGCCTGATCCAAGCGGACAGCAAGGACATTCTATTGCAACATCTGGCGTTTGTAATAAAACTGTTAAATTGCCTGGGGTACACAGTAAACAAAAAGAAATCAAAGCTAATACCCTCTCAACAGATAATTTTTCTGGGTGCCAGCTTAAATACAACGGCCCAGATGGCTTACCTCACGCCAGACAAACAAGGACAACTGTCTCAATGCTTCAACAAAATGGCAACTTTAACCAGGCTAACTGCAAGGAAAATCCTGCAGGCTCTGGGGTTCATGGCATCTTGCATTCTACTAATACCATTTGCAAAGCTGCATATGAGGAAACTACAATGGTATCTAAAAAACTTATGGTCTCAACACAAACACAGCTTGGAAACAATTTTACCACTCATTCCATGCCTTCAAAAGGAATTTTTGTGGTGGGCTCAAGCATGCCAAAGAAACACGGGTCTCCCTTTCTGTATACCACAAGCAAGGCAAGTCATTACAACAGACGCCTCAGACTACGCATGGGGAGCACACATGGCAGACCAGTGCATCCAGGGAAAATGGTCCCAAAAACAGATGCACCTACACATCAACCAAAAGGAGATGCTAGCTGTGCAAAATGCTCTTATGAATTTCAAGGACCTACTGCAACCAGGCCAGCTATTGATAAGGACAGACAACACCACAGTCATGTGGTACATAAACAAACAGGGAGGGACGCATTCAAACCCCCTATCCAGGCAAGCTATGACCCTGTGGAACACAGCATTGGAATGGCAAGTTCAACTACAGGCACAATTCCTGCCAGGGAAGGAAAACACTCTGGCAGACAACTTAAACAGAAATATGACAGACCCTCACAAATGGAAGTTGCATCCTCAAGTCTTCTCAAAGATAACTCAAGCATGGGGGCAGCCAGACATAGATCTATTTGCCTCCCACAGCAATTACCAGTTGAAAAAATTCTGCTCAAGGACCTATCATCCACAGGCCTGGAAAGTGGACGCACTATCTTTCAGTTGGACAGCATTGACAGTCTACGCCTTCCCGCCTCTACCTCTGCTGACCAAAGTCCTATTAAAAACCAGAGCAGAGAGGCCAAAAACGATTCTCATTGCTCCAGACTGGCCATGACAGCACTGGTATCCCCTCCTTAAGAACCTGTCACACTCACCACCATGGATCCTACCTCAAGTCCCTCTTCTGTTGTCACAGCACAACTACAAGATCCTTCACAGCCAGCTCAGAACTCTAAATTTAGCTGCATGGAAAATACCTTAATTTGCCAGCAGGCTCTCCTCTCCAAGGAGGTACAGGATGTCATCTTGGAGGCCAGGAGACCCTCTACTAGAAAAACCTACTCCGCCAAATGGAAACGATTTTGCTCCTGGAATCAAGCAAAGGGCCAGAATCCTTGGGTAATAAATATACCACAGATTTTACAGTACCTAGCTGAGATGTTAAACAGTGACCTTTCCTTCTCTTCCATCAAGATCCACGCTTCAGCAATTTCAGCACAATACAATACGGATCCTCCTTTATTCTCACATCCTCTATTAAGGCAGTTCCTCAGAGGGGCAAAAAATATAAAACCCCCACGGAAACCTCCAGCTTGGGACCTCAACTTTGTATTGGAGAAGCTGACACTGCCTCCTTTTGAGCCAGCCTCTTCAGTAGAGTTACAATACTTGTCGTGGAAAACCGCTCTGCTTCTGGCTATTACCTCAGCACGCAGGGTTTCGGAACTACAGGCTCTCATGGCTGTGCAACCATTCATCATTTTCCATCAGGACAGGGTTTCCTTACGAACCAACCCTACCTTCATGCCAAAGGTAGTATCCAGTGTGGCTTTGAATCAGACAATTCATTTACCTACCTTTTATCCAAATCCCCAGAACAAAGGGGAGAGGCTACTCCACTCCTTGGACATTCACAGGCAACTTCGTTATTACTTGGACAGAACAAAGTCATTCAGGAAATCTGAGCAGCTCTTTGTGTCCTATGCTACAGGTGCTCAAGGAAAGGCTATTTCCAAACAGACTATTTCAAAATGGATAGCCAACTGCATACGCTTTTGTTATTCATTTCATGGAAAATCAGTGCCTGTATACATCAGATCCCACTCCACCAGGCTACAACTACCTCAGCAGCTTTCCTCAGGGGGGTCCCTACCAAGGACATTCTGGAAGCAGCTACTTGGAGTTCAGTGCACACTTTCACCAAACACTACCATCTTCCACCATACTCAAAATCTAGAGCGGGCTTTGCCACAGCAGTCCTGCAGGGCATTCTAGCCCCTCCTAACTCAGCTTAGTACCAGCCACCCTTACTTAGCTTTGGGATTCTACCCAAGTTTGATGACTGCAGCTGTATGCACAAAGAACATAGTACAGTTTTGTACCTACCATAAATGTAGATGTTCGAGTGCGCATACAGCTGCAGTCCAGGTTAACTTCCCTCCATCCCTTCTTAGGACAGAGCTTATAACAAACACCTTTAACATACAACCTATTTGGGGTATTCCTATATGGTGTATTTGCTTGCAACTACTGTTTTGATTTATCTACTTATGTATGTTTGCATAACATCATGTATTGCCTTCCTTTTTGGGGGCACCTGACATCTGGGGCAAGAAAAACTGAAGAAAATGGCGTCGGCTGCCTCTTTTATACCCCTGCCGCACTGACGTCAGGGAAGAAGCGACGACAACCGACTCCGGACCTAGACTTTGGAATTCGGCCGACCGAGAAACCGCCTGACAGCAGATAACCCAAGTGTGATGACTGCAGCTGTATGCGCACTCGAACATCTACATTTATGGTAGGTACAAAACTGTACTTTCTAAAGAAGTCCTTTTCGGTTCTGGACTCCCACCCCCCCCCTATGGGGGGGGGGGCTGCCTTCTATATCATAGAGAAGGCAGTATCCCTTGGGGATTCTCAGTCTTTGGCTTCCCTTTTGGAGCAAATATCTTCCCCTTCCTCATGGCTGGAGCTGCCATTGACCTCATCCCCCGGACAGAGGGCACAAAAGCCCCAGGTAACACCTACCCTGGTGGTTACCTCTTCGGAAACTTCTCTGTAACGTCCCCCCGAACAAGTCCCTGCGAAAAAGTGCAAGAGGAAGCATCTCTATTCCCCAGAGGAGTCTTACACCAAAGATACTAACTTTAATGAAGGCGAAGGTTCCCCAAAGTCACCCCGTGAAGATGTTTCCTTTGGGGACATCCTTGAAATACTGAAATAGAGGGGTGACTGGTCGTCCACACAACCTTCCACAGAAGAGTCATTGTACCTGGAGGCTTTTCACACCCAACCCTCCACTTCTTGGATTTCTCCGCTCGCTGACAAACTGGTGAAATTGATCGCTCATCGGGCTTGGAAGATACCCACCTCCCTAGAGCCTTTTCCCAAAAGGCCTGACCTTATTTTGTCTGCACTAAAGGAGGAACCATACTGGTCCAAAGGAATCCCTGTTGATGCTGTGGTGGTAGCAGCAGCCACCAAAAAAGAAATCGCAGAAGAGAATCACACTATCCATCCTCCTAACAAGGACTCTGGGACCTTGGATAGATTCGGGAAGTGTGTTTATGCTTCAACACCCTTTGCGTTAAGGTCGTTGAACCATATGGCACACTTTACCAGGTTATAGAGAGACTTAATTAAGGAACTTTCTAACACTCTGGCAGGAGTAGTAGCTACGGAGGTTCAGGATAAGATCTCCTCCCAGCTTGCAACCCTGGAATCCATCTGCAATTCGTCCATGAGGCTCATTACACATGCAGCCAAAGGGACGTCCAGAGCAGCGGGTTCAGGCATAGCCATCAGTTGGCATTCCTGGATGTGCTTATTTGACTTCATGGAGCCATTCAAAGCATAATTCGTGAATGCACTCTGACAGATGTACCCTTTTTAGCCCAAAAGTTAAGGAAACTCTGACCAGAAGTGAGCTGGATGGCAAGACCCTATCTGCTGTGGGCATACGTTTCTCTACTCCTTAGCGACCCTACTCAAGGAATCAGAGGAGTGGAAGACTATGGTTCAAGAAATCCAAAGGGCCTTTCTATGATTCACGTAGTAAAGATTTCTCCCGGAGCAGAGGGGGAAACAATGGAAGACACCGCCCTAGGGTTCGAAATGGACCATAAAATCAGGGGTCCAAGGAATCCTTCTCTGGTACTTCCTATCAACATCCCTGAAGGGATGCCTGATTGTCTTCTTCTGGAGGCAGTCGGGGGACGATTATCCCTGCACCTACCAGCCTGGCAAATAATAACTTTGGACAAATGGGTGCTCGGAATTATATCCAGAGGCTACCAAATTCCCTTGATCATGAAACCCAAACATCAGAAAAAACTCCCAGATGTTCACCCAATCAAAGGGAGGCAGCAGCTTTAGAAATCCAAAAGCTGCTAGACAAAAGAGTCATCCAAAAAGTCCCACCAGACCAGATAGGATCTGGGGTTTACTCAAGATTCTTTTTAGTGCCCAAAAAAACAGGGGACTGGAGACCGATTTTGGATCTCAGACGATTCAACAAATCAGTCCACCAAACCAAATTCCGGATGGTCTCAGTACAAGCCATACTTCCTTTCTTGGAAAAAGGCGACTGGATGTGCTCAATAGACCTCAAGGATGCTTATTATCACATAAAGATGGAAAAAAGCTCCAGAAAGTTTCTGCATTTCCAACTAGGAGCCAGTCACTACTAGTTCAGAGCACTACCCTTTGGACTCACCACAGCCCCCAGGGTGTTTACTAAATTCATGGCAGTAGTTGCAGCTCATCTCAGACTGCAAGGGTTTTGAGTATTCCAATATCTCGCCGACTGGCTCCTCACTGCTGCCACCAGGCATCACTTAGAAATGGCAAGAGACTATACCCTGTCTGTTTGCACATCCCTAGGCATTTCAATAAATCTCAAAAAATCCCAGCTGCAACCCACACAACATCTAGATTTCATAGAGTTGCACCTAAACACTGTCTCAGGAATAGCTTCTCTTCCTCCAGAAAGCCTACTAAACATCAGGGCTCTGGTGAGACAGATCATTCAAAATGACCAAGTCCCAGCAAAATTAATTCTTCAAACCTTGGGTTCAATGGCTGCCACAATCACTCTGGTTCCTCTAGCAAGATTCCACATGCAAATACTACAGTGGTTACTAGCAACACAGTGGTCTCTATCTCACCAATTAATGTCTTATCAAATTTTAGTAACCAATCTCTGCAAACAAGAACTCATATGGTGGTTTCATTCAGATCTGATTCTCCTTGACCGCCCTTTCACTCTACCTCAACCCCAAGTCATGGTGACCAAGGATGCTTCCCATATGGGGGGAGCATTATCTGGGAAAGACTGCTCAAGGCACATGGTCCCACCTGGAGGCCAACCTGCACATCAGTGTTCTAGAGATGAGGGCATTGCTATTAGTGTTGCAAGCATTCCAAGATTCCCTTCCTCTAGGAACAGTTGCAGTTCAAACAGACAACATCTCAGTGGTCTGGTACGTCAACAAACAAGGGGGAAGCAAATCATACCCACTATGTCGAGAGGCACTCAGAGTGTGGAAATGGGTGATTTCTTCCAACCGCTTTCTCATAGCAATGCATATTCCAGGAATTTCCAATGTGAAGAGAGACAAATTGAGCAGGACTATTCTCATGCCTCATGAGTGGTCCCTGAATCCAGTAGTGGCGGACAAGATTTTCCATCGATTGGGCCAACCTTGCTGCAACCTCTTTGTTTCTCTCCTGAACAACAAATGCAGAAGTTACTTTGCCCTAATCCCTCCACTGGGGGAGTCACCCAGGGATGCTCTTCTACACAATTGGGCGCCTGGTCTATTATATGCTTTTCCCACAATTCCGTTAATCTCTGAATTTCTGAAGAAAGCAAAAAGAGCGAAGAATACCATAATCTTCATTGCCCCATTCTGACCTCGACAAGTCTGCTTTCCCTTCCTTTGGCATCATCTGCTACAGAAACCATGGATTCTGGACCCGGTTCCAGACCTGCTGACTCACTCAGAAGGCATGGTTCACCAAAACTTATAGCATCTCAAACTGACGGTGTGGCTTCTCCAATTCCCATGATTGCCAGGCAAGCCCCTCTGTCATCACCCTTCCAACATATTATTATTGCACATCACAAACCTACAACTAGAAAACTCTTCCTGAGCAAATGGAGAAGATTTACCATATGGGCCTTAAATAAGGAACTTGATCTCTTAAATGCCCCAATTGAATACATATTGGACTTCTTGAATACTCTCTTTGAGTCTGGTTCATCTGCTTCGACAGTTCAGTTGGCATCAATCTCCTTTTCATACAGGACACAATGACTCTCTAATAACTTCCCATAAGCTTTCCAGAGCCTTCCTGAAAGGTTTGTCCTTGCTAAGACCCCCTTTTAAAGATCCGGTTCCTCCATGGGATTTGACAACAGTCGTATAGGCATTAACTCAAAGCCCTTTTGAACCAGCTTATTCTTGTCAATTAAAATATTTGACTTGGAAGACTTTATTTCTAGTAGCCATCACCTCCGCAAGGAGAGTCTCTGAATTACAGGCTGTATCATGCAAACCTCCCTATTTAATTTTTCATAAAGACAGGGTTCAACTAAGAACAAATTCCTCGTTTCTTCCAAAAGTGGTTACTGAATCCAATGTCAACCAGACCCTACATTTACCAACTTTTTCCCCTAATTTTACCAATAAAGGAGAATACGTTCTGCATTTGCTAGATGTTCATAGACAGTTGCATTTTTATCTCCACAAAACTAAGGAATTCTGTAAATCTGACCAATTGTTTGTAGCGTTCTCTTCCTTAAAAATGGGTTGTGCAGTCTCCAAAGTTACTTTGGCTAAGTGGTTGAGAGACTGTATTTCTCAATCACAAGGACTTCAACTTTATAAAACAGTTAAAGCTCATTCTACGAGGGCTGTTGCCACATCAGCAGTTTTTCATGCAAGAGCTTCCCTAGATGACATTTGTGCAGCAGCTATTTGGTCATCTCACCATACCTTCATTGCACATTACAAACTAGATCAAATCGAGGTTGAGCATCCTTTGGCTTTGTGGTGCTTCAGAATATACTTCCGTGAGACCTCCCAAGATACATAAGTTTCTGGGGATTCTGTCCCACCATCAAGGATAAGGTGAAGATTAACATCATCAGATGATGTTCTGTCTTACCATAACATTCCATCTATGTTGTTCATCTTCACCAATCCTTGACATACCCTCCCTTCATCCTCATCCTAAAACTCTTAGTAGGCCTCTCTCTCTCTCTCTCTATATATATATATATATATATATATATATATATATATATATATATATATATATGTTGGGCATCGAGCTGGTACATCGGCGTTTCATACAAATCTAATGCCAATCATTAGCGGACTGGAGTTCCGCTGTGGCGACCGCTTACCGGGAAAAAGCCGAAAGACAAACAACAACAACATATGTCTATATATTTCTATATGTATCTTCTTCTTCTTTCAGCTTTTTCCCGGTTAGGGGTCGCCACAGCGGATCACCTGTCCACTCATGATTGGCAGCAGAGTTTTACAGTGTCGAGTTGCCAGCCCAGCCCCCAACCTTCCACAGAAGGCACACACATGCACATGCTCACACCTAGGGCCAATTTAGAGTGTCCAATCCACCTACAGCATGTCTTTGGGATGTGGGAGGAAACCGGAGCACGCGGAGGAAGCCCACGCGACCACAGGGAGGGCATGCAGACTCCACACAGAAGGCACCCCCAGCTGAGGATCGAACCGGAGGACCTCTTGCTGTGAGGCAGCAACGCTAACCGCTGCAGCAGCGTGGTCGCCCTCTGTATGTATATATGTATGATATTCTAAAATTTTGTCTATATTCTGCCATCTGGCAAACTCGATCTAAGGTAATCTCTGTGAGGAGCATTATAGGTAGAGCCAGGCTTGAGAGTTTGGAGAGCGCGAGCTGGAAAATAACGGCCGAGTCAGTTCCAAAGGTTTGCAACCGAACCCACCGTCAAGGATTGGTGAAGATGAGCAACACAGATGGAATGTTATGGTAAGACATAACCTCTCTTTTTGACTTTTGTCAGCAGGTCTATTAATTGATTTTGATATTATTTAAAAAAATCAATGATTCCAAATCATACCTACTTAATTTGTAACTTACATGATTAATATGATCCTAAAATTCTTTAAACTTTTGTTCCACTTGTTCATTAGTTAGTAAAGCACAACCTTTAATGTATTGTTATTAAAATGAGCTGTAAAGGTACTTTTATTATGAATAGAACTTAAAGGTGCATAAGCATTAATAGGTCAGTCATCTTCACTACAAGAAAAAAAAAAAACAGCATACTCAGCTACATCTGAAAGTATGGATTCTTAAGCATTACTCTCCACAAAGATGTAACTAAATTATTATTGGTTTGCTGATAATTCAATGACTTCAATTTTCTATAAAAAAATAAAAAGTTCAGTTTTAATTTTATAATATCTAGACAGTACAGCGGGTATAAATTTCAAACCCAAGGATAAAAGTACTTGTAAATGGTCTCTTAAATAGCAACCAGAAATATTCAAAATATGAGAACTGTTCAAATCTTGATATTCGTAGTGTAGATGCTGTACTGCTATGTTGCTACTATTAGCTTGAAAAGTAACATTCTTACTTATTATATCTTTATTTCTTTGGGGTTGTTTGATATCTGTTGTGGTGAACATTGTTATTCTGTCACTTCTGGCCTTTCTCACTACGAAAGTCTTCTAGGTAATCTTATTGATTAAGCTGCTGTTTAACACTGCTCCAATTATTTCCTTGTCATGCCACTACAACTGCATATGAATCGGAACTCATGTTCCTACTATCATTGTTAATACTGCGAGATACACTAGCAGCAAAAGAATCTACTGAAATTGTTTGAGCCTGCATAGACTATTGGGTCTTAGATTTTTTACCCAAAGTCCAGGATAAAGCTTCATCTTAGGAATAATCTCCAGTGTCTCTCAATGTTTTTTTCTTTTTCTGCAAAATAACGTCTTGTTCTTGTTTAATCACCTTTTGATCTGTATCACTAATTAATTGTCTCATTGTTGTCTCAATTCACAATGTGTACTTTTAATATTTCCCCCCAAGTTTTGCTCCTTAACCAAATCTCGTTCCAACCATATTTTCACCCATGTCATCACACACTGATGTGCCATTCTCACCCAACAGTCTGCAAACATTTTATCAGTCTCATCCTGTAAATCAAAGTGGTGGAGAATTTAAATGTGGTTAACCCTCTAAGTGAAATGTGTAACTGCATATATTTATTCAAAGTAGCATGATTGTGATATGCCTCTGATTCTGCCAACATGAACTTTTCAAGCTATTCACTTAATTCTCGCTCAACAGTAGAAATTTTCCTGTTTGCCAAGACTTAATACTCTGTAAAGTTCATTCCACCTTACGTTCTTCCTAGCTTCCTCGATGTGCAGTAAGAAAATCTTCTTCTGCAATCCTTCCAGCATGATTAGTAGCCATAGAAACTGATTCAGTAGTGGCAGCCAAAATGTTCAAGCTGCTTAAAAATTTGTCAATAGAACATTGCTGTTGTGGAACAATTTATCACTAGAACATTGCTGTTTCTGGAAAAATTTATCAGTAGAACATTGCAGTTGTGGCTGTTGCCCATCATTGCATAGAAAAATTTATGAATTTCTGGAGCATCAATTGAGGAGTTGTCAATTGAGGAGTTGTTGCCACTGGCCATACTAGTACAAATGACTTTATAAACAAATAAATCATAAATATGACTACAGACAGCACACTCCAACTTTATTTCATCGCTTTTAGCACCTTGGCTAAAAAGCCTTCAGTTAATTAATGTAATCATGATATAAAACTCTATATTTGCAATCAGCATATTAAAACACAGGTTAAAATGCATCAATTCAATACACATTAATGCATCAAATAATTCCAGTTCATTTCTCTGTTTGACCCATTGGATACCAGAGTGCCATACTTTAAAATGCATCTAACCTGTACAATAAGTTATTTTTAATTACATTTTCGTTATCTTTATCCTTATTCTGTTCTAAAATAGAGGCCAGTAACATGTTAGACTTTTTGATGTGAAATTGTTCGATCTCGCCGTTTGTTCTTACACACAGGTTCGGAGCCGATCCTCGGCTCCGAGTCGGCTGCATCACAAGCTCTGCATCTAAGAGAAGCTTGAGGCACAGTCTACACCCCATAATCCTCCGCTGTTATCCCTCAGATCTAGTTTGCCGCTGCAATAGATCGCGTCGAGGAGAGCTCGGGCGAGTAAAACTTTGTATTTTTTTCAGTAGTTTTGAGAATTTAGAGCTATTTAACTTAATTACTCTAGTTAATAGTTAATAATAGTTGTGTGTGTGTGTGTGTGTGTGTGTGTGTGTGTGTGTGTGTGTGTGTTTTTTTTCCTCATAGGGGTTTTTCATTATATATATATATTCTAATAGTTGTAGTGTTTTTGGCTTAGGCCTATTTTAGTCCTGTCAGGGCTCTGACAGCAGTAAATATTTTTTTCTATACTGTTAGTAAGAATTTCTTAACTTTTAGTATTTAGTTCTTGTGTGCAGTGTTTATACATATATATATATATATATATATATATATATATATATATATATATATATATATATATATATATATCCTTGCTGTATAATCCATAGTTTGTATATATCTACATACTGGTTGCACATAGATAAGGTAGTGTATTGTTAGATTTGTTAGACATGGCAGATCAAGCTAAATCTGGTTTCAAAAGATGTCAGTGTGGACAGAAAATGTCCATCACAGACAATTATGCTTCCTGCGTCTACTGTCTTGGCCCTGTCCACCTGCAGGAGGACTGCTCTATGCGTCACTCCTTCAGTGGAAGGGTCATGATGGAAAGGCGCAGGAAGTTAATCGACAGGGGCTTGCTAAAGCCAGACTTTCAAGAAGCCTTGGAGAAGGCTGATCAGGCGTCGAAGTCTTCGAAGGGGTCGACGACTTCGAAGGTATTGGAGCCCAGGTCATCGGCTCTGGGCACCTCTACTAAGGTTCGGTCGCCGGCTCCACAGACCTCGGGACCGAGCGATTATCTCTGATCGAGGCCCAGGTCTTGGAGCCGGTGTCGGAGGTGCCTCCACCCTCGATCCTTCATTCGGTGGCATCTTCGGCCCCTTCGACCCGTTCTTCCAGGCCGCTATCTGATACCGACGTGGATCGAGTGGTACAGAAGCTCATGGAGAACACGACTCTGTCCAAACTAATTGCAGTTTTGTCCCAATTGGTATCGAAACTCGAAGCCCTTCCTGTATCTCCTGCAGATCCTCCTTTGAGACCCATCGAGTCCTCGGAGCCGGGAGAAGAGGAACCGATAATTGTTGAACCCTCTGTACCAAAGCCTTCCTTAGTGCGATCGGCAACACTGACCTCGACTCCCTCAGAACCCATCGAGGAGTCGCGGAGCCGATGGTCTCTCCTTGGTTCCGGGGCCGAGAGTCGAACCGAACTGTCAGTTCCTACTCTCCCCCTCGGAGGCTCAGCACAGATTAGCTCGGCTCCGTCCTCAGGGTCGGAGCCCGTGGTCCCGGTCTCGGGGAAACTACTGTGCTCTTCGGATCCGGTGGAGTCCTCGGCCTGGGGCTCCAGTGCCTTCGACGTTATGAGGAAGGTCTTGTCTGAGAAGACATTTACTTCATCGGAGTCATCGTCTCCTTCCCCCAAAGGGCCGCGTTCTGTTTCTGTACCCGCGATCCCTCCCAAGCGTAGAGACCCAATGCCTGAGCCAGCACCAGAGGGTGTCCCCTGTTCCTCGGAAGCTTCACCAGATGCCCCCTCTGATGAAGTCCCGAGGAAGAAATTGTGCAAGAGGAGGCACATTGATTCCCCACAGGAATCATTGACATCGGACACCGATTTGGATGAGTCGGAGGGGTCCCCACGGTCCCCCTCTGAGGATATCTCATTTGCTGACATCCTGGAGATCTTGAAACAGAGGGGTGATTGGCAGACCCTTGCCCCCACTGAGGACGAATCGGTGTTGCTGAAGGCTTTTGGGGCTCAACCTTCTATCTCCTGGGTGACTCCACCCTTCGATGAGTTAATGGACCTAATAGCTCGAAGAGCGTGGGAGACTCCGGATACAGTGGAACCAGTCCCTCGGAGGCCGAATAAATATATCACTGCCCCCCAGGACAAGACTTATCTTACTAAAGGAGTTCCAGTGGATGCTATGGTGGTAGCGGCAGCCACGAAGAAGGAAATGTCCGAGGCATCTTCCTTTGTCCATCTTCCTAACAAGGATTCTAGGACTATGGACAGGTATGGGAAGCGCGTTTTCAGTTCAGTGACTTTTTCCATGCGTTTGCTGAACTACCTCACGCACTTTACGCGTCTTCAGAGAGATCTCCTTAAGGAGCTAGGAGATACTCTCCAGGGTAACACAGATGCTGCTGTCTCAGAAAAGGTAACAGCACAGCTTAACACCCTTACTTCGATAGTAAACTCATCCATGAGGCTTATTTCGTATGCGGCTGAGGGTTCGAGTAGGGCTGCAGCTTCAGCGATTGCTCTGCGGAGACAATCCTGGATGCGCCTGTGCTCCTTTGCGGAAGCCTTCAAGTCTTCCTTTACCAACGCCCCTTTTGATGGTGCCACCTCGTTTGGACCCAAAGTAAAGGAGACTCTCACTCGGTGTGAGCAAGAAGGTAAGACCCTGTCTGCCGTAGGGGTCCGTTTTTCCGCCCCGACCAGACCGTACCCCAAAGGGCAAAGAGGTGGAAAAATGTGGTTCCGAAAGACTCCGGGATCTTTCCAGTCCACACAGAGTGATGCTCCCTCCAGAGGCAGAGGAGGAGGGAGAAATGGAAACGCCACCCAGGCGGCAGAGGGGGTCCGCAGAACCAGGGCGACAGGGATACCGTCCCTGGGAAGCCCTTCCAGCACTCCTGAGGGGAGGCCCGACTGTCATGCTCTGGAGGCAGTCGGGGGTCGCTTAGCTTTATACCCAGAGGCCTGGCTAAATCTCACTTCAGATTCCTGGGTAAAAAGCGTGATAACCAGAGATTACAACATCCCATTTATGACCATTCCCCCCGATCAAAAGAGATTTCCAGATGTTCCACCCAGTCTGCGAGATCAAGCAGCCATAGAAATAAGAAAGCTGCTCAAAAAAAAGAGTCATCCAACCAGTCCCGGCGGACCAGATAGGATCCGGAACTTATTCAAGGTTCTTTTTAGTTCCAAAGAAGACAGGGGACGGGAGGCCAGTATTGGACCTCAGCAAACTCAACACCTTCGTAAGGAAGGAAAAATTCCGGATGGTCACGCTACAACCGATCCTTCCCTTTCTGCAGAAGGACGATTGGATGTGCTCTATAGATCTCAGGGACGCGTACTACCACATCAAAATGGCCAGAGGGTCCAGAGATCACCTGCGCTTCCGGCTGGGAGCCAGTCATTTCCAATTTCGAGCTCTGCCCTTTGGTCTCACCTCAGCCCCCAGGGTGTTCACCAAATGCATGTTAGTAGTGGCGTCTCTCCTGAGACGGCTAGGATTCCAGGTGTTTCCGTATCTGGACGACTGTCTCCTCACCGCCACCACCAAGCATTGTCTTGTACAAGCCAGGGACTACACAATCAATCTCTGTTCCCGTTTAGGAATCTCAGTCAACTTCGAAAAATCTGCCTTATCGCCCTCACAGCATATCTCATTCATAGGGGAGGAGTTAGATACTACTGCAGCTCTGATCAAGCTTCCCCAGATAAGAGTGTCAGCCCTCAGGGATCAGGTCGCTATTCTTCTTCGGAACAAGAAAGCTTCTGCTGCGCAAGTGCTGAAAGTCCTAGGCATGATGGCAGCTACCCTTATTGCAGTTCCTCTGGGCAGGATGCACATGAGAGTCCTCCAGTGGCTGCTCTTCGCGCAGTGGTTGTTCCAACAACTTCATTTGTCATACGACATCTTGATCACAGAGTCTTGCAAGCGGGATCTTCGATGGTGGCTGAACAGCCAATATCTGATGATGGGTCGCCCATTTGTACTACCTAGCCCTACAGCTACAATAACCACGGACGCTTCCCTGATGGGGGGCTTTTTCAGGGGATAACGGTCCAAGGAGAATGGTCCAAGATAGAGTACAATCTGCGCATCAATGTCCTGGAGTTGAGAACAGTGTTTCTAGCGTTGCAACACTTTCACGACTCCCTACCTCTAGGAACAGTGGCAGTTCAGACGGACAATATGTCAGTGGTCTGGTACATAAACAAACAAGGTGGAACCAGGTCTTATCCATTATGCAGAGAGGCCCTGAGAATTTGGCAATGGGCTGCGTCCACAGGTCGCTTTCTGATAGCAACGCACATCCTGGGGTGATCCAACGTCATTGCGGACAGGTTGAGCAGAGCCATCCTGTTGCCACACGAGTGGTCCCTCAAAAATCAAGTGGCGGAAAAGATTTTCCGCAGATGGGGCCAGCCTTGCTGCAATCTTTTTGCATCCCCCTTAAATGCCAAATGCAGAAGCTACTTTGCCCTACTTCCCCCTCCGGGGGGTGCCCCCAGGGACACACTGGTGCACGATTGGCCCCCGGGTCTCCTATACGCATTTCCTCCTGTTCCTTTGATACCCAAATTTCTACAGAAAGCCAGGAGTCTGGAAAGGACGATCATCCTAATAGCACCATTCTGGCCTCGACAGATCTGGTTTCCCTTTCTTCGAGCCCACCAGATGGAGGAACCATGGATTCTGGACCCAGTGCCAGACCTATTGACTCACTCGTCGGGAGTTCCTCACCCATCCCTCCAGTCCCTCAAACTGACAGCTTGGCTGCTCCGCTTCCCAATTTAGCCAGGTCGGATTGTTTGTCTCCAGCAGTACAGCACATTCTAGTTTCTTCCCACAAAGCCTCCACTAAGAAACTATACAGGAGCAAATGGAAACGTTTTGCGTGTTGAGCATCAGGGCAAGGTATAGATCCCTTGGTAGCCCCGATACACAAAATTTTGGAATTTTCATCTACACTCCTTCACGAAGGGGCCTCTACTTCCACGATAAGAGTACAGTTAGCGGCCATATCTAACTTTCATGTAGGGGAAGGAGGCTCTACAGTTATGTCCCACAGGCTTTGTAGAGCTTTCATGAAGGGTACCTTTCACCTCCGTCCACCCATTCGGAATCCAGTTTTTCCATGGAACTTGAATTTGATGTTATCTCAACTTATGCTACCACCCTTCGAACCAGCTTCAATGTGTTCACTTAAGTATTTGTCATGGAAGACTCTCTTTCTTATTGCTGTTACTTCAGCTCGTGGAATATCAGAGTTACAGGCCTTGTCTGTTAGGCCACCATACATGGTTTTCCATCCAGACAGACAGAGTCTCCTTGCATACAAATCCGTCATTCCTCCCGACGGTATGTTCTGTACTCAATATTAACCAATCCATAGAACTTCCCACGTTTTTCAAAAACCATTCAAACAAGTTGGAATACATGCTGCACAAATTGGATGTACATAGGCAACTGAGATTTTACCTGGACAGAACAAAGGATTGCAGGAAATCGGATCAGCTGTTTGTTTCATTCGCAGATAATAAGAAGGGCATGGCAGTAACAAAATGCACATTATCCAAATAGCTTTCGGACTGCATAAAATTTGTCTATTCAGCTTCTAAACAGCCACTTCCGTTCCAACCTAAGGCTCATTCTACTAGGGCCGTTTCTACTTCTCTAGCCCATGCCGCTCGACTACCGTTGGATACTATTTGTGCAGCGGCGACATGGGCAAAGCCTCATACTTTTGTCACTCACTACAAAGTGGACAGGACCTCCAAGGACAGGGCATCCTTTGGTTCCACTGTACTCAGGAACGTTCTTCCGTGAATCACCCGGGGTAACGGAGCTAGGGACGCTACCCGTGTGTAAGAACAAATGGCGAGATCGAACAATTTCACATAGAGAAGTTGTGTTCTTACCATAACGTTCCATGTGAATTGTTCATCTCGCCTTTGTTCTTACATCCCCTCCCTCCTTCCCCCACCGCGTTCTGGAAGAACGGGTACGACTAGTGTCTGGTTGGTCTTCTCTGGGTTATTTACACTACCTACTCTTTAGTAGGTTGCATAGTAGCTGTACATCAATCTGTGTTTAGTCTTATGTTTCAGTTTCAAGTGTGTGATTGCGTGAGCGCTAGACGCAGTGGTTAGTAGTGCATTCTGGGTTATTGCAAACTAGATCTGAGGGATAACAGCGGAGGATCATGGGATGTAGACTGTGCCTCGAGCTTCTCTTAGATGCAGAGCTTGTAATGCGGCCGACTCCGAACCCGTGTGTAAGAACAAAGGCAAGATGAACAATTCACATGGAACGTTATGGTAAGAACATAACTTCTCTTTATGTTTATTTAGCAAAATACTCCTTGACGGCTGTGTCTAGTTTATCCTGTCTTATATCTTGAATGTGTTCTTTTAACCTGTCACTGACTGTCCTTTTAGTCTCCCCATTATAAGCAATCCACAAGGACATGAAACGTGCTTGTTTAGTGTCATTGTGTAGGAGTATGTGTTATACCATTAATGTGAGAAAGTAGTTCATCTTATTTGAAAAAAAATGTGATCCCATTTGTATTGCATTTGAAATGTAAAGTGTGTCGTTTTATACATAGGATCAGCAATTAATGCTAACACACTGAGCCATATAAGGTTGAGAAACTGTTACATGAGAAACTAGTCTGTGTAGTTATGCTATTTCTGCTTCCAGCAAAAAAATGTTTGCAGCCTTTTACTGATATGTCATCAAACAGGCAACAGAGAAGGGCAGCTGAGAAGGAGTTACATGGGATATGTACAACTTGTCCCTTTAGGACATTTAAATGCTCCAACTCTAAGGCTTCTGAAAGCTCACTAACTTTTAAGTTGTCAAAATTTTTAATGATGCATTCAGGCCTTTAAATCCAAATCCTAGAGTTGTATGTTTTTTTTCTGTTTTTTTTTTCCCTTGGGATCTTTCTGTTTGTTATTAGCTTTTTGGCTTTTCTATGTGACCCTTTAACTTTCTGTTTTGATAGTTGATATACTGATATTTAGGACTTTTGCTGACACTGGAACTCTGAGTGCAAGTGCTTTTTTTTAAGAAATGTGTTTTTTACCTTGAAAGCATAATTTATATTCATTGCCGTTGCATCTCTTCTGGATAGCCCAGCTACAGGTTTTGAGAACTCTGGCAAGTTTTATCAGTGTCATTAAAACTTGATTCAGTAAATGACCTTGCCTTCTGCTTTTGGCATGCTACTTTCAGTAGATTTTATGAATAGAAAAGATGTTGTCATGTTGAATTTACAGGCTTCGTTTTTCACTCCTGAGCACAATAATAGTTTTGCTTTATCTTTATCCTTGTGTCATTCTGTGCTTTCCAGTATTTCCCTTTTGTTGCACATTAAAACTGCCTCAGTTGTATTTGTTTATATTCATTAACCTGAAATAAGAGCTTCTGTTTGACTGCATACAAGACAAGCTAAAGTGTCTGATACTGTCATTTATCATCATTTACTTTAAATATTTGTTCAGTTGCTACTTGTTAGTATGAAGTGAATGCTGCTTCATGAAGTGTTTCACCAGTGTTCTAAACAAGTGGTTATTCCTCCAAATGAGGCTTCACTAGCTCCCTTGACATTAAAGACATCATTGCCTGTGCTGACTGTTAATGGATGTGTGGAAAACGACCATGCTGATTAATGAGGTAGTGATTCACCACACGGCTTAAAATTATTTAATAGCAGGATTATCTAAGCAGCAAATCATATAGGTAGTTTTGCGAATATGCATAAGACTTGTTTCTGCAGCTGATTAAGTCGTCAGATAACAGAAATCCACACATCTCTCCAAATTCTGCCCCATACTGGCTTTATTTGCATCAGTTTCAGTTATTGCTTATACAGCTTAAAATTTGTTGTAAATAATCATGTCTCAAAACAGGTTATTTACAGGTCCATGTTGAATTTATTATACACTTGTAAATTTTCTGGCATCCATAAGTAATAATTCTTCTTAGTCAAATTTCTGTAGCAGGCTGGCCATGCATAACTGTACTTAGTTAACTACAGAATGTATGCCTAGTTATATAGCTACATGAGTGCACATAATATATTAATTTTCTGTTTGTCCCTGGTAAATAAGTTCATTGTCATTAATTGTTTACAATGCACTAGTCTTAAAATAATTATTTTACCAAACATACAGCTATCATAATAATGTCTAGTCAGTTAAATTTTTAGAGCCATGAGTGTAGTTATCAGATACCTTTAATAAAGGATGCCATCAGCAACCTGCTTACCAATCCACATGACATTAAAGGCATTTATTTAGGTTTGGCAACATTCAGGCTAATTTCTTAGCGATCAGCCACGTACATTACTTATTATTCTAATCGGATATAGAGACTTGTTTAGATGAACTTGTCAAAGCTTTATCTTCCCCATTTTTGAGGATAACTGATACCGCAGAGCTTTTCCAACTTAGACAGATGTTCTTCGTGTTTCACTGTTGCAGTCATCACATTTGGGTTATCTGCTTGCAGTAGCCCTCAGTTGGTCTGATTAACAAAGTCTTGGGTCCTGCGTCGGTTGCTGTCTCTCCTTCCGTGACGTCAGGGGTATAAAACATGCAGCCAATGTCATTACATCAGCCTTTTTTGCTGTGCGGTGCCCGAAGCAGAAGCAGTTGGCAAGTGCCGGTCGGCCGACTCCTGAAATTTTCATTTTCGAGTTTCAGAACCGAAGTCTTCAACTAAAAGCGAAGTACCCCATTGGGGAATCTTTTTCTTGCTCGAAACCGATGTCAATAAAAGTAAATAACTGCATTTCTTGTGGAAAGCAAATACCTCATAAAGATTTTCATTCGTACTGTATTCCTTGCCTAGGCCCTGACCACGATGTACCTCGCTGTCGGTTTTGTGCCTTATTTAAACCATGAACTATCCGTCGTCGATATATTTTTGCTTCTAAATATTTTGGTGCTCGATTCAATTATCCAGATATGCCTTCGGTAAGCCATCCGACTACCGACATTCAGAAAAAACACAAAGATAAGGCAGAGACAGGCCACCTAGGTCCAAAGCTGCCGACGACACTTCTCCTAAGCCAGTCGCCAGTTCGCCGGTACTCAATGAGGCGCTTTCGCAGCCCCTGATACCCGCTACTTCAGATTCGCAGACCTGTACTGAGACCCATTCGGAGTCCGGTATGTCGCGAGATGCTTCAACTGTGGAACCTGCGGATGTGTCTACCTTGGGTGGGTCCGGAGCTGCTGTGCAGGCACTGGCTTCTGAGGGTGTATTCAGGCCTACTGACTTGCATATTAAATCAACGCCATCTTCTTCTTCAAGGCTTAAAACTCGAACCATGCCTAGAAAACTGATGCCCAGACCGCATGGTCAGGCCTCTATGCCTAAAAAGCAAATGATAAGAATGGCTGAAGACCTTGTTGCTTTAATCAGGGGAAGCCAACCTTCCCCCTCTAAGAGACCTAGGACTGAGTTTGCTTATGATACTTCTGACCAGGATTCTGTTTCCTCTGATGACCTGGATTTACCTTCATCTACCTATGAGGATTCTGATGCTGAGGACTCTATTCCTTCTGCCCCCACCGGAGGATTTCTCTCTTGGTGAAACCTTACACACTCTTAGGGAGCATTTTCGTTGGGGAAGTCAGGATTTCTCTGATTCTAAAAAGAGGCTTAGGGATTTCTTACTCCTGCCCCAGCACAGGCCTTTAGCTATCTCTCCTGTACTAGACATTGTTGGTGATGCCTTTTCAGAATCTAGCTTGGCCCCTGACTCTTTACCTCCTGCTCCCAGAAAACACGATAGATATTACAGGGTACCTGACTCTCACAAGTTCATTTTCAAAAATCCTACTGCGGATCCTGAGACCATTTCACAGGGACCCAAGGGCATTAAAGCTAGAACTGCCAAAAATCCTACCCCCTCTGATAGAGACTCCAGGGCACTGGATAGATGGGGTAAAAAGGTATACACTTCTGCAACCTTGGCCATTAGGGCCTTAAACTGCCAGTTTCATATGTTAAAGTATCAGCAGCATATTATTGGATTGCTTAAACAGAAAATGATGTTGATTCCTGATTGTGCTGAAAATAAGGATTAACAGGATTTAATGCATTCTGCTGAACAAGTTGGAAAACATACTTTGCAATGTGGTTTTGATTCACTAGAGGCATTTTGCAGGGCTGCTGTCACTGGGTCTGTACTTAGAAGGCATGCTAGGCTTAAGGACCAGTCCTTGCCAGATCATGTTAAAGCTAAACTACTGGATGCTCCCTTAAATCAGGACCGCCTGTTTGGCAATAAGGCAGAAGAAGTTCTTAAAAAGATGGAGGAAAAAGCTAAATCTATGCAAACTGCTAAAGATTTCTTACAAGTACAACCTCCAAGATTTAGTAGGCATTGGCCTTCTAAGAATTGGTCCTTTCCTGCCTCTTCCAGGCCTTCTCAGTCCAAACCCAGATCCAGCAGAATACCCAGGCTTCAGTCCCAGGGTACACACAGGACTAAGCAGTGGGGGGCCCCCACTTCCAAAATGGGGAGTAGTAAAACTCCCCCCTATGGTAAACTGTCTCAGTGACTTAACTTTAAAACTTCCAAGCACTTCTCAACTGACTGCTCCTTTGGGGGGAAAGATTGCTCTACATGCAAAAAACTGGGAACTCATTACCCAGGACAAATGGGTTTTAAATATAGTGTCCCAAGGATACAGATTTCACTTCCCCATGTTACCAACCCCAAACGGTTGGCCAGATCTACCCCCAAATCAGTGGGCAGAGGCTCAAAAGCAAGTACTCGCTCTCTTAAGCATAAAGGCTATTCAGACTGTACCAGAAGAGGAAAACGGACAAGGTTTCTACGCAAGACTTTTCCTGGTACCCAGAAAAGACAATTCATGGCGTCCTATCTTGGACCTGTCTACTTTTAAACACCTTTTTGGTGATTCCAAAATTCAAGATGCTGACTCTTCACCAGTGGCTTCCTATGCTAGGCAAAGATGCCTGGTTAATAACACTCGATTTAAAGGAAGCATACCTGCACATCCCAATCAGGGAATCTTGCAGAAGATACCTATGCTTCAAAGCAGGTTACATGCACTATCAGTTCTCTGCACTGCTCTTTGGCTTATCTACTGCGCCCAGGGAATTCACAAAGTGCCTAGCTCCAGTCATTGCATTTTGCAGGCAATGAAATATTCAAATATACCCATACCTGGATGATTGTCTAATCCAGGCAGAAAGCCAGGACATACTTTGGAATCACCTAGCTTTTGTACAAAGGGTGCTAACTTGTCTGGGGTACACCATAAACGAAAAGAAATCACACCTGGTACCCTGTCAAATTATATTCCTGGGAGCAAGCTTCAATACAACTTCCTAGATGGCTTTCCTCAGACCAGAGAAGCAAATTCATTTGACAACCTAATTCAAACTAGTGGCCACAAAAACCCTGCTATCTGCAAGACAAATACTGCAAGCCTTGGGGTTCATGGCCTCCTGCATTCTTCTAATTCCATATGCAAGACTGCATATGAAGAAACTACAATGGTATCTAAAAAGCCTGTGGTGACAACATTCTCAGGATCTAGAAGCAATGATTCCTCTCATACCTTGCCTACGGTTAGAGTTCCTTTGGTGGGCAGAGGCCTGCCACCAAAACAAGGGACTACCATTCACTCTACCCCCTGCCGCCCAAACCCTAACAACAGACGCATCAGACTATGCATGGAGGGGGGGGGGGGCTCACCTGGCAGGAAAGTGCATTCAGGGCAAATGGAACCCAAGTCAAATGCACTTGCATATCAATCAAAAAGAAATGTTAGCTGTACAGAATTCTCTGACAGCCTTCAAGGACTACATTCTTCCAGGACAATTAATGGAAAAGACGGACAACACCACTGTTATGTGGTACATAAGCAGGGGGGTACCCATTCTTACCCCCTCTGCAGACTAGCCATGGCACTGTGGAATACAGCCTTAAGCTACCAAGTACATCTACAGGCTCAATTCCTGCCAGGAAACTAAATACACTGGTAGACGGACTAAGCAGAAACCTCATGGACCCACACGAGTGGAAACTGGAACTAAAGATTTTCAACATGTTGAAAAACAAATAGGGGAGCCCAGCTATAGACCTGTTTGCCTCCCCCCAGAACTACCAATTGGACAAATTTTGTACAAGGACTCCCCACAAACAAGCTTGGAAAGTAGTTGCTCTGTCCTTCAGCTGGAAAAATCTATCAGTTTATGCCTTTCCTCCTCTGCCTCTCCTCTCCAAAGTACTTCTAAAGATCAAGCAGGACAAACCAAGGACGATATTGATTGCACCAGACTGGCCACACCAACACTGGTACCCCCTCTTGCGCAGTATGTCACTTTTGGCTCCATGGCACCTGCCTCAGACCCCTACCCTGTTGTCTCAGCAGGAGAAGCAGATTCTGAATCCCTCAGCTTCAAACCATGAACCTAGCAGCATGGCTAATTACATAACCTCTCCTTTACCATCCCTCAGTAAACAAGTGATGGATATCATTTTAGAGGCAAGGAGGCGTAGTACTAGAAAATCTTATGTTGACAAATGGAAAATATTCTGTGCCTGGAACCAGTCTCAAGGGATGAGCACAGCAGCGCCCAGCTTACCTCAGATTCTTCAGTACTTAACTCAGATGCTTCACAAGGGCCTTTCTTTCTCCTCCTTCAAAATTCACGCCACAGCCATTTCAGCTCATTATAACACAGAGCCTCCCCTCTTCTCTCATCCACTGCTCAAGCAGTTCCTCAGAGGGGCCAAAAATTTAAGACCGCCCAGGAGAGCTCCAACTTCAGCATGGGACCTTAACTTTGTATTGGAAAAACTCACTCTTCCTCCTTTCTAGCCAGCTGCTAGTGCAGATTTAAAATTCCTTTCTTGGAAAACAGCCTTCCTTTTAGCAATCACTTGAGCAAGAATGGTATCTGAATTACAGGGCCTTATGGCAGTGGAGCCTTTCATCATCTTTCATGCAGACAGGGTGCCTCTCAGAACCAATCCCTCTTTCATGCCCAAGGTGGTATCCAGTGTGGCTCTTAATCAGTCTATTAATTTGCCAACCTTCTTTCCTAATCCACAGAACAAAGGGGAATGGAAACTGCACTCCTTAGATGTGCACAGACAACTTAGATTTTACTTGGACAGGACTAAACCTCAAAGGAAATCTCAACAACTGCTGGTGGAATTTTCTGCAGGGGCAGAGGGGAAGGCTATTTCAAAGCAAACCATTTCTAAATGGATAGGCCACTGCATTCATTTCTGCTATAAGCACCATGGAAAACCTGTCCCACAGGGGATCAGACCCCATTCAACCAGGGCTGCATCTACCTCTACAGCCTTTCTCAGAGGTGTCCCTACCAGGGACATCCTAGAAGCTGCTACCTGGAGTTCAGTACATACTTTCACCAAGCATTACCATTTGCCAATTTTCTCTAAATCCAGAGCTGGCTTTGCCACTGCAGTCTTGCAGGGTCTTATAGCTGGTCCTAATGCTATCCAAATTCCTCCTCCCATCCTTAGCTTTTGGAATCTACCCAAATGTGATGACTACAACAGTGAAACACGAAGAACATAGTATAGTTGTGTACACTTACCATAAACGTAGATGTTCTAGTGTATTCACTGTTGCAGTCCTGGTTATCCTCCCTCTAGCCCCCTGACTTCCTTTTGGCTATACCTCTAGTGTCCTTACTATGCTTAAAATCTTTTTGGTGTATTTGCATTTTTGTTGGAGGTATAACCTTATATATATTTATTTTATTAATTCCCATTAAGGAGGCACCTGACATCTGGGGCAAGAAAAACTGATGTAATGGCGTCGGCTGCATGTTTTATACCCCTGACTACCTGATGTCACGGAAGAAGAGACAGCAACCGACGCAGGACCCAAGACTTCGTTAATCAGGCCGACTGATTGCTACTGCAAGCAGATAACCCAAATGTGATGACTGCAACAGTGAATACACTCGAACATCTGCATTTATGATAAGTGTACACAACTGTACTTTTCCCTCTCTTTAATATATGTTTCATTAATACTTTATAATTATCGATAAAATCTGTGCCCATTTTCAAATAAATTGCAGCCAGGAGGCCATCCAAACCAATCTTCTTTTAGTGTGTTTCAAGATTAAATCCATTTGTTCTTGTTTGAAGTCGTCGTAGCTCTAGTCCCTTTATGTACTGTTCCATTTGCCTTTTTGCTTCCCCTTCTCTGTCTCTCCTTTAGCTTATAGGAATTAAACATATTTTCTAAAGCCATCTACACCCTTTGTTAGGCTGCTTACTAGTTTCCCACTGTCCCAGTTCTTGAAACTGCACATGGTACGATCCACCTGTTGCTGACATAGTCTTAACAGTAAATGTTTTTCCCCTACTGTGGATTAGCAGAATGCCTTTTTTGTAAACCTCTTTGCGCTGCCTGCTTTATAGTTTATTAACTTCAGTATTTCACATTGACTTACTTTTTCCCTTTTCCCTGCTCCTACCATCCTCGCCTAACATTGTTCACTTAAGAATGCATTATGTACCCTTTCTCAGTTCCTTCCTAGTTTTGTTTCTTTTCTTATTGTATACTCCTTTAAATAATATGTTGAGTTTCCTTCCTGTCCACTGTGCTATAAACTTCTCAAACACATTTTCTTGCACATTTCCTTTACAGAGGTACAAGTTCAGTTTTCAAAATATGGGCAAATTTATTTACCTTAATGTAATACACAGAACTTGTGGATCATAATGCAAAAGGGGAGTAGAACGTATCATTCTTTTATCCACCATGAGCTATTCCCTTGTACTTGATGTTTTCTCAGTATGAGAAAATATCCCATATCTATATGAGTGATGTGTAGCCTCTCCACCCCTTTACCAAATATAGCTACACTTCTGTCAACCCATAAACTGTGTATTGGGCCATAAACCATGCCATTCTGTGTAATGTAACAATGTGAGGCTCTCTTGAATATCCTCTTTTTTGAGTACCTTATTCCATTCTCCTGCCTGAAATCACCAGCTGCTTTAGAAATGCTGTCCAGTCTCTAAATATTTTAACCAGTACCATCCTCCCTTTTCTAGGAGAAATGTAAACATTTATGATTCATAACCTGCTCTTCAGTTCTCCACTTACATAGTACATAATGGTCTGCTTCCATCTCTTCAACCAATTAAAGTTCCTTCCATATTAACATCTCTACTCTCTCTCATTATCTTCCCTCCAAATAATTAGGGAAACACCTTAGGAATATTCAGATTTCAACAATTTCAACAAGTTCCCATACTCCTGTTCTGATAAGTATCTTGCAATAGCACAACAAAAGGTTTATAACACAAAGATTCTAGAACTTTTGATAGACAACATCGTCCTATTTGTTTTCCATTAAACTATGTTATGTAACCCTGATACTGGGATGGATTCAGAAAGGGACTCTGCAAGCAGTAAGTTCCAACACTGGCTGCTAATGGTCGCAGTAGTTCTTTCTGATTCAGCGAGACAGGCTCACTGCGGAGGGATGTCCTTGGCCAAGCTATATGCTAATGAGGCATTCCAGGGAAGTGGCCTGTGCCAATTAGCCACATGTCCTCTCCTGGAAATGCCCACAGTAAGGCATTTATTCAGCTGAGTGATTCATAGCTCAGCTGCTTATGTTGGCTTGAAGAGCTGAGTTAATTAACTGCCAAAAGTTCACATTCACCAATTACTTTCACTGGTGAGATAGTGTTCGAGGTGAGGGCTGAGGTGTTTAGCAGGCAGGTGGTGGTGTGTGCGTTTGTCTTGTCTGTCTGGGTGCAGAGGAATGAAATGTCTCAGGTGAGTGTTTGTGTATGGGTTGTCATACCTGTAAACGTTGCTAGACTGATGAGCAAATCTTGCAGTATTGGGGGCACTAGACACCACAGATAGTCTAACTCCATTAGAACATTATTAATAGAACAATAGCTTTGCACTGCAGAATATGTGTGATTGTGGGGAACAGTAGAAGCTAGGAATACTCAGTAAAGTCAGTTAAAAAGTTGTTAGAACAACAGATGTGAAGTTGTTCTGTCTTGCCTTCATTCTCACTGATGGGTTCGGAGCTGATCCTCGGCCAAATGCTAAAGCTCAAGGTCTTCAAACAGCTCGTGTCCTACTCCCCATCCCATGATGCAGTAGTGCTTCCCCTAGATCTCGTTTGCCGCTGCAACAGATCAGGTGCTTGTCAAACAGCTCTAGCCAGTATAGCAAAACTTTGATCATTTTTTTTTTTTTTTTTTTTTTTTTGGATTATAATATTTCATTCTTGTTTGATAGTTGTAGATTACATTTAGCTTCTTGAGACATTTGTCTCCTTTGTTAGTGATAACTACTTGGAGTGCTTTCTCTTTTTTCTTGAGGCCGTTTTTTATAGGCCTATTTACAGTTATTGACACCCCTCCCCCATCGGGTGAGCCCTGTTCTTCCAGGACCCCCCCAGAAGCTCCCTCTGAGGAGGTACCCAGGAAGAGAACTTGCAAGAGGAAGCATCTGGATTCCCCACAGGAATCCATCACATCAGATACTGACTTAGATGAGTCAGAAGGGTCCCCACTGTCCCCCTCTGAAGATATCTCTTTTAGTGATATCTTAGAAATCCTAAAACAGAGGGGTGGCAGAAATCCCCTTAACCCTACTGATGATGAGTCAGTACTCCTGAAGGCTTTCGGGTCTCAAACCTCCACCTCTTGGATGATTCTGCCCTTAAATGAGTTGATGGATCTTCTCTCTCGAAAGGCGTGGGATTCCCCAGATACCATAGAACCAGTCCCTCGGAGGCTGAATAAATTTATTATGTCACCTCAGGCAAGGCTTTCCTTACCAAAGGAGTACCCGTTGATGCTATGGTGGTGGCGGCAGCCACCAAGAAGTAGCTATCAGAGACCTCCACATCTCCACATCTATTCATCCTCCTAATAGAGATTCCTCCTAATAGAGATTCTAAGATCATGGACAGATACAGAAAGCTCATGTTTAGTTCAGCGGCACTTACTCTTCGATCCCTGAACTATCTCACACATTTCACCAGACTACACAGAGATCACCTTAAGGAGTTAGGAGATACTCTACAGGGTGCGGTAGCTGTGGGGTTCTCAGATAAGGTAACCTCCCAGCTTGCTACCCAAAATTCCATTATAAATTCTTCCATGCGTCTGATTTCATATGCAGCTGGTGGAACGAATAGGGCAGCGGGTACAGGAATTGCTCTTAGGAGACACACCTGGATGCACTTATTTTCCTTTGCGGAGCCCTATAAGTCATCCTTTGTAAACACCCCCTTTGATGGTTCATCAGTTTTTGGACCGAAAGTAAGGGAAACGCTTACCAGGTGTGAGCAAGATAGAAAGACTCTGTCTGCCGTAAGAGTCCGTTTTTTCCACTCCTACCAGACCTTATCCTAAAGGTCGGAAAAGTGGGAAAATGTGATTCCGTAAAGCCCAAGGAGCTTTCTTTGACACACATGGTGAAACCCCCTCTAGAGGCAGAGGAGGGGGCAGTAATGGGAGATGCCGTCCACGTGGCAGAGGGGGCTCACAAAATCAGGGCGACAAGGATCAGTTCTTTGGCAAGCCCTACCAGCGCTCCTGAATGGAGGCCCATCTGTCTGTCTTTGGAGGCAGTCGGGGGACACTTATCTTTTTACCCAGACACCTGGCTAAAAATCACAAAAGATCAGTGGGTACAAAGCATAATATCCAGAGGATACACTATCCCCTTAATTACCCCTCCTCCCACTGTGAAAAAAATCCCAAATGTTCCACCCAATCACAGGGAACAGGCAACCACAGCGATTACGAAGTTGCTAGAAAAAAAGAGAGTCATCCAACCAGTCACAGCAGATCAGAGAGGATCTGGAACAAACTCAAGATTCTTTTTAGTACCAAAGAAAACAGGGGACTGGAGACCAATTTTGGATCTCAGCAGGTTGAACAAATCTGTCAAGAAAACAAAGTTTCGGATGGTCATGCTGCAGTCTATACTTCCTTTTCTAGGAAAAGACAATTGGATGTGCTCAGTAGATCTCCAGGATGCATACTACCATATAAAATGGCCAGACCATCCAGGGATCATTTGCACTTTTGGCTAGGAGCCAGTCACTTGCAGTTTTGGGCTCTGCCCTTTGGTCTCACTACAGCCCCCAGAGTGTTCACCAAATGCATGGCAGTAGTCATGGCTCACCTGAGGTGGTTAGGATTCCAGGTGTTTCCATATTTAGACGACTGGCTCCTTACCGCCACCACCAAACATCAACTCATGCACGCAACTGAGACAACCTTAGATCTTTGCAGTTGTTTGGGGATTACTGTAAACTGGGACAAATCTGCTTTGCAGCCATCCAGACGTACCGTCTTTATAGGAGCAGATCTCGACACAGTTTCCATGACCATAAAACTCCCAAAGGAAAGAGTGGTGAACCTTCGACAACAAATTCTGAATCTCATCCCCAAACAGAGAGCCCCAGTTTCAGTAGTGCTCAGATTACTAGGGACCATGGCAGCAGCTGTCATTGCTATTCCATTAGGCCAAATGCACATGAGGATACTACAGTGGCTGGTTTTCACACAATTGGCTTATCAGGAACTCCCAGTGTCCCACCACATTATAATAAATTCATGCAACAAGGATCGTTGGTGGCTGACCTCTCCTCAAGTGACAATAGGATGTCCCTTTGTTCTTCCAACCCTGGTTGCCACTGTGACCACAGATGCCTCCCTGATAGGGTGGGGGGTGGCATTTTCAGGGACAGACAGCCCAAGGCACGTGGGAGAATCACGAGGCTCATCCGCATATCAATGTCCTAGAGATGAGAGTTGGTACTTGTAGCGTTCCTTTCAAAACTTTCTTCCTCTAGGGACTATTGCAGTACAGACGGACAACAGGTCAGTGGTCTGGTACATAAACAGGGAGGAACCAAATCATAACCCTTATGTCAAGAGGCCTTGAGAGAATGGCAGTGGGCAATATCCACCCAGCGCTTTCTGATAGCAATGCACATTCCGGGGAGGTCCATTGTGATAGCGGACAAGTTGAGCAGAGCAATACTTTCTCCTCACGAGTGGTCCCTGAAAGAAGAAGAAGCAGAAAGGATATTCTGCAGATGGGGCCAGCCTTGCTGTGATCTCTTTGCAACCCCCGCCAACACCAAATGCAGCAACTACTTTGCCTTGATCCCCAACTCGGGAGATGCTCCAAAGGATGTACTTGTACACAGTTGGCCCCTGGGACTTCTTTATGCTTTTCCCCCCGTTTCCTCCGATATCCAAATTCTTACAGAAAGCCAACACCCTGGGAAGGACCATTATTTTGATAGCCCCTTACTGGCCTCGTCAAATTTGTTTCCCCCTTTCTGCAGCCTCATCTACTGGAAGAACCATGGATCCTGGACCCAGTTCCAGATCTTCTGATACATTCATCAGGGGTTCTTCATCCTGCAATTCATACCCTAAAGTTGACAGCTTGGCTGCTCCAGTTCCACGAATAGCCAGGTTTCACAATTTATCACTTGCAGCACAGGACATTTTAATTTCGTCTCATAAATCTTCTACTAGGAAACTATACCTTAGCAAGTGGAAAAGATTTTCCGTATGGGCGTCAAATAATAATCTTGATCCATATATGGCTTCGATTTCTTCCATTCTAGAGTTTCTGACTAAACTGTTTCATGAAGGAGCGGCTGCAGCAACCCTGAGAGTTCAATTGGCAGCAATCTCTAATTTTCATATTGGTGATCAACAGACTCCCATCATGTCACATAGACTTTCTAAAGCGTTTCTTAAGGGTACTATTCACTTGAGACCACCTATTAGAACCTCATCTACTCCATGGAATCTCAATTTTGTGCTCTCACGGATCATTTTACCCCCTTTTGAACCTGCATCATCCTGTGATTTGAAATACCTATCTTAGAAGACCATTTTCCTAGTAGCTATTACTTCTGCTCGAAGGATTTCGGAACTACATGCCTTGTCCATCAAAGCCCCATACTTAATTTTTCATAATGATAGAGTAACACTAAGAACAAATCCTTCATTCCTACCTAAGGTTTGTTCTGAAACGAATTTCAACCAGGCTATAGAATTACCTGTGTTTTTTCCCAAATATACAAACAAAATGGAACATATGTTCCACAAACTCGACATTCATAGGTAACTTCAATTCTATTTAGACAGGACTAAGTCCCTTCAGAAAATCGGATCAAATTTTTGTCTCCTTTTCAGATTCAAAGAAGGGTACTCTGGTGGTAAAAACCACTTTATCAAAATGGTTGTCACATTGTATTTCTTTCACATACAACTCTTCACAGATGACATTAAATCATAAAGTCAAGACTCACTCAACCAGAGCAATTTCCACTTCAGCTTTTCTAGCACGGCTGCCTATAAATACCATTTGTGCAGCAGCCACATGGTCCTCACCTCATACCTTTATCACTCATTACAAATTGGATAAGGCCTCCAGGGACAGGGCCTCCTTTGGTTCTATGGTTCTAAGGAATATACTTCCATGAGCCACCGAAGGACATGGTGCTTGGGACACTGACTCATCAGTGAAAATGAAGGCGAGATAGAAAAACTTCACATAAAGAAGTTATATACTTACCATAACGTTCCATGTGAGTTGTTCATCTCGCCTTCATTCTTACGTCCCACCCACCAACCCCCTACCTTTAAAGTCTTGAGGACCGGGAAGTTCTAACAAGTCTTAACGATACTTTGCCCTTATCTACTGTATTCTCATTTCAATGACTATAGTTTTTAGTTATCAATATGAGGCTGTGGTGGTGCAGCGGTTAGCGGTTGCCTCACAGCAAGAGGTTCTCCTGTTCCATTCTTGGCTGGAGTGCCTTCTGTGTGGAGTCTGCATGTCCTCCCTGCGGTCGAATAAGACATGCAGGTAGGTGCGAGCGTGAATGGGTGTTCCTTCTTTGAAGGCTGGGCGTCGGGCTGGCAACTCGGCACAGTAGAAACCCACTGCCAATCATTAGCTGACCGGAGTTCCGCTGTGGCGACCCCTAACTGGGAAAAGACGAAAGAAGTCGTCTTTAGTTATCAATATGATTGGGCAAGCACGATCTGAGGGAAGTGTTATTGCATCATGGGATAGGGAATAGGCCACGAGCTGTTTGAAGACCTCAGGCTTTAGCATTTGGCCGAGTCAGAGCCGAGGATCAGCACCGAACCCATCAGTGAGAATGAAGGCGAGATGAACAACTCACATGGAACGTTATAGTAAGTACATAACTTCTTTTTTGCAGTATGAAAGACACAAAGGATACTCTTTAAATATCACCCTAAGGTTAAGCCAGCAGTTTGATGTGGAGGGATAAAGTCATAGCTATGGCCCAGGTGACCCCGGTTTGATTAGCAGCTTGAGCATCTGGTGGCACTGGCAGGGATAGGCATGCCCATCCTAAGGGAGGAGGGCATTCATTTACATACTCCCTGCTGTGACATGTGGTCCATAAAGGGGAGCAGCCCTCAGATGTAACAGGTGCAAGCAGAGTAGGGAGAATATCAAAAAGTAGGTCATAAATGAAAAAATTCCTTGGTGGAAGCAGTCAGTGGCGTACCCCCCCCCCCCCAAACAGAATGCCCTTATTTTCTGTGGTAGCTCCAGCCTCAGAAGGGAGACCGTCCAGGGGCAGAAGGCAAGGCTTGTAGACCCAGCGATGAATGGGGGGGGTGCAGTGGGGTAGCTGGGAAGAATGGAAAAGAAGAGGAACACACAACCATTACTGTCTGTAAGGTCACATAAAAAGTTAATAGAATAACCATTTTGTAACAGGATTGATGCATGGGGTTGAGGGGAACACTAGACACAAGGGGGTTTCAGTAAACAAGGAAAAAGCCTTGAACCCTGTAACCAGAGCATTAAAAAAAAAAAAAACAGTTTGAGAGCTTTAGTCATCTGCGCTATCTTTAGACACCAGGGATACTTTACATGAAGTAACTGAAAAAAAGTTAACTAGGGAAAATGATTCAGACTCTGTAGCCTTTGCAAAGAAAGCAGTTTAAGAGTCCAGAGCTTTAGTCATTTAGACTAACTGATGAAGGCATGCAATGTTTAGTATTTTTTGAGCTGTAAGTATGAAACCCTTAACTCATTACATCAGAGTGACACCTCCAGTTGCATCTGCAGTTAACCCTTACTGACGCCTCTAGGCATCAAATGTTGCTTATTCATATTTGCATCAATAATTCCAAAGCCATGCTATGTACAAGGTTTTAAAAGATTTCATCTTAAAGCTTACACAGTGGCAAACTCAACTGCATTAACATTTGACCTCTGTCTAGTGCAGGTAAATAGATATTAACTGTTGTTTTTATGATATTAATTTTCATAGATATAATTTCACATTTTTCTAAATATTTCAACAACCACGTAACACAGACAGAACTTCTTAGCCTCATATGAAAGCTGTCAGCTAGAGCAGTAAAGTACTGCTGACTTGAACAGTTGCGGAGATATTTTAAGTTGTTTACAAAATATTACAAATGTAATAGTTACTGTGTTTACTGTGACTTATTTGGCTTAAGACCTAGAACCTAAAGAATGCTTCCACTATAAAAATAGTTTGTGCTGAAGACTTTACCATTTACACTTTCTTCATAATCCCTGTGGTTCCAGAGATATGAACATTTGTTTGAAATGTGAGTACATAGTTTGAGTCTATCAAAAGGCTTAGGCTCAGTCCATTGGAAGTTGCAGTGCAAACTTCCTGAGCTCCATTGGAGTGAATGAGTTAATGTCTGGCATTATTAACTGATTGCAGTACTCTGTGAGTTACCTGGAACAGAGCAGAGGCAAAATCAGTGAGAGGACAGTTATGTAGAATGGAGGGACAACTATACTTTTAAACAGCTGTACTGAAAACTTCTGGACGAAGCCAGGAGGAACACCAGACAACACCAAGAAGATTTTTTAAATATAACTTAAAGTCACTTAAGTTAATAGAGAAACAGATCTAGTACCCTGATGCAGTTTCTGAACAATACTAATAAATTTATTGGCTGACTATACTCCTGCATGATTTCAGGTGCAGGGGAAAAATAAAAGTCAACATTAGGGATTTTCTGTCAATTCAGAGACAGGTAAGAAGTTGCTTTGTTGCGTGTGTGTATGTGTGTGTATGTGTGCGTGTGTGTATGTGTGCGTGTGTGTATGTGTGCGTGTGTGTATGTGTGTGTATGTGTGTATGTGTGTATGTGCGTGTGTGTGCGTGTGTGCGCGTACGTGTGTGTGTGTGTGTGTGTGTGTGTGTGTGTGTGTGTGTGTGTGTGAGAGAGAGAGAGAGAGAGAGACTATGTGTGTGTATGTGGAAGAGTGAATACAAGGGTTGCCTCTATCAGTGTGATTCATGGACCACCAGAGGTAATTAACACAGGAAAGTACTCATTAGCACTAGCAGTAACACCAGAGATATGCTGATTAGCTGATAATGAGGTCTCTCCTGTTTGTGGCTAACCTGTTTCTGATTACTGTGATCGAGGAAACGGTTACATTTGGCTGTAGCTCTTGTTGTCTGGTGGGATTCTTTTTACAGCATAGGTGAATGTCGTTTCATCTTTAAGTACTTTATATCAACTTATCATTTCTCCTTTACACTACTGTCTTTCAAATCTAACCACCTCTTTTGTAATAATATTGCCTGCTGCTGCATTTCATTTGTTAACTTAGTTCATCAGAGACTGAAAAAGACCCCACAAAATGCAAGCAACAGTCTTTTTTTCCAGACAATTGTTGCACTGTTTTCAGGAGTATGTGGACTTTTTGTTACTAGTCTCTTGATTTTGTTTTCAGAACATATTCTGTTATTATTTCATTTTATTTATTTATTTATTTATTTATTAGCAAACTGGCCCTCAGACCACATTAAGGCACAGCTCTAGCATGAAAGACCAGTAACAAGTATTAAATCTTATTGTAAAAGCATCCAAGATGTCTTCTAAGTAACAGGTTGAGTAGAACTCCCGAGTGTGAAAGCTGAGAAACTTAATCAGTTTTGGTAAAATTTGGTTACTGGATGTAATTTCACTACTTGAATGCTAGCTAAAAAAAAAAGTTGAAAACATACCTCGCAACCTCTTAGAGCAAGAAATCTGGACAAAGCCATAAATAATGGGGGACAAAGGACCAAAAATAGGTACACTTTTTTAATATTGCTCATACAAATTTAGAAAGTTGATAGAATAACAGATTTTGCATTAGCAGAAATTTTCTGAACTGTATGAAGTCTGAAACGCAAATATCTGTCATTATTTTCTGACTTCAACCCTTAATGATTTACCAATGATTTGCCAGAAAACCACAATTTTCTGAGAAACAGACCAAACATATGAGGCAAAAATCTGGACATTCTGCGACAATCTGTACAGTTGAGAGGTATGGTTGAAAAGTAAGAGAAAATTTGCCAGAAAAAAAAGCAGTTGTCAGGAATAGCATTTGAACTAAAGCATTAAATGGTTTCCAGTAACTTAGAGGAAAATATACATCAAATATACTCAGATATTTATAAAATAAGTGGAACACTGGTTGAATATATAAAGTCAAATGACAAAAGGCTGGAAAAATAGAAGAAGCTTTAAGTAGCCATTCAGCTGAACTGATAAAATTTCAGAAATCAGAGCTTTAAATGAAGGAAAGACTGGCTGAATGTGGCTTCCAAAGAAAAAAATGTTTCTGGAAAAAAGAGTGAACTGTGTTAGTTTTATGAAAGTATAAGTTAGAAAGTGGACTGGTCTTTCACAGTGAGATTTGTTAAATGAGAGAGAACATTTAATCTAAATCTGATCATTAGAAATCAGCCAAGACCCACATTAGTAAAGATGCAGTCATATCGGCATAAGAGTCAGTCCTAACAAAACTGTAGCAGAAAGGAAAGTATCAAAATGGGGGACACCAGCATGTTTGTGGAAAGTGATGCTTCTCATTTGCCTATATGTACAGAGAATAAAGTTTGTAGTAGCAGTCAGGGGATGGCGAGAAGCAGTTTTGAGATTCAAGTTGCTATGTACAGCTGTATTATAACTATTTTTTTGGAAGAACAAATATATTTTTGGAAAAAGAAAAGGCTGTGGAGAAAATAAAGATTAGCCAACAAAAAATGAATCCGCATGATGAAGGAAATCCACTTCTGTACCTTCTGTCAGAAGAAAGGCCAGAGTGAGACTTTGTCAGTGAAACCTTTTCTGTTGTTCCAGAGAAAAACGCTTGAGCAAAAGAGAGACCCGCAATAGCTGGCCCAGAAGAGTCTGCAATACCTTGGACTCAGACCAGAGATTGGTGTTGGGAGATTGCGATGACTGGTGGGGATGGGAACAAAATTTATTTGGTGAAGTGGAGAAACTGTAAAGCATCAATCCCATTATATATAGTCTAGACATGAGAAATGTTATTGCACAAAATGAAATAGATAAAAACAACTGGAAGTTTATTCAGTGTGTTAAACTGGTGGGAGAACTGTAAAGCACAAGCCCTACTTTTATCATTAACATTTAGAGGGACACTGAATATACTGAAGAAGAAAATGCAAATAATGCAGATTTTGTTCTTAATATTTGTATAAATTTTCCTAAAGTAAAATATGTGTTGTTTGTGAAGTAGTTTTAAACAGTATGCAGCCAGAGATATTCTAAGTGCCAGGTGTGAGGGAGGGTCGAGTATCAGGTCCCTGTTATTTCATCAAATGGCATTTTATCGAACATGCCATTTGTCAAACCATTCTGACTGAGATCGCATTACAGTAGGGATCAGGAAATTTGCACTTTCCCCACTGTAGTGCGATCTGGAAGTTGGTATATGTAATAACTGGGGGTGTGTGGGGGGCTTGATGAACTGATATTACGATTATGTAATATAGACCCCTTTTATCAGTGACTGCTGTATATGCTAATGATATTAAAGTGAGAAAGTAGTCTTCCTTTTTGCACTGTTTCCAGTCTTTTCATTACAACATGATACGAAATGGAGACAAGAAAAGGGAAAGTTAATATGATGATGTGATCTTTGACTTCTGGGGAGAAATGTAAATGTGTATTAATCATATAAAAATAATGACTTCCACTCTTTTTTGTAGAGGTGGATGTCTGAATTAATATTCTTAGTTGTTTTTCAACACACTTATTGCATTATCACTTAAGTCTTAAGACACAGGCAAACATACAGACATAACAAATTCCTAGTTGCAAACATTATTCATGGCATATATTCTTTTGTATAATTATCATCACTCAAACTTTACATAAATTGATCAGTTCCGGTCTTCCAGTAAACCTTACCCCATTTCTAAAACATTCTGCATGTATTGTTCCAAAAATTTTCGTTTTTTTTCTATTTAATTTTCTCCTACTCTTTTCTAAAGATACCACTTTCAGTTCTTTTAGCTTTGATACAGTATTCAGTACTTCAAATACAGTTGGTTTAGAGTCTGATTTCCATTTTCTAGTTATTGCTTTTTTGGCAGCCACCAGAATTGAACATAATAAGGCCTTACTTATGTCTAGGCAGTTCAATCCTGTATCCCAGCTGAAAATATAAATAAATTCCTTAGATCCATCTATTTGCTTACCCAGTGTTTCTGACCGAGTACTCTGTAGGAAATTTTTAAAGTCTTTCAAATCATTACGCTCCCAAAACATATGTTCCCAGTTACCTCTGTCTTCCCCATCACACCTCCAACATATGGCAGCTACCTGAGGAAAAAAATATTTGGAGTCTGCTTGGGGTATAAAAATAACTATACAAATACTTCAAAGCAAAAGTACTAAATCTTCTAGACTTTGTTGCATATTTGGGAGGCATACATATGTGCTCCCATTGTTTCCTTGTGAAATGCTTATCCAGTCTCTCTTTGTGATATTTTCTAACCTCTTCTAATTGATTTGTACAGTTATTGCGCAGTATTTTATATGCCATAATATTTATTTCCAACAGCAGCTTCTGTTCTGGGTTCAACTAAAAATTCTACCAGAGCAGGTTTTTCACTTAGGATTCCCCTATTCCCTTTCTCTTTGCCTAGACTCAGATATCAATCCCTAATAGGGAAGACGGTCTCTAACCTGCAGTTCAGATGTCTTCTTGGCTTCTTCCCATTCTGCTACTTTATGAATATAATATTCTATATGGCTGTTATTCTCCTGAAGGATTTGCATCCAAAATGTTCACTCTCCCCTTATTTCTTTAAGTTCCCCACTGCTTCATCATCATCCCTTTCCACTGTGAATTATAGCTTTCTGTCTGTGTTATGTATGAGCCTTAACTATGTAGCTCTAAAATATCCATTCAAATCAAGTAATCCTAAGCCACCTTGTTCTTTAGGAAGGATTAACTTATCCCCCTTGCTCTTTGCCCTTTCCCCTCCAAGATAAATTCATTCAACTCTATAAATTACTGTCCGTGACTTCTCTTATGGTTGATAAAAATATCCTGACCTGTATATGAAACTAAAGGGACTAAAAACATTTTCACTATTTTATCTTGCTATCTGTATCCAGAAACAAGAGCTTCCGGTTTCTCAGCTTTATTATTATCTTTTATTTAGTCTCTTCCCACATATCCTTAGCTACTGTAGCAGAATCCTTTTTAATCCATACTTAAAATGTGTATTTCCAACTTTTGTGTTACATGCACCCACTAATGTTTGGCAATTTGATCCTTTATACAATTGTTTCTTGTCATCCCCATTTGAACCTATGTCACATTTTACAAGACTTTGTTTTAATGAAAACTATCAAAGACAAAACCAAACACCCCCAGAGCCTATTAACTTAAATATAAAAAAATGTGTACAACTTCAATTAATGAAGTTTAACCCTCCAGATAGGAACAGCTGTCCCAAATCAATGGCTGTACTCACAGCCATTACCTAACCTAAAATTGAGGTTATTCATGCTGAAGCACATTGCAGCCTGTGCTCCTACTTACACTAATTTTTGTCTATTCTTGTCTTTATTCTCCTCCCAGACGTGAACAACAGCTTGTATGCTTTCAGAAAACATTCTTTTAGCCTTAAGAAAAAAATTCAGTGGCTGTCTTTAAAAAAAACTAAATTATACACTATTCTGATAAATGCATTGAGGTATTTAGGTTCAAAGAAAACTGCTCTTATTCACTTCCAATAATTTCAAATGTTTATTTTTTTACTAAGCTGCATGCACTTGTACCTTTTATTTTTCTCTCAGCAAATAATGTCCAGAGCTTTCAAGGTTTATTGCCCGTACCTGTAGTCACTCTGTCTCCATGGAAACATAAGAATAGAATGTGCGTCTTTCTTCAGCTGCAGACTCCTCAACTAACCTTGAAAATTAATTTGCTAAAGGAAAACTTTTCTTTAAATTCACAGTGTGCTGTTATTTGTACAGCGCACATGTTTACACAATAAACTTATTTGATTAAGCCAAGGGCATTAATCCAGGTATTCAGCTATGCAAAAGTGAGGGAAACATCTCAGATCTATATATATATATATATATATATATATATATATATATATATATATATATATAGATATATAGATATATATATATATATATATATATAGATATATATATAAAATGGGTGCACTTTCACACCTCATCTGAACAGCCCAAGATTACAGCATATTAACTTGTACATGCTTTTGTCCAGCCTTTCTTTTCACATTATGATACCTACATTTCTTAAAACTTAAAAGGAAAAAAGTACTTGTTTACTTCATTATTTTTATTATGTACAACAATCACTGAAAATGCTTTACATAACATGCAATTTGTATCATGAAATGTTTTATACAAATTTTGTTAAAATAAAAATGGTTTTACTTGGTTACTCTTTTTCCCTTTTTTCCTTTGTGTTCTTCAGGCATTAGTGACATGATGTGGGATATATGCCTTTCAGTCCCCCACAAGTTTAACAGAGTCAGCAAAAGTCCAGCCTTTCTTAGTCACTTTTTCTTGTAAATCTATACTTCACAAATGTGATTGATGCTTTATTGTCTCACATTTGTTCACTAATATCGGTGTTAGTGGTTTTCTTCCTGTTCATCTGCATCACCCAACCACAGACTCCATTTTAAGTTTAGGTACTCCTGATTATTCTAGTCAGCTCATGTGTTTTTTTTTCTGTGTCAAGCAGTTTCCTTTGGAAATTCATGCAGTCCCATATGTTATCAGCCAGAAGAACAGCAGCACCATGTTAGAGGCCGACTTGCCTGTCTGGGAATAATATCAGAGTATATGCAAAGAGAGAGGGATATGGTAGTGGTAAGTGAAAAAAACAGCTCTGGCAGAGTTTTCAGTTGAGTCTATAACAGCTGTTGCTGTTAAATACCCTGCTAATTATCCCTTTTTAATATTTTGCATTATAACTATAAGAATCAATCATTAGAGGAAGCTAGAAAAATTTGTGAAGGAAACTAGAAAGACAGTTTACAGAGGAATGTTGGCTCTCAAGTATTTAGCAAAGTCAGTAAGGTTTAGGATTTTCCTTGGAAGTGCTTGGATAGGTATTTTTGTACCCTAAACAAACTCTAGAGATTTTTTCCTCAGGTACCCAACAAATGCTGGAGGTGAGATGAAAAAGAGAAGTTATTGGTGAACGTGTTTTTTGGAAAGGGCAGTGAATTGCTATATTTTAAAAACTCACACAGAGTACTTTGTTAGAAATGTTGAGGGAGCAAATGGTTTAACTAAGGAAATGATATGTTTGACTTGGAGCACAGGATCTGAACTGTCTAGACAGTAAGGCCTTGCTAAGTTTAATGCTTGTGACTGCCAAACAAAGGGAACTCAAAATCTAAACCAATTTTACCTGAAGTACTGAATATTATAAAGGAAATAAAGAAACTGGAAATTGTTGGCTCTTTAGAAAAGGGGAGAAGCAAATTGCTTAGAAATAAGTGGAATGTGTGGGAAAAATACATCCTGATGAGTAATGTTCACATAGGAGTGAGGTTTAAACGATGGCAGGAGTTCAGTAATTTATGTATTTTTTATTCTTAAAAGCGATTTGTGTAATGTTGGAATGAATAATTGTTAGACCGCTTATATTATATTGCATGAAAACAATGTGAAATATCACTATGATCTATTTCAGTACCTATATAATTGGTGCAATTATGATTTAATAAAGATGTTTAAAAAATAGCACCAAGAAAAACATTCTTTTGAGCTGGGATGCGGTATTGAAACACGGGTCTATATCATATGAGCGAATCACACAAATTGCGAACCCTCATAATATCGAACGTACCGAACCTCGAAGTGCTTTTTCTGAGATTGCGGTACAGTGAAGAATGGGATATCCCCCACACACACACACACAAACACACACACAATAGGAAGTTCAAGGTCTGGTATGTTCGATATGAGCATTCGCAATTTGTGCGATTCGCTTATATGATATAGACCCTTGAAACACAGTAAGACCTTACTTTACCTTACCAGTATATCCAACAAATTTAATGAAACTCTGACGTCTCGGCCAAAGCCTTCAAGGAGTATAACACAAAGTAAAAAACTTGCCCCATATTTATACATGCAAATACATAATTAAATTTGTTGGATATACTGGTGGTTGCTTCCAACTTATTCTTTAGTACATGATTTAACTTTTGTCTGACTGTGGTCTCAGGATCTTGCTCTCCAGTCATCCCAGTCTTTTTGCTGCTGTTGTGCTTGTGCTAGATACTGTTATGCCACTCCCATGAACGTCATAAGCTTATTCCAGAAATTCAGTGCATACAGACTCCATAACTGACTCTTGTGGGAATTGCATTCACATTCTCCATCATCACCAGTTAAGTCTTGGGTTCCCCTTATCCTGTGACCATAAAATAATTCAAATGGTGTGTGTAAAGAGGTGGGGTGGGTACTTGTCCTACTCTTGATTAAACTGGTCTGTAAATTCTGTTAGCATATTCTTAACTTAAGAGTTGAGCTTGTCTACTAAACTGTCTGTTTCTGGGCATTGGAGGCTGCGAGTTTACCCACAGTACTTCCAAAAACAAGTCTAGCTTTTCTGTCTGTCCTTAAGTATTTACTGAGGAAAACCCACCCTTCTTAAAAAAAAAAAAAAAAAAAAAAACGTAACACAGCATTTGCCAACTTTTTTGCCTCAGCAGACTACAAAACAACTGCTTCAGGGCGTCGCATAACATATTCTGTCACCACCTAACTATACCTCTTACCTATGATGCTTGGAGTACTACGAGACATCATGATATTCATGGCTGCACTTTGGAAATGTTCCTCAGTAACAGGTAAATGCAACAAAGCAGACTTAGCTTTTTCTCCTGCCTTGCCAACCATTTGACTTTGCTCGCATATCTTGCAGTACTCACTCATGTACTGTAGTGTGTAGTTAACAGTAAATAAGTAAGATGGTAAGGTACAAGCCATTGTGGTAATATGAAGTAGCTGCAGTTTCAAGATTCCCCACCACTAATATGATGCTACTTCTAGCTTCCTCATGTGGCTTTTGTTCCCCACTGTAAACTGTGGACATTTGGATCATATATGTTCCACTTGTTTACACTGGAAACATTTATCCCCAAGACATAGGAATGCACTGGAACCTGTGAACTTGTTATTGTGAGTTTCACTAAGACCACCACCCAATGCAGAATGGAACACCGATATCTTATTTACTGTTTACCATTTAAAAAAAACAAACATTGGTATGATGCCTTCACTGCACCTCAGATGACCAGAGTTTGACTAGTGGCTCTGGAAGAGCTGGACAGAGAGAATGAGAGTGTCTGGCTGGTGCCAGCTAACCCATGTTGCAGAACGGTGGTACCTGGACCCATCACTATGTTAATCCTAGGTGATAAGCCAGCATATTGTTGCAGAATCCATCTCATAGTCTTGTAGAGGCTTCATGCTGCATGGCGTCAGGAATGGTTGTGAGGAGGCATAGTTCCTAGCAGACCACAGTATATTACTGACACTGGTTGCCATAGGGATGGAATTAGGTGGGTGCTGGGAAAGAGGTGTCATGGGCTGCTACAATAAAGTACTCCCTAAGTCTTTGTTTCAAATTAACTGCATTAGCATTGGTTGCACAATCAAGGTCTGACTGTCAGAACAATTGCATTGATTTTGTTTAGATTGGAGCAATACTATAGTGTGGTAACTAGCTATGCCTAATACCATAATTCTTGTGACTGTATATCTCATTGTCAGGATAAACATATTTGATTAATTTGGAATTGACTTATGAATAATTTTAAAAGTTACTTTGAATTTAGTGTAATGTTACTGACCACTCTTTGTTTTGTTTGTCTTTCTTTCTCCGTCTCTCTGTAAAAGCTTTACTTGATGATGTAGCGCAGTCAGAATCACAGGATATCTCCGTGCATCTCCCTGTCATCAATACTGATGCAGAGTGTCGTGAAGAAGTGTACAGTTTTGATGAGCGTATCCTTTGTCATAAATGGTCACCTTTTCTCTTCTGATAATTAATGGATGACAGGTAGCTTTGAAATTCCTGTTGCCCTCTTCCATTACTGAGCTAGGCGTTTTCTTGTGAGACTTTATTATGCATATGTTTTCAAAGTAAGTATTCAAATAAATGCTGTGACTTAACTTTTTTAGATGGCATGATTTGATGTGGTTAGCTTACTTCTCAGGCAGAATGGCTCCCTTGTTGTTTTTGAGATAATTTATTTTTCTGCGTAGTTTTTGTCGATAATAATCTGATTACAGGAGTAAGCAGATTGCACTCAAATCTGATTATCCAGCCAACAATGTACTAGGATGCCTGCATGTTGATATTTGGCATAGTTAGTAAGTATGGATGTTTGTGTGTAGTGGAACCATGATGATCCCTGCTACATGTGATGTCACACCAACTGATAACTAAATTGTAGTACTTTTAACTTATTTGGTAACATGGTAATATAATACTTTTTCATTAATACAATTGTTTTTTTGCAGGATTAGAAATGGACATTGTCAGAGACTGTCTCGCAGCAACTAGCTGTTATAGACTTGCTTCACCCAATTTTAGGAATCATTGATAATATTTTCCATAGTTGTCTGCTGTAGTAAGGGATGCCCTAATGCCCTACTGGTCTGTCTATGCACGCAGGTTTCATTGTAAAACAGCATAATTATCTGTGTCCCATTGCTTAATTATTTGTGTCCCATTGCAAAGTATATATATGCGACTGAAATTTTCTGAGTCTTCCAACTGTAATAGTAGCTTTAGGCATTTGCAGGAGCTGAGTATCCTGTTTGTTGATTTATGATTTGATTTTTACCAACTTTGGTAGAGTGAATTTGTTATTGGCAGATTTTGGTGTGATGCAGTTAGATCCATTTAACATGTACTGTTCATAAAATGTCTACTCGTTATACTAAACAAAGCTAAGGAAGGTGGTACAGAATGTTTTTCCATGCCAAGATACTCTATAAAACTAGTTCAAGAAAAATAAGAATACTTTATCCTGTTCTTTTTTTTATCATCCTAGATGTGTTTAATAGAAAGATCAGAGTTAAAAAACATCAGCATCAGCTCAAAGTCTGAGTGGAAGAGTGTGTCCACCAGCACATTGCTGAAGTTTAGATGGTAAGTGTGTGTAAGCAGTACTCAAGTGCCCTCAAGCATTGGGTATCTGGCCAACATTAGTTTTACAAGGAAAAGGAGTGCTGAGAAATACCATTCTGCAGTTGTCCACTCCAAAACATTGTGCCATTTAACTGCCATTAAAGCTGGTATTAGTCACAGTATGCTAACCCTGACCTCGGTGTTTCTCACATTAGTGACAGAAGACTTCCCAGTGATTTCCCTGTTGTCATTGTAACTGATCCTTCTGCATCATAACAGCATCTGTCTTCATCATGGACCTCAATGAAGCTAGATGATATGACATTGTACTCTTTAGAGCTTTTAAGACCACTTCCCTCATTGATAATAATGGTACAGGTTGTCATGTATGTGTCTGACAAATGATTCTGCATTAGTGGTCATAAGGATTCTATTCCCAGCCAGGTCATATTCCAGGAAGTATTTTTTATTTCTTTCAGGCAGCAGACCTGTGGCAGCAGCACTTCAATGTCCCATTTAAATCCTGTGCTTATTAAAATGCTCACAGCTAGACTTTTTCTCATTCTTTGGTATTTTGTAAAGAGCCAGCTTGTCTTAAAAGCCAGAGAATCTAGTATATGTGGATGCTTATGGACAAGGTTGAGAATGATTACAACTCAAAACTCAACCACATGTAGCCTACAGACTCTGCCTAATAATTTCCTTGTGGAAGTATTGTTGCATGTGATTAAAACCATGAGTAAGCAAGTGGGCAGAAAGGTCTCCCCAAAACAGTGGCTAGTAAGGTACTGTTGCACTCTTGAGAGAATGTTCTAAATGGAGTTCCCCTTACCCACAGGTGACAGTCTGAAGAGTGTCGGAGAAAGTAAAAAAAAAAAAAAATCGTGCCAAAATTCACCCAAACCTGAAAGTCTTCCCAGTAGCTGTATTTGTGGTCATCCTGGTTACCCACTTTACATAGGTTGTCGGCCATGAAATCAAAAGTCTACTACATTAAAAAAACATTTATGTGAAAATGAACATCAGAATGGACTAATTAAAATCTAACTTTGGATGCTGTTCGTTGCATGCCCTCCTATGTTCCTCATAAAAGGGGCTTCATCCAGTGCAGCTCCTTCCTTGTTATAATTATCACCTAGGCTGCACTAGGTCAGGGAAGGTGAACTGTTTTTGCAGAAACACTATCTGCAAATTTTATTTTTGATGATGCAGCCAATTACCTTTCAGTCCACAGATGCCTCAGCTTTTAGTCATACACCCACTGGACCTGGGCTGATACTGAAATTGATAATTTCTAATTAGCACTGCAGCCCAGTTAACAAATTAAAATCAAATGCGCATAGAAGTCCTAGCCCCATGGATATACAAGCAGGAAAGTTTGTGTAATCAGCACCATCAGTTAGTTCCTTCTGTCGTATGGTGTATTATATACTAAACCTGGTTATACATTGACAAAGGCTTTTTGACTGAAACCGATCTATGGACTGTGGTTGGACTATTAAAGTCTAATTTTCCCTCTCACATGGAGTGCTGGCTGTTTTTTGATGTTGCAATTTATCCATTGACCCGTTGCACTTGCCATCCAAGCAGAAGTTATTGTTGGATGTGTTATATACTAAACCTGTCCAGTTTCCTAAATCCAGCAATGGAAATTTGAGACAATTGCCTGCTTCATAACAGGCCTATAGGTGAATGTCTCATAGCAGCTATGAATGAAGTTGATTTTGCACGTTATCTGAGGTATAAATGTTGTATCTATGGTGAACCACAGTGATCCCAGCTAAATAGTTCTGTGTGTAAAAGTCAGCTGTGTGTGTGTGTGTGTATATATATATATATATATATATATATATATATATATACACACACACACACACACACACACACACACACACACACACACACACACACAGTGGATGTAAAAAGTGTACAGGTTATAGGTCACATTAAAGGTGGGAAAAGTTTTGAAATGATTTATTGTGGTCTCATTTTTTATATCACAGAAACCTGGCATTTTAACAGGGTGTGTGTACACTTTTTATATCCACTGTCTATATGAACATTGCATGACCTTTTTTGTTAGTTTTCAAACCAAAAACAAACACTAAATACAAACGCCACTGGTGGAATCCTCAGCTAAAGAGGGTAAAGTCAGGAAGAGCAGCTCCTTTAAAGGCAAGTGCTTTCTTATGCAGTTAAACAAGAAACTGAGAGGTCTAATTAAGTCCAACAAGACTAACTTTGAGGGCATTCTCCAGTTATGTCATGGACCTTAAAGAGGAGCACACAGCAGTGTACTGAGCTGGTGGTGAATAGTACCACCTTTACCGATCAGGGTGACATAACAAATCTACTGGCTGATAAATTTAGCTCATACTTCACCCCCCCACCCCCAGTTTCACCAGGTGAAATTCCCTCCAACATACTTTGCCCAACTATTAGCAGGGACCAGGTGCTGGCAGCACTCGCTGAAGCCAAGAACACTGCCTCTGGAGGTCCCAAAGACATCCCTTGTTGCTTCCTGAACAGTCTAAACACGATGTATCAGGGCTATTTGAGGCACTCCTGAACTATAGCCTCATAAGTTTGAGTCCCAAGTGGATGGAGGACCACAACAGTCATTCCCTCTGCAGGGATGGACCATCAACCAACTCACAGAACTACAGACCCATCAGTCTAACAAGCCAAAAATGCAAAGCCACTGAGAGAATTATCATGGAAATGATAAACAAAGGCATTGCCAACCTACAGACACTGGACCCATCCCAATTTGGTTTTGTTAAGGGAAGGTTGTGCCTACTTAAGCTGGTAGACTTCTTTGAGAGGGTCATCAAGGCAAGGAGTGAGGATAAAACAGTGCATACCCAACTCGGGTATTGACAAGCTCTCTGGTTGCCAGCTGACTCACAGACAAGACCCAAGAAGTCATGATTTATGAGACTACCTCCACCAAGAGACTGGCCACCAGCAGAGTAACCCAGGCATTCGTGCTGAGACCGTTCCTTTTTGACACCTACTTGCTGGATATCAAGGCTAATATTCAAGGCCTTTGGTTGACCATGTTCACAGATGACTGTAAACTAGGAGCTATTATAGATTTCCCCCAAGACACTAAATATTGCAAGAGAGTTTAACACAGACAAATGACTGGTGCCAAAGCCATTGTCTCAAACCCAGTGCCACTGCCCTTTAGGAAACTGTCAACACAAGTTAATTACTCTGTCGATAAAACACCCTCTAGAATCAACCCAGTAGTAAAGGATCTGAGAATATATGTAGACAAGCAATCTAGCCTTTGACCACCACATAGTTATGGTAGTAAAAAAATCATTCTGTGTCACCCAGCTTGTAGGTAAGGGTAGGCATCCATGTCAAAGGAAGTTCTAGTACTACTCTAATCGGCACTTATCAGACCCCATCATTGAATTCACTGCTGCCTTTGGCATGTACCTAACCAGACACTGGCATCAGTTGGAGCACCCACAAAGGTTTCTCACCAGGAGAATTAAGGGGATGAATACCCTATTCTATACTGACTGCCTAAAGGCTCTGCCTGTGTAGTCAGTCTCCTAAAGGCTGCTGAGAGTGGTACTTTGCATCTGTCTGATGGATCTGTGGCAGATGTAAAGAACAAACAACAGCAGAAACATTATATCCAGGGATCTGAACTGCAATTGTGACGTAAACCGAATGTGCTGGAGAAACAGTTACTACGTGTCTCAAAGGATCTCCGTACTATGGAATAGGCTCTCCATCCATATAAGGCAGTGTTCATCCCTGACCCTATTCAAATGAAACCTTGATAATTGGATGAGAAATTATAAATTTACCCCTGGTCTGGCCCCTATGGACAGAAGCCATCACTAAGAAAAAAGTATTATCCTAACTAACAACCCCCTACATATCCTTTAGCTACCTCCTTACTAACATGTCCCTCCGCATATAGATGCCCTTGATATTTGGAACCAAAATCATGTTGGGGAACAGCTAGGCTTGTAAGAGCCCTTGTGGTCATTGGTCAAATAGCAGTCTATGAACCTATTATGAAGTATGGCAAGTTCTTGACCATATGACCCACATGCTCAACCACTGTTGACCGAAGGAAGCACTGGAGGAAACAGATGTAAAAAAAAAAAAAATCGTACATTTTTATTCTATGCATCCAAAAGGAAAATAAAAGAACAGCTCTACCGGCTGCTAAAATGAACAGAAACTGCACCATCCAGGTTTTTTTCCAGCACATTTATACTGACAAATTAGCTCTTCAAGCAGTTGGCTGCACTTGAAAGAGAAGTCTCAGGCCCCAAGTGGGCAATTTTACTCCAAGATTCCAACATCTGTAAGCAACCGCTCAGTTGATCTTCTGTTTGAGGTACTAACTTCCTGTTCTCTGCTTGCAGGTTACCTCCGCATGTCACAGTAATTGTCGATTAGTGTCCTGTTAGTTAACTAATGTAGGCACATTCCTGAGTAGGATTCCCTAATAAACCTTCATATACAAATCATTTTTAAAGACACATTACTCCATTTTTAAACCCAGCATGTTACAACAACTACACTGGCTAATACCATACATACAACTTTAAATGTGTATGCAGTACTAAATATGCAGAAAATGTAAAGTGCAACAGTGTTGCATTTTGAGTAGGAATACTTTGTTTTCTAGATGATTTTTGGCAATGTGCCTGCAAACCTTCATGGCTCTACTCAGTCAGACACGGGCCATTCATCCCCCACTATTGGGATTGCACCCATATCCGAAGCAAGAGCTGCCTACTAGAGACAGTCATTCATTTAGCCATGAGGGTGCTTTTGCTGGCATCCTGGCAGTGAGAGCATTAAGATAGTTTAATCCACTCCCTGGAAGGGGGGGGGGGGCGCATGTGAACTTTGTCAAAATGGTGGCCAGCAGTGACAGTTCTAGCTGCCACATATTTGTTATGACAGCTACTACCCATTAGTAGTTTGGTGAGCATAACATCTTCCCCAAGGCTGCCCCACTATGTTGCTACTTCTGGTGTAAGGGATACTGACAGTGTGTACAGCTGGCTACATTCCACTCTCCCCTGCAGGATGGGGATGTCCATCCTCCCTGCTAGCACCTGACAGAAGCCGGCGTTATCTTGAGTAGGAGTACTTCGCTCAAAACTTGTATGACTGTAAAATGAATATATAATAAAATAATAAGTATGTGGGAAGAATCGTATCCAATTCAGACCACCACTGCAGTCAGTAATACACTTAACATCAACACCACTCTGCTAGAACTAAATCATGTGGTATAGTAGAAAAAATTAATTATACTATGCCACCCTTTTTATTTTTAAAGCAGTTAACGGAAAAGCAAGTCAGAAGACTACAAGACCAACATAATAGGAGACAAACCCTAACTCAAATGCAGTATCGACTACTGTATTAAGCACACCATCTTCAGTAATAGCAACACTTATCAACACACTGAAAAGGGAATTTGAAATGCATCATAAACTGCTACTTTCCAACCGTAAACATCTTTTAAAATTTAACTGAGACTTTAAATTGGATAGACAGCATTCACTATTCGGGGAGTAGCCCCCCACATCACACCACCTGGTATGTTAAATGCTAGAGTCCCTTGAGGTTCAGTGTTAGGACCCTAATTCTTCTCTCAATTTCTCCTCATCTGTCCTGCTTGTCATTAGTGACATTTTCATAAACATCCCTTCAGAACTCATCACCCTCTATGCAGGTGCTGTACTACTGCATAGAGGAGGACCTGCAAGCAAAAACTTAAAAAGACATCTACAACCATTTATTTATTTGTTTACCACAAAAGTCCTGTTGAACACAGGTGCCCTTTTTCAGTGGAGGCCTGGGGAGAAAAACTCCCAAGTTGCATTTTTAATGCAATTGATATTTACAGTAACAAATTTTATATTGCAGTTTCAGTGAATACATAGCATAATAGTCAGTAAAATAAAATTTGCATTGATATTCACAAATATTAAATTTACTAAGACTTTGCAGATAGAAAAGTGGTATATAAGATAGGTTGGAGTAATTTAGGAAGTAATAGAGTCGGTATTAGAGGAGATAACCAAGTTTTTAGTGTTAACAGAGTAGTGATGGAATAATAATTTGGAAGTGCTAATTAAAAGTATGTTTAGTAGTTTAAAAAGTACAATAAAGTGAGGTATTAGAAGGGGATAAGCAGGTTAACTGATTTAGTGCTTTAAGGAAAGGTGTAAGAAAGGTGAAGAAGGATGTTAGAGAAATATGGAGCATGGACAAAGCCAGGAGACAGAGGAAATCTTTTAGTAATGGTTTGAAAAGATGAAGGTGTGTGATAAACCTGAATGATATAGGAATTCTGTTCCAAATTCTAGCTAGACTATTGGAATAGCGACTCACACCAGCAGCCCTTTGTAGTTTGTAGATGATATTTGACAGAAGGGGGAGATTTGGAAAATAGTACTGGAGTAGGGGTCTAATTGCAGGGCATGTGACTGGAGTATAGATGATTACAGTTGCCCTACCTGCTCGTAAGGCACTAACACTGTGGAACTGCCCTGTCCTGTTGGCCAGCAACCTTAACCCATCTTATAACTGCTGTCTTCACCCTAAACTAAGGAAGTGAATCTTCTCCTGCCCTGAGAAACAGCCCCTCAAGGACAATACAAAAGAAGAAAGTATGTGTTGTATAACTTCTGTCAATAAAAGCAACACTGTATAAATTATTGTAGGTTTTAAAGTGCACTTCCCTGTTAGGGAAACCAGCAGCCATAACCTTCCTTTTCCTTCTTCTTAGCTCACCGTCCCTCCTATACCATTGCAAATACCTAATATCCTTTGCCTCCTCCTCAAATTCCAAGACCAGCTACCTCCTAAAGGAAACTATTGTAGCTATACAGCCTTTGGCCACTAAGAGGCGTCCTATCCTAGATCTATCACTCTGTCTTGAAACACATCTCACACGAATATATTATTCCTAGCTTGTAAAGTTGTAGTCCCACTTCATCCCTCTATCTTCTTACTCTGTATCATTTCAGCTACCGTCCCCCTATCCCTACTGTCAAGGCTAACACCTCCTACCCTTCTCCACCTTCACTTACCTTAACTATCAGCTCTCCACTGATTGTTCTCTTAAGGCTCACTCCTTCTGTGGCGCTACCCGCTCCGTTTGCCTTGCGGGCTCACTCCGCTCCCCTACCCTGCCCCCAATTCTCACCCACCCCCAGTGCATCTACATTTATACACACTAACCACACCCCCTATCCATACAAGCAATCACATTGACCAACCCCTTAAAGTGCTGCAACCCTCTTCCCACTAGTCATTATCCATCTGCACCTATACCTGTATACTAACTTACACACAATACTTCTACAATGCCACCTAACACTACCCTTACACACTTTAAGCTCTTACTTCTACTGTCAGTCCTACCGATTTTAGCTATACCCTACCTGCTTACTTTCCTTGAACACCTTAACTACCTTCACTTTCATAACCCCACAAAACAAACCTCCACACCAACACTTATCATCCCTCATAGCCATAATCACACATCCTATCCACCAAAGTATTTATCAGCCAAATTTCATAGACTCACTCACATCACATACTACAGCCCTAGAGCTAGAAAACCTCAGAACCTAATATGTAAAGGTTTACTTCTCAATCTGGCAGTACAAGTCCACTCCCTAATTGATGGTGACATACACCCAAACCCTGGCCCAAATTCTGCAACTACCACAAAGCCTACCACCTCAACTTCTTCTAATGCACATCTAGTCACTAAACCCCCTAACTCCCTCTTAATAGCCCATCTTAATATTCGAAGCATAAATAATAAAGTTGCCCACCTACATGCCCTCATGGATGTACATTCATTCGACATCCTCTGTCTCTCTGAAACATGGCTTAAGCCAACGATACAAGACACTACTGTCATCCCCCCAGGTTACAGTATCCTCAGACTTGACCGTAATTACAAGAAAGGTGGAGGAGTAGCTATTTTATATAAATCTGAATTACAAGTCACTTCCATAGACTCTAAACCTCCTCTAACTAGCAATGCAGAAATTCTTATCTCCAAAATTCAACTCAACAAATATAAATCCATTTACATCATCTGTATCTACCTTCCCCCAGGCAACAATATTAACACCTTAGAAGCTATCCTAAGTTGGATGTCCACCACCTACCCACTAGAAACCATAATTCTTGGTGACTTTAATATAAACTGGAGGTGTTGCACATCTGAACAGCCTACTACCCATATCAACCTACGTGGTTTTACGCAAACCATTACATCCCCCACTAGAACCAATAAACATTATAACAATGACAGCACCCTAGACTGGATTCTCACAAACATTCATAGCCAATCCTACAAAGTAGGGACCCTCCCTGAAGATATAAGTGATCACTCACTCACCTTCTTAATCAGATATAAGATTGACATCCCAAACCCAATAATTTATAAGGAAATATGGTCTAACAAAAATTTTAACCCTGACAGCCTTAAAAAAGAACTCAAAGCTTGCGACTGGTCACTCCTAAAACACCTACTATTAGAAGATGCCGTTAAATACTTTAATTCCAAATTTTTAACCATACTAGATTACCATGCCCCAGCAAGAATAATAAGAAGTAGGTCTAAACCAGCCCCTTGGCTCTCCAAAACTACCAAACAAAAAATCCTCCATAGAAACAAAGTCTGGGCTAGCTGGCATATAACCAAAAACCCAGCAGATCAACTAAAGTTTAGACAATTAAGAAATGAAACTAAAAAAGCCATATTGTCTGATAAAAGAAACTTTTACTGTCACCTCCAACAAACCCACCAAAATAAACCACAAAAATTCTGGTGTGGTATCAATAAACTGTTGCACCCAGGTCGCTCTATTACACCTACCCCTCAGGCTCCAATCTCAACAACCCTATCCACATTGCCAATTCTTTTAACACTTTCTTCACAGACACCATTCAATCTTTGGCCAATCAGTTATCCCCTGACACTACATCTGCTTCCAATGTTATCCCTAACAGCCCCCCATTATTTGAGTTCAAACCAGTTCCTACATCCCTTGTCTGCACCCTTATTCAGAAACTTAAACCCACCACCCTTTCTGCAGATCTACTACCTGCAGAATACCTGCAAAAAACTGCCAAAGCTATAGCCTACCACATATCCATCCTCATTAACAGAACTATTTCAGAAGGAACTATTCCATCAATCTGGAAAATCTCACATAGCATCCCCCTGCACAAAGGTGGTAATTCCAAAGATTTTTCTAACTATAGGCCTATAGCCATACTATCCCCACTGGCAAAAATCATGGAGAAGTGCATTCATAAACCACTATTAAGCCACCTACTAGAAAACAACCTACTGGCTACATGCCAACATGGCTTCAGACCATTTCATAGCACCTCCTCTGCTCTCTTATCCTTCACCGACTGCATTAATAAATATCGTAATAATGATACTCTATCCTCAGCCCTCTTCATTGATCTGTCAAAAGCCTTCGACATGGTTAATCACCAGCTACTCATAAACATACCTAGAAACTTCTCACTGGATCCACTTGCTATACAGTGGTTCCAATCCTATTTAAATAACAGGCTGTATTATGGGAGAATAACTTGTCTTCCCATCTCCCAATTACCTTCAGCATCACTCAAGGCTCCATATTGGGTCCTCTCCTCTTTTCTATTTTTTATTAACGACCTACACTCTGGATTACCCCAAGCTAGCTGTATCCAAAATGCAGACGATTCCATACTCATATGCTCAGCCTCTTCACTATCACAACTTCAGTCCCTAACCCAAGACGTGTTTATCACAGTAGAGAATTGGCTTCTTCACCGATGTCTCATTCTCAACCCAAACAAAACAAAAATGTTACTATTCACTCCCACCCGCAGAGCCCCTCTACTGCATTTCACTGTTGCATCTAGCAATGTTACTATCATATCTCCTGATTCTACCACAAAAGTACTTGGAGTACTATAGCAATAACCCATGCCTGGGTGTGGGTAATGCTGGATTTACCCACGGTTGGCGTGGTTTGGTCCCGAGGGCGAAGCCCGAGGGACCAAACAAAGACAACCGTGGTAAATCCAGCATTACCCACACCCAGAAGTGGGTTATTGCTATTATACAATGCCATTATTTAAGAAAAGAAATAATTACTTTTCTTAAATAATGGCATTGTATAATGCCTCTTTGCTGCCCTTCCGCACCTGTCTGGTGTTCTGCGGCAGTTCTGATGTACTGCGCATGCCTACGCAGTACATCAGAGCGGTGGGCAACGGAGAGTTCTCGTTGCTTTACTGTCTCGCTATGTTAAATGGGTTTAACATAGCGAGACAGCTTTAAAATAAGCAACGGAGATCTCCGTTGCTTTTTACTGTCTCGCTATGTTAAACTCATTTAACACAGCGAGACAAGTTTAAAAAAAAGCAACGGAGATCGCAAGATCTCCGTTGCTTTTTACACACTGTGTCGCTATGTTAAAGGAGTTTAACATAGCGAGACAGCTTTAAAAAAAGCAACGGAGATCTCCGTTGCTTTTTTTAAATCTGTGTCGCTATGTTAAACTCTTAACATAGCGAGACAGTGTTTTATACTAACGGAAAAAGTCCAGGCGACCGGACCTTTTTCCGTTAGTATATTGAGGGATTTACAACGGGCACGCTGGTTGGGCTGGCCAATCAGCGTGCACGTTTTTAGGGTAGGCATTGTATAATAATCGATAACAACCTCACCTTTGAGCCCCATATTAACAATACTATAAAAACAGTAAACAAGAAACTAGGTTCCCTCTATAGGATCAAACCCTTTCTGACTCCACTAGCCAGGACCACTGTTGCCCATACCCTCTTAATCTCAACCCTACTATATGCATCCCCTATCTATACTAAACTATGCAAAAGCAATCTGAACAAGCTGGCCAGCTCCTACAATAATATTGCCAGATTTGCAACTGGGTCTACCTGTAGAACCCATCATTGCAACAATCTTAATCAACTAGGATGGGTAGAATTGTCAAACCTTATTCTATTGAACCAACTAACTATTGCCCATAAGATACTGTATCGTCCTACAAATACGCCAATACTCACTAACCTAATCTCCCCCTACATTAACCTGAAGACCCTGTGCTCATCTAATAAATTACTGGTAAACACAAGTAAAGCTAACAATCTGGCTGGATACTCTCTGTTCTCTAACACAGTGGGTAAAACCTGGAACACCCTCCCAAATTACCTAACCTCCCTACCCTCAACTACCCTATTTAAAACCAAACTCAAACCATACCTTAAATCCCACTGGCTGTGCCCCTGTGCAAACCCAGACTAACTACTTCCCTTGTCACTAGACACTAATCTTCTCACCCACATAAACTCAGTAAGCTTTTACTAACAATAATGTGTGTGTAACTTGTTTAGTTTAATAGTGCTGTATTTCACTTACCTTATATATTGTTGTATGTATATCCATAATTGGTTTGTAACTACGATTGTTTTTTTCCTTACTTATAAGCTAAAATGTAATTTACTATTATTACTTGCCAAAACTTGGTAATGTACCTATGTATTTGTTATTCTGTTCTGAAGTGCGGAGCTTTTCTCCCTGGACCTCCACTGAAAATGGACATAAATCCAGTTGGACCAGCCCGGTCAACAAATGTAAAATAAAAGTAAAAAATAAATAAATTTTGTGACTTTGTAACAAGACTTCGATAAAACCAGCCAGTGGCTTAACACAATAAGTTCACCCTTAATATTACCAACACCGATATTATGCTGTTTGGCTTAAACCAAAAGCCCCAAAACAAGACATCCTTACAGAGCAGTGCTGAGTGGGCAAATTATCTTCCAGGTATAGAAATACAAATATCTAGGCATCCTCCTGGATTCCAAGCAGTCATTCACACCACATATAAAGCTTATCTTGAATAAGGTCTGCAACTGATGAAAAGCCTGCTGTAGTATATCACAGCACCTAACAACAACGGCCAGGAGAGTCTTGGCTATTAATGTACTTAACAAAGATTGTAATATGCCTTTCATGTAATAGCTGTAAATTAAAATGTCAATACTTCCACATTGCAGACTTCTGTACACAAAATATACAGAGTTATCCACCTGGCTTCCAAGTTTGAACATCATTGTCTGAAACTGGATAAGGCAGCTGGGCTGTTGTTTAACACTGTTTAAGGCAAAGTGGCTACCAGTAACACCAGAGCCAAGTTGCTTCTCTCTTCATGTACTTTTAAACTGTGATGCAACCACTTCTATTGCTAGCAGTTGTTGTTGTTTGTCTTTCGGCTTTTCCCAGTTAGGGGTCGCCACAGCGGAACTCCGGTCTGCTAATGATTGGCAGTAGATTTTCATGAACGCCGAGGTGCCAGCTCGTCATCCAACGTTCAACGAAGGCACGCCCTTATGCATGTCTTTTGAATGCCACCCAACCGCGAGGAGGACATGCAGACTCCACACAGAAGGCACTCCCCGCACTCCAGCCGAGATTCGAACGGGAGAACCTCTTGCTGTGAGGCAACAACGCTACCGCTGCACCACCGCGGCAGTAACAGATAAACTCAAAATCAGATCATGCCATTACGACTTAAGAGACAATGGTGAAAATACGTTGAGCTTTATATGCCAATAGCTTCTTAGTGGTATAGGAAAAAGATACTTTAGTAGCACTGCTTCTCTTCCGTATGCAAGGAGCAAGTACTTTTTCTTGATTAGGTTCTGTAGACATATCACAATGGTAATTTGGAACAGTCATGTAAATGGTCAAATACTGGAAACATTCATGTGTTGGATGGGTCTGTGTTTTCCTTGCCCATTTCTTGATCATGGTATACTTCTTTATGTGCACTAAAATAAAGTCAGTGCTGTGTTTCCATCATGTCCATAGATATTTTGCTGCTTGAGCTCATTGAAATGATGGTATCAGTGCTGTTGGAGGAGTGGCTTAAAGGGAGGAATGCCAAACCTTAAAGTCTTTCAGCTTGCAAGTTGTCATTAAACAATCCTAATTGCAGTTGCTTATAGTGCAGTTTCTAAACTGTCATATTTCTGCCCTTCTTTTTTAAAGTAGTTATGAAAATGCATGTTGTTCCTAATGCATGTGACCTAAACAGTGAAAATGTTTTCTTGTATCTTTTTTCTTTTTCAGTATTTGCTGATGGAATTTTGAGAAAGGCACCTGTTAATGGAGTTTAGCTACAGGGGGTAAACATGTAACATAAGATTCAGAAAAGTGCTTACCACTTGTGCAAATTGTGTACTGCAGATAGGTCAGTTTCTGCAAAACTGAGAAAATGAGATTCAAAGACAGCTATAACAGCAGTGAGAAAGACCTCATTATCTGCTCATTAGCATGTCTCTAAATTGTACCCTACTGAACATTAATGCCATCAAACCTGATGGCAGTAGTGTCCTTCCATGCACATGCATCATGTTGGCAAAGGAACCCCCCCCACTCCACATTCACATACACTCCCCCATCCATACCCATCGACAGACAGCCTCCCCCCCCCACACTCAATCACAGTACAGGAAGCACACAGCCATTTAACCACATGCATACTGCAACATGCACACACATCCAGACGCCTGATTTCTTACAAAACTCCCCCTAGTGTGACAGTCCAGACAGACACACATATCCACAGCCATACCCTTGCACACAGTGACATCACTCCCCATTCCCACGTCTCACTAAACTTACCTACACCACACTCCTTCCATTTGAGCTGCTGCCATTTCTCGGGGAATAACCATGACTAATTATAATTAGCTGTTCTCATGAATTGCCGTATTAGCATGCATCTCTATCGGACTGCATGCTACTACGGCATGCAGCTGTTTCAGATTGCCTTCTGTGCTAAGATCCCTACTCAAGGGAAACCTCTGTGGCAGGACAGTATGTGAATCAGAATGGTTTAACTGAGAGGGGGAAATGTACATGTTAAAGCTTTCCCCCGTGTGGTAAGCTTTATTGAATCCCAGTCATAGTGTTCAGCACTTTTTGAGGGCCAAAAGTTTTCATTATCACCTACTTGAAATAACTGTGAATAGCAATAATAAGGAATGTCAGGGGCAGGACATCTTGGTTTTTATGCCTTCTTCTGATGCCTCGTGCTGCCCTTTTTATATTGGTAAGCATGTTTTTTTCTGAATTTATTTCCAGAATGGAGAAAATCATGTGTTTTCTCATTTAGTATTTGCACATTTTTAAGCAGTCCATTAAGGTGAGTGGCATTGTTACCTTACAGCAAGAGGTTGTGTTTTCTTTCTGTGGTCTGTATGTTCTGTTTCCAAGTGGATTTTCATCAGGTACTCCGGTTTTCTGCAGTATCCAGAGGAAAACATTTGGTGGGTTGGTGATTCTAAATTGTCTGTATGTATGTGCATGGCGTTTATGAAACACAGAATAAAGGTCTGACAATTTTCTTCCTTCCCCAGCTTGAATAGTGTTTGCTGTTCGTGCTGTTGCTGTAGATGTTAGATGTGACTTGATAGTTTCAGATGGAAGGTGTTTTTTTTTTTTTTTTTTTTTTTTTTTAAATATATTTGAGGATTGCTCAATTGTATTTTTTTCTGCACTACACACACCATATAAATGTATATAATTATTTAAAGCATGGGGGGGGGGGGTTAAGGGAAGTAGATCAGTTCTATTTTTTTTTCACTTCATATACTATTTATATTTTTATAATTGTTTAAAGCAGTGGGCTATGGGCGTGACAGCCCCTCTTACTATGTCAGTATGTTTTCACTAATTCTGTAATTAGTGCCCATTTAGAACCGAGTCTGCCTTAGTATTTTAGTGTTTCATTACATTTTGGCAGTAGACTAATTATGTTGAGTAAGCAAGTAGTTATTCTTTCTGTTTATCTGGATGTTTTGCTATACGTAAAGTTTGTGGAAGATATCTTTTATGTTCTCTTTCTTGGACAACTGGTTTTTGGAAAGCCCTATAGAGGGACTTCCTTGTGTCCCTGTGGTGAGTGCTCCTATATTGTAGTCCCTTGACCTTAAACTAGGGTAAATCCCTTCCAGTCCCATCTCAGAGGACTGCATTTATTGATGTGGGGATGGACAGTTTTCATTTTCATTCATTCTTTTCTTCAAAGGTAAAAAACCAGGAAGTCATAAAATTGTCAGTTTGGGTAGGGATCCAGGCTCAAGCCTTCTTGCTTGTCCTAGACTTGATGACCACCTCTCTCCTAATGGTCCTGTTTGCATACCTGAGAAAGGAGGATGTTACAGTAGACTGAATTTTCAGTGGTTACATAACCAAAACATGCGCGTAAATGATCATATTTGAGACATTCGTCACCTGGATTGTCCCCATAGGACCCATGTGGGTCTCCCTTTCAAGTAGCTGAGCTTGTCACAGGTTCTGTTGACAAACCTTTCCTGGTGAGATAAGGATCCCACCTTGTTTTCCCCACAGTTCAAGGGATATGGCCTTCTGTGGAGACAGGGCTCTATATCATCCAGATGGAGTTGCAAGTAGTCCAGCTGGACCCAAAGATTGAAGAGGAGAGGCTGCATGCAATGCTATTCCTAAGTTGTTGTGAGAACCAGTCTGTCAGGTGGTACCTGAACAGACAAAGGGGTACATGGCCATCCATACTCTCTTTGCAGACAGGTGATATGTATCTGGCAGTAATCAATAGATAGAGAAGCAGCAGTGTGTTGCTTTTTCATATCTCAGGTGATTCACTTTGCTGCTCCTTCATACCTGTCTTGCAGTTGCAGATTCAGTAGCCATGTCTGGTTTAAATTTTCCAAAATGTAAGACAATTCAGTGAATAATGTGTTCACTGTTCAGGAGAATGCAGTGCTTCCTTTCAGTCTACCATGAAAAGGACGGGGAGGATGTTCATGGTGGGTTTATTCACCATTGTATGGTAATGGAGTACCTGTATACATTTCCACCATTCCCACTGATTCCATAAATCATAACAAACTTTAGGAAGAAGGTCCCAGTCTTATTCTCATCAACCCATGGAAGCCAAAAAAAGGTGTAGCTTCATGCTTTCAAGTTCCTAACAATGCAGAAATATTTCTTGGTACAAGCCAAGGAGTTACCCAATATTTGTCCAACAATTGGTTCCATTTCAGGTCCTAGCTTCTGACTTTTTGGAGCCATTGATTATACCAGACCTGCCATCTTGGCTTCATAGGTGAATTGCCTGGTGGAAGATTTCCAGGCAGCCTGAGTCCTCAGCTGAGTAAGAAAAGTGCTCTGTTTTGGTAGAACCATACCTGATACTGCCCCATCTGCTCAGTGAATAGGGTCTATCTTAATCATTTGAATTACCGTGCCTCTAGTATTCTGCATTGTAGTGCATGTGGGTGGCACAGTGTTGCAGTGAGAAGCATTGTTGCCTCACAGCAAGTAGTTCTCCAATTCAAGTCTTTGACGGGATACTTTCTGTGCAGAGTCTGCATGGGTATTGTAATATCCTCCCACATCTCAAGACAGATTGGTAACTATAAATTGTGTGCATGTGTGTTTGTATGTATGTATGTATGTATGTATATTTATTTTGACATTTGTTAACCAGGGAAGTCCGACTGTGTCCGGAACCCATTTTCAATGGAGGCCCAAGGAGAAAAGCTCCACAACAGTAAACATTGCAAATATACAGAGCACCGAATTTACATTTAGTATATAATTTACAGAGACGTATTTGACAGACAACTAGTATGCAGTTACATAAGGGATTAAATTAACAAAACTAGTAGCTGATTTACGGCGGCCGCGGTGGTGTATCTGTTGGCATTGCCGCTTCACAGCAAGAGGCTCTCTGGTTCGATCCTCAGCTGGGGTGCCTTCTTGTGGAGTCTGCAAGTCCTCCCTGTGGTTGCGTGGGTTTCCTCCGGGTGCTCTGGTTTCCTCCCACATCCCAAAGACGCGCTGTAGGTGGATTGGATACTCCAAATTGGCCCTAGGTGTGAGTGCGTGCCTTCCGTGGAAGGTTGGGCGCCGGGCTGGCAACTCGACACCGTAAAACTCCACTGCCAATCATGAGCGGACAGGTGATCCACTGTGGCAACCCTTAACCGGGAAAAGCCGAAAGAAGAAGTAGTAGTAGCTGATTTACATAGAGGATGAGATAATATGGGATTAGCTTTATTCTAGTAGTCTTGTAGCAATAATATATATAACCTAACTCCCACCGATTAGTCAAATAAAAAAAGAGATATAAAGGTAAATACCAGGTTAATGAAGGCGATATAGTGAATGAATAAATGGGCTAGTTAGAATGTTAGGTATTTGACATGAGGAAGAAAATCTTATAGAAAGTGCGGTAAGGTAGAATGTCGAATTTTGCTAGAAGGCATATAGACCCTAACAAGGGGGTATACTGAGGGGGGAGGAGGTGAAGTGGAGAGTGTGGTGGGAATATAGGTGGAGTAAGGATGCACTGAAGAGGTTGAAGGGGAGAGTGAAGAAAGGGATAGGATAGAAGGAAGTTAGAGTAGTGAGGTAAAAAAGTAGGGGTAGGGTAGGTGAACAAGAAGTGGAGAAAGGGAAATGTTAGGGTGGTGGTAGCTAAGTAGTTTTGGAACAGGGCCATATACCTGTTTCTAGAAGGAACATGCACACAGTGTGAAAGATAAGCCTGAAAATCTACTTCATTCCTTTCTTACACATGGTAAGCTGTGTATTTAGGAGTAGCTGTTCATGGGGTCATTACTGGAGTCAGATGCAACTTGACAACTTTGGATGGATGGTGCATGTGTCAACTAATTCTTCCCTTTGTGAACTTATGAAGGGCATATTATAATCCAGAACTGGTTGGCTAAACAGTTACTTAACTGGTTGCTATGCTTCCATTCATATTTAAAGAACCATTCACCTCCATGTGATTTGAACTTCTTGACTGCTAGTCTTAGCCATCTGCCAGATGAACCAGCTGATCATGGGGCAATATAGTTCATATCTTGAAAGTCCTCATAATACCAGTGGTTTAACAGGTTACACATTCACCTTTTGATGCTGGAAGACCAAAAGGCTGTGGGTTTTTTTCTCACAGCAGATGAAGGGTTATTTTTTTGTGTTTTGAGACTGCATTGCAGCATAAGGGGGTGCTACACCACTGTGATGCTGTCATTGGGATGAAATGTTAAACTGAAATCCCTCCTGTATGAGCTGGTGGTAATTCTGGTAGATGTAAAAGATCCCATGACACTGAAGAAAAAAAGAGTAGGAGTACTTCATTTACGTATCAACATTTATATACAGTATTTATATTTCATGCATTCTGTATAAACTTAAGCATATTTACATTTCATCTCCCAACCCTTTTTGAAACAGCTAAAATTTTCCATGGTGTCCTAGGCAGATTTTCAGTAGTATGAATACCACTTGGGTCTTCCCTGAGAATATGCTGACTTGTGGCAGAACAAATAAAATCCAAACCAAAGGGTTAAAAACATTACACAGATGCACTATTCAGTAAAACCTCCAAGAAAGACCCATCAAAGTTGAATGTTTATGCCATCAGGGTTAGCCTTTTTATGGACACGAGGATTAGCTGTAAGCTGTGTGTTTCCAAAGTATAGCCACACAATACACTTATGCAGCACTGACATGCTAAGGAAGAGGGTAAAACATTGCAGGTCTACAGCTAGTGAGGTTTGGCTTTATTGGTCTGAATGCACCAGTAAAAATGTATAAAGTGGAAAGTCATGGATATTTAGAAGTCATGTTGCTGAAACACTGGTATGTCTTTAAGAGGTAATTTACATGTATCCCATAGGTCCTCCACTACAGGTTTAAGGTATTACACAGTGAAGGCTGTAAATTTGCCGGGTCTTTCTTGGAGTTTTTGTGAAAAAGTAAAAAATATATCAAAAATAACTGGTAACCATTGCTTCTGCTGTCAGGGACTCAGAGTCATAGGCAGTCACTTGTGCATAGAAAAACATGTTAGGACTTTTACATAGATTAGTTGGCTTTCAAAACTTCACCTCACATTTCCTCCTCAAAGTGTTTTCCAAATTGTCCCTGAAATAGTCTGTTTCTCTCCTTTTATTTATTTATTTTTAACTAGAGCAGAAACCAAACAAGAAAGGACCTTTCACACTCTGGATGGTGCATGTCAGCTCATGTTTTATCTGAAACAGGGGCATGAGTTTCAGAAGCCTGAGAAGTTATCTCTTTTGCCAATGGGAGAGAAGGGCTGACAATCATCATTAAAATCCTTTCTAAATGGATTGCTAACTGCATTGTCTTTTGCCATTAACCATCTCACTGCCCATTGGAAAATACTGTCATCAAGTACCATTCCAGTAGTGATGTGCCTGCATTCAGTTTGCTTCAAAAATGTTTCAGTTGCATATATCTCATTTATACCTTTACGATTATTGCCTCAACCTTGGATCCCAACCTCATCTCAGAGTTGGATCTCCATTGGGGCATTTCTGCTTTTAAGACTCAATCTTCAGATTGTTAAGCTTTTGATTTGCCTCTCACTGCTGTTAGCTAATGGATTTACTGCTTGGGATTCATCTAAGTTGTTGACCTACAAAGGAAGGGTCACCAGTGGTTGATAATTGATGTTTGCTGTAACCGATATGTTCTTCTATCAGTTGATGTACAAGGAAACTCTTTTTGTTGTGTTCCAAATACCCTCCCATCATCCCTCTGTGCCTGGATAGCCTGAACATCTAGCCTTGATTGTGTTAGAGTTCTTTATGTCATTTAGATGTACACTTGTATTTTGCTAGTTAACAATATAGGTTTCAAGTCTTCATTGTTTTCTTGATTTGCAAGAAGTGTTCTCATTCAGTGGTTGGGACCAGCTGGCGTCTTTAAAGAGTAGGAGTGCTGTTGTACTTTATGTGTGATGCCACAGTATGCGCAAGCATTGGGTGCCGAAGATACATAATTCTGACTGGTAGAGAAGAAGAACCCAATCACTGACCAGCCATAAAGGTAACCAAGTGTAGATCACCAGTAGTACTCAAACTGCACTTAAGACTACAACAGATTAAAAATAATAGGCATAGAAAGTGTTTATCCATTTCACTTCTACTTATCCTTGTATGCAAAAAGACCCCTTTATATTACTATTTATATGATACACTGGTACTGGTATCATTATTAAATGGACTAGATTCTCATATGTGGTTAGAGTTCTGACTAGCTGAGATTTCCGCAGTTTGACACCAATATTCTTGATAACACAACTTGACTGTTATTCTTTGGTATACATACAAATAGATGTTTCAGGAACAGGCGGTAATTAGCCCTTGTAGCCCACCAGTGTACTAAAACAATCACCCCAAAATAAGTGTCCAACATGTAATTAAAATTGTCTGTATTAGCGCTTGTTTTATTATAATTTGGTAGTCTGTTCCGTGAATTAGCTACTGTCCCAGAGAACAATTACATTACTTCTCTCATTCCTGTATAATCTCCTACAGAGGTTGTCCAGTGCATCTATACTACTGTTGTGATAACCCAAAGTGTTCTCAGAGGTAGTTGTCTCCAAGTCCACACTGTAGCTGAATATGGTCTCCTCTTAAACATCTATGTAAGGCTTTGTTCAAGTTCAGACATTTTAATCTTTCATAACTTAAAGTTTCACATCCACAGATGCCCTTATCATATCCTTTACTCTTTCAAATTTATTCAAACTAATTGTTATGTGAGGTTCTCATGTTGTTATTCCATACCTCAATTTTGGTCTAATATAATGGACAATGATTAGATAATTTTTGATTTCCTAAACTTTATAAATCTTTTTATATAATCTATAGTTTATAACTGTCATTAATCAACTGGGTGATATGAGAGAAACTCGAGTTGTTTTTAGCTATATACCCAGGTCCTTAAATGAATGTACTTTCAATCACTGTGTGCTGTATTATTCATCTTTCAGTCCGTCTCCCAAAGCTCATATGTTTAGTTTCTGTTGTATTTATGAGCATATTGTTATCCTGTGCCCGGCTATTTTAGTCAAGTTCACGTAATAGACATGCCCTATTTATAAGAGATTTAATCAGTTTTCTCATTTTAAGTCCTCTGTATGCAGGCTAAAACACATCAGCTGAAAAAGATACATCTGAAAGATACAAGCTAAACAAGTCTGAGCCCAGAACATAGCTCTGCAGGACTACATGATTTTCACCTAGAATTCCACCTATCCAATTTCTTTATGATACTTGCCATGTCCTATTTGTAAGCCGTACAGCTATCCATCTTCTCAAGATTACATTAAAACCTAGTTGTTCTAAGATGTTCTTCGTGCTTCACTGTTGCAGTCATCACATTTGGGTTATCTGCCTGCAGGTAGCCCTCAGCTGGCCTGAATACCAGAGTCTTGGATTCCTGCGTCGGATGCTGTCTCTTCTTCCATAACGTCAGGTCGTTAGAGGTATAAAACATGCAGCCGATGCCATTACATCAGTTTTTCTTGCCATGCGGTGTCCGAAGCAGAAGCAGTTCGCAAGTGCAGGTCGGCCGACTCCTGAAATTTTCATTTTCGAGTTTCAGAACCGAAGTCTTCAAAAAAGATAAGTACCTCATTGGGGATCTTTTTTCTTGCTCCAACCAATGTCAGTAAAAGTTAACAATTGTCTTACCTGTGGAAAGCAAATACCTCATAAAGATTTTCATTCGTGCTGCATTCCCTGCTTAGGCCCAGATCACGACGTCCCTCGCTGTCAGTTTTGCGCCTTGTTCAACCCCCGAACTATTCGTCGTCGGGCTATCTTTGCAGCAAATTATTTTGGTACTCTGTATCCGTACTCTGAAATGGCTTTAAGCCATCCGACTACCGATCTTCCTGAAAAACGTAAGGATAAAGACAGAGACAGACCACATAGGTCCAAAACTGCCGACGATGCTTCCGTTAAGCTAGTCGCCAGTCCGCCGGTACTCATTGAGGTGCTTTTGCAGCCCCTGATACCCGCTACTTCAGATTCGCAGGCCTCTACTGAGACCCATTCGGAGTCCGGTATGTCGCGAGATGCTTCTTCGACTATGGAACCTGCAGATGTCTCTACCTTGGATGGGTCTGAAGCCGCTGTGCAGGCACCGGCTTCTGAGGGTGTATTCAGGCCTACAGACTTGCATTTTAATCCGATGTCCAAATCGCATGCTCAGGCCCATATGCCTAAAAAACAAATGCTTAGAATGGCTGAAGACCTTATTACCTTAATTAGGGGATGCCAGCCTTCCCCCTCTAAGAGACCTAGAACTGATTTTCCTTCTGATTCTTCTGATCAGGAGTCTGATATTTCTGTTCCTTCTGATTACCAGGATTTGCCCTCATTTACCTATGAGGATTCCGATGCAGAGGATTCCATTCCCTCTGCTTCCCCTCCAGAAGATTTTTTTCTTTTGGTGAAACCTTGCATACTCTTGGGAGCATTTCCGCTGGGAAAGCCAGGATTACTCTGACTCCAAAAAGAGGCATAGGGAATTCTTACTTCTTCCTCAACACAGGCCTTTAGCTATCCCTCCTGTTCTGGACATTGTAGATGATGCTTTCTTGGAATCTAGCCTTTCCCCTGACACTTTACCTCCAGCTCCCAGAAAACCTGACCGGTATCACAGAGTACCTGACTCTCACAAGTTCCTCTTCAAGAATCCTACTGCGGATCCAGAGACCATTCCCCAAGGACCAAAAGGCATCAAGGCTACTGCTGCCAAAAATCCTACCCCTTCTGATAGAGATTCTAGAGCTTTGGACAGATGGGGTAAGAAGGTATACACTTCTGCTACTTTGGCCATTAGGGCTTTAAATTGTCAGTTTCATATGTTAAAGTATGAGCAGCATATTATGGGACTGCTTAAACAGAAAATTATGTTGATTCCTGACTGTGCTGAACACAAAGAATTAAAGGATTTAATGCATTCTGCAGAATAAGTTGGTAAACATACTTTGCAATGTGGTTTTGACTCTTTAGAAGCATCTTGCAGGGCTGCTGTCACTGGGTCTGTACTTAGAAGGCAAGCTTGGGTTACGGAGCAAAACTTTTCAGATCATGTTACAGCCAAATTACTGGATGCTCCCTTAAACCAAGACTGCCTGTTTGGCAACAAAGCAGAAGTCCTCAAAAGGATCTAAATCTAAGCAAACTGTTAGATTTCCTACAAGTACAGCCTCCCAGATTTAGTAGACATTGGCCTTCAAATAATTGGTCCTTTCCAGTCTCTTTCAGGCCTTCTCGGTCCAAACCCAGGAATAGCAGACCAACTAGGTTACAGTCTCAGGCTACGCACAGGCCTAAGCAGTGGGGGGCTCCCATTTCCAAAGCAAGGAGTAATAAGCCACCCCCCTATGGAAAAATGGCATAATGACTTAACCTTAACCCTTCCAAACCCTGCTCAGCTGCCTGCTCCCTTAGGAGGAAAGCTCGCCCTGCATGCAAAAAACTGGGAACTCATTACCTAGGACAAATGGGTTTTGAATATAGTTTCCCAAGGATGCAGATTCCACTTCCACACCCTACCAACCCCAAACGGTTGGCCAGACCTACCCCCCAAATCAGTGGGCGGAGGCCCAATAGTAGGTTCTCTCTCTTCTAAGTATCAGGGCTATTCAGCCTGTCCCAGCAGAACAAAGGGGACAAGGTTCTTATTCAAGACTTTTCCTGGTACCCAGAAAAGACAGCTCCTGGCATCTTATCCTGGACCTCTCTATTCTAAACACCTTTCTGGTAATCCCAAAATTCAAAATGCTAACACTTCAACAGCTGCTTCCTATGCTAGGCAAAGATGCCTGGTTGGCAACCTTAGACTTAAAGGAAGCTTACCTGCACATTCCAATAAGGGAAGCTTGCAGAAAATACCTACGCTCCAGGGCAGGCTCCATGCACTATCAGTTCTCTGCACTTCCCTTTGGCTTTTCTACTGCGCCCAGGGTATTCACAAAGTGTCTAGCTCCAGCCATTGCATTTTGCAGGCAGAGAAATATTCAAATATACCCATACTTGGACAATTGTCTGATTCAGGCAGAAAGCCAGGACTTGCTATTAAAACATCCGGCATTCATAAAGAAACTTCTAACCTCACTGAGGTACACCATAAACAAAAAGAAATCTCACCTAGTACCCTGCTAACAGATTGTATTCCTGGGAGCAAGCTTGAACACAACTTCCCAGATGCCCTTCCTCACTCCAGAGAAAAAAGTTTATTTGACAACCTACTTCAAACTATTGGCCACAAAGACCCAGCTATCTGCAAGGAAAATTCTGCAAGCCCTGGGGTTCATGGCCTTTTGCATTCTACTAATTCCATATGCAAGACTGCATATGAGGAAACTACAATGGTATCTAAAAAGCCTATGGTGCCAACATTCTCAGGACCTGGAATCAATGATTCCTATCCTTCCTTGTATAAAGACAGAGTTTCTTTGGTGGGCAGAGGCCTGCTACCACTACAAGGGGCTCCCTTTCACTCTCCCCCCTGCTGCCCAAGCCCTGACAACAGTTGTATCAGACTATGCATGGGGGGGGGGCTCACTTGGCATGCATTCAGGGCAAATGGAACCCGAGACAGATGCACCTGCATATCAACCAAAAAGAAATGTTAGCTGTACAGAATTCCCTGACAGCCTTCAAAGACCGCATTCTTCCAGGACAACTATTGGTAACGACAGACAACACCACAGTTATGTGGTACATAAACAAGCAGGGGGGAACCCATTTGTACCCTCTCTGCAGACTATCCATGGCTCTGTGGAATACAGCCTTAAGCTACCAAGTGCACTTACAAGCTCAATTCCTGCCAAGCAAGCTAAATTCACTGGCAGACGACCTAAGCAGAAATCTCATGGACCCCACACGAATGGAAACTGGAACCAAAAATATTCAACCTCTTGAACAAATGGGGGACTCCAGAGGTAGATCTGTTTGCCTCCCCTCAGAGCTACCAATTGGACAAATTCTGCACAAGGACTTCCTACAGTCAAGCTTGGAAAGCGGATGCCCTTTCCTTTACCTGGGAAAGCCTCTCGGCTTATGCCTTTCCCCCTCTACCTCTCATCTCAAAGGTTCTGCAAAAGATCAAACAGGACAAGCCAATGACAATACTGATTGCACCAGACTGGCCATGCCAGCACTGGTGTACCCCCTCTTGCGCAGTATGACACTGCTGGAACCATGGCACCTGCCTCAGACCCCTTCCCTGCTGTCCCAGCAGGCGGGCCAGATTCTGCACCCTCAGCTTCAAACCCTGAACCTTGCAGCCTCGCTTATTCCTTGAGCTCCCCAATAGCATCCCTCAGTAAGCAGGTGCTAGATTTCATTCTGGAGGCAAGGAGGCCTAGTACTAGAAAATCCTGTGCTGAAAAGTGGAAAAGATACTGTTCCTAGAGCCAGACTCAGGAGATGGGAACAACGGTGCCCAGCATACCTCATATTCTTCAGTAGTTAACAGAAATGCTCCACAAGGGCCTATCCTTCTCGTCAATTAAAATTCATGCCTCTGCCATTTCAGCACATTATAATACTGAGCCACCCCTCTTCTCCCACCCCCTGCTAAAGCAATTCCTTAGAGGGGCCAAACATTTAAGACCCCCCAGGAGTGCCCCTACTCCAGCCTGGGACCTTAAGTTTGTATTGGAAAAGCTCACTCTCCCTCCCTTTGAGCCAGCTGCAACTGCAGAGTTGAAATTCTTTTCTTGGAAAACAGCCTTCCTTCTAGCCATCACTTCAGCAAGAATAGTGTCTGAATTACAGGCCCTCATGGCAGTGGAGCCCTTCATTTATCTTCCATGCAGACAGGGTTTTCCTCAGGACCAATCCTTCCTTTATGCCCAAGGTGGTGTCTAGTATGGCCCTAAATCAGTCCATTGATTTGCCTACTGTTTTCCCTACTCCACAAAACAAAGGAGAATGAATACTGCACTCTCTGGACGTGCACAGACAACTTAGATTTTATTTGGACAGGACTAAGCCTCTCAGAAAATCTGAGCAGCTGCTAGTTGACTTTGCTGCAGGGGCAGAGGGGAAGGCCATTTCAAACCAAACCATTTCTAAATGGATAGCCCATTGCATTAATTTCTGCTACAAGCACCATGGAAAACCTATCCCACAGGAATAAGATCACATTCCACCAGGGCTGCAGCTACCTCTACAGCCTTTCTCAGAGGTAGCTGCTACCTGGAGCTCTGTACATACCTTCACCAAGCATTACCACATGCCTATTTTTTTCTAAATCCAGAGCTGGTTTTGCCACTGGTCTTGCAGGGCTTAATAGCTGGCCCTAATGCTCTCTGACTTCATCCTCCTTTCCTTAGCTTTGGGAATCGACCCAAATGTGATGACTGCAAAATTGAAACACGAGGAACATAGTACAGCTGTGTACACTTACCATAAATGTAGATGATGTTCTTCGTGTTTCACTGTTGCAGTCATTACATTTGGGTAATATGCTGGCAGGTTGCCCTCAGTCGGCCTGAATTCCAAAGTCTTGGGTCCTGCGTCGGTTGCTGTCTCCTCTTCCATGACGTCAGGTCGTTAGGGGTATAAAACATGCAGCCGACGCAATTTTCTTCAGTCTTTCTTGCCGCACGGTGCCTGAAGCAGAAGCATTTCGCAAGTGTCGGTCGGCTGACTACTGAAATATTCAAGTTTGAGTTTCAGAACCGAAGTCTTCACTAAAGCTAAGTACCCCACTGGGGAAACTTTTTTCTTGCTTTTTACCGATGTCAGAAAAAGTTAATAATTGTATTACTTGTGGGAAGCAAATACCTCATAAGGATTTCCATTTATACTGTGTTCCTTGCCTAGGCCCTGATCACAACGTGCCTGGCTGCCCGTTTTGTGCTAGATTTAACCAATGCGCACTATTAAGCGTCGGTATATTTTTGCATCAAAGTATTTTGGAAGCAGATGTAACTACCCAGAAATGTCGTCGGATAGCAGTCCGACTACTGGAGTATATAAAAAACGCAAAGAAAAGGACAGAGAAAGGCAGTCGAGATCCAAAACCGACGACGAAGCTTCTCCTAAGCCAGTCACTGGTTCGCCGGTACTCAGTGAGTTGCTTTCGCAGCCCCTGATACTCGCTACCTTCGAGTCGCAGGCCTCTACCGACACCGATGTGGAGTCCGGCATGCCGCAAGATACTCAAGTTATTGGACCGACGGATGTATCACCCTTGGATGGGTCCGGAGCCGCTGAGCAGGCACCAGCTTCTGAGGGTGTATTCAGACCTCAACATTTGTATATTAAACCGACGACAGCTGCAAAACCAAAGACACAAAAGCAACTTCTAAAACTAAAAAAACGACACATGAGCCACGTGCACAGGCCTCTATTCCTAAAAAACAGATGATCAAAATGGCTGAAGACCTTATTACCTTGATCAGGGGTACCCATCCCCCTCCTGATGAGACCTAGGCAAGACACTGATTATGAATCTTCAGATCAGGTTTCTGTTTCTTCAGATTCCTCTACTGATCAGGAATTATCTGTACCTCCGTATGAGGATTCTGATGCTGAGGAGTCTATTCCATCTGCATCTCCTCCTGAGGATTATTCATTTGGAGAAACCTTGCATACTTTGAGGGAGCATTTTCATTGGGAGAGTCAAGACTTCTCAGAATCAAAAAAGATGCTCATGGATTTCCTTCTTCTCCCTCAGCACAGGCCTTTAGCCATTCCCCCTGTTTCAGACATTGTGGATGATGTGTTTTCAGAGTCAAGCTTGACCCCCTGACTCCTTACCTCCAGCTTCCCAGTAAGCCTGACAGATATTACAGGGTGCCTGACTCACATAAATTTTTATTTAGAAACCCTGCTGCTGATGCTGAAACTATTTCACAGGGTCCAAAGGGAGTTAAGGCCTCAACAGCAAAAAATCCTGCCCCCCTGACACAGATTCAAGGGCACTGGACAGATGGGGAAAAAAGGTTTATACATCTGCAACCTTGGCAATCAGGGCATTAAACTGTCAGTTTCATATGCATAAGTACCAACAACATGTTATGGGATTGCTGAAACAGAAAATTATGTTGATTTCAGAATGTGCAGCAAATAAAGAATTGCAGGAATTATTGTATGCAGCTGAACAAGTTGGAAAGCATACTTTGCAATGTGGTTTTGATTCCTTAGAGGCCTCCTGCAGGGCCACAGTTACTGGATCTGTGATTAGGAGGCTTGCCCGGTTAAAGGAACAAAATTTGCCTGAGCATGTTAAAGCCAAAATGCTAGATGCACCTTTACAGCATGATTCTCTGTTTGGTTTTAAGGCAGAAGAGGTTTTAAAGAAAATGGAAGACAAAGCTAAGTCTATACAAACTGTTAAAGACTTCTTACAAGTGCAGCCACCAAGATTCAGTAGACACTGGCCTACCAAAACTTGGTCCTTTCCTGTGTCAGACAGAGCTCAAAGGGGCAAATCTAGACACCCTGAGGGTTCCAGATACCAGGCGCAAGATTCATACAGGTCAAAGCAATGGGGCACATCCACCTCCAAATATGGAGGAGATAAACCGCAAACCTACAGAAAGCAATCCCAGTGACTTCCCTCGATACGGCCATTCACTCTACCCCCTGCCAGCTAAACCACAACAACAGACTCATCAGGTTATGCCTGGGGGGCCCACATGGCAGGAAGATGCATTCAGGGCATATGGTCACCAAAACAAATGCATCTGCACATCAACCAGAAAGATGCTAGCTGTTCAAAATGCCCTAACAGCCTTCAAGGACTTACTTTATCCAGGACAACTACTGATAAAGATGGACAACACCACAGTCATGTGGTATATAAACAAGCAAGGGGGCACACACTCATACCCCCTTTGCAGATTAGCCATGGCACTATGGAACACAGCTTTGACCTACCAAATACATCTTCAAGCTAAATTCCTGCCAGGAAAACAAAACACTCTGGCAGATGATTTAAGCAGAAAGCTTATGGATCCTCACGAGTGGAAACTAAATCCACAAGTCTTCAGCATGATAACAGAGAAATGGGGGAGCCCAGACATAGATCTATTTGCCTCTCCTCAAAATTATCAATTGAAAAGATTCTGCACAAGGACTTATCACAGACAAGCATGGAAAGTGGGCGCCGTATCCTTCAGTTGGAAAAACCTATCGGTTTACGCCTTTCCTCCTCTGCCTCTTCTCCCCAAGGTCCTCCTAAAAGTCAGACAAGAGAAACCAAAGATGATAGTAAGTGCCCCGGACTGGCCCCGCCAATACTAGTACCCAATCCTAAGGGACTTCTCTCAATACCCAGCTTGGACCTTGCCTCAAAGACCACAACTACTGTCCCAGCAAAACAATCAGATCCTGCACAATCAACTACAGACTCTGAACCTGGCAGCATGGCTGATCATGTAGTCATACAAACAACACCTCTCAGTAAAGCTGTGATGGATGCCTTTTTATAAGCCAGAAGGCCTAGTACTGGAAAATCTTATGCTGACAAATCGAAGAGATTCTGTGCTTGGAATCAAGCACAAGGAACTGATACAGCAGAACCAAATATTCCTCAGATATTGCAATACTTAACTGAGGTTCTTGACAAAGGCCTATCTTTCTCATCAATTAAAATCCTTGCCTCTGCCATTTCAGCTCATTACAATACAGAGCCACTACTCTTTTCTCATCCTTCACTAAAGCAGTATCTTAGAGGAGCCAAAAATTTAAGGCCTCCTAGAATTTCGCAATTGCCTGCATGGGACCTCAATTATGTGTTGGAAAAGCTCACCCTGCCTCCATTTGAGCAAGCTGCTACCGCTGATATAAAGTTCTTATCATGGAAAACCGCTCTGCTACTAGCAATTACTTCAGCAAGAAGAGTTTCAGAGCTACAGGCCCTCATGGCTATAGAGCCTTTTATCATATTTTACCCAGACAGGGTATCTCTGAGGACAAATCCTACGTTTATGCCTGAGGTGGTTTCCAGTATGGCTGTTAACCAAACAATTCATCTGCCAACCTTTTATCCAAATCTGCAGAACAAGGGGGAGAGAATTCTGCATTCCTTGGACATACACAGACAGCTAAGATTCTCCTTAAGCAAGGCTAAAGCTCTAAGAAAAACTGAGCAATTACTAGTGACATATGCTGCAGGATCAGAGGGCTAGGCTATTTCAAAGCAGCAATTTCAAAGTGGATAAGCCACTGCATCCGTTTCTGCTACTTACACCATGGTAAACCAGTGCCCAAGGGCATTAGGTCTCATTCCACCAGAGCTGCAGCTACTTCAGCAGCCTTTCTAAGGGGAGTACCAACCAAAGACATTCTAGAGGCTGCTACTTGGAGTTCTGTTCACACCTTTACAAAGCATTATTTGCCTCTTTACTCTAAATCCAGAGCAGGCTTTGCCACTGCAGTTCTGCAGGGCCTTATAGCCGCTCCTAATGCTTTTTAGCTCCAGCCCCCCAACCATAGCTTTGGGATTCTACCCAAATGTAATGACTGCAACAGTGAAACACGAAGAACATAGTACAGTTGTGTACACTTACCATAAATGTAGGTGTTCGAGTGTATTCACTGTTGCAGTCCAGTATACCCTCCCGCCATCCCCTTGTCATTCTGGAGTTTATCTTTCCTTCTCCGTCTTCTACAACCTATGTGGTGTATTTACTTGTAGATGAAGGTAAAGTTTATATTGATGCATGTGTAATATATATATATATATATATATATATATATATTTTTTTTTTGCTACCTTTTTGGGGGCACCTGACATCGGGGGCAATAAAAACTAAAGAAAATGGCGTCAGCTGCATGTTTTATACCCCTGACGACCTGACGGTCATGGAAGAGGAGACAGCAACCGACGCAGGACCCTAGACTTTGGAATTCAGGCCGACTGAGGGCAACCTGCCAGCAGATTACCCAAATGTAATGACTGCAACAGTGAATATACTTGAACATCTACATTTATGATAAGTGTACACAACTGTACTTTAGAGTGTATTCACTGCTGCAGTCCTGGTTACCCTCCCTTCAACCCCCTGACTTCTCTTGGTTCTACCTTTCCTTCTTGTTTAGTGTATTTGCTTTTTGATGGAGGTGTACCATAACATATAATTGCTTCCCATTGTGGGGGCACCTGACATCTGGGGCAAGAAAAACTGATGTAATGGCGTCAGCTGTATGTTTTATACCCCTGATGACCTGACGTCATGGAAGAAGAGACAGCATCCGACGCAGGAATCCAGTACTTTGGTATTCAGGCTGGCTGAGGGCTACCTGCAGACAGTTAACCCAAATGTGATGACTGCAACAGTGAATACACTTGAATATCTACATTTATGGTAAGTGTGCACAACTGTACTTTATCATTTTTATGAATAACTGTGTCAAAGGCTGAAAGATAAGTCTATAAAAATTACATCATAACATACGTTTTTATTTGTAGGAGTTGTATTATTATTATACAACATTGTGTTGCAGGTATTTATACATATTTTTAACATGCATTCCGATGTGTGGTTTCAAGTCCCAACCATTCAAATGCTAACAATAAAATTATCCAGAATAACCCTCACCAATGTATTCTTTAACAAGAAAGTAGATTTATGGATCTGTATGCTCTGGTTTTGACCTTTTACCTAAAGATGGGTTTAGCAAAGTGCATGTCTTCAATCTATCTGCTGGTATGATTGCATCTTTACTAATATAGGTCTTGGCTGCTTTCTCGTGGCCAAGTTTGGAGCATACACTGAATGCGCCCTAGCTGTTAAAAAATTTTGCTGTAGGACACTAATCAGTTACTTATTTGTGCTTTCATAAAATAAATACAGTCTCTATGGTACGGCAGCAATTCTCAAGTTTTCTTTGCACACTCTGTCTTCTAACTCTACAATATTTTGAAACAGCTCTTCTTGAGAAGTCTCATACTCGACAACATTTTCTTCATTTCAGCCTCTTATTTTTGCATTTTATCAGTTTGTATAAAAAGTTTCTTTTATTTTTCCGTGTCTTATTTGAGTCAGTATATTTGTTCAGTGTTTCATTTATTTTAATCACCTCTGAGTGCATTTCATTTATTTTTTCCTCTAATTTACCAAAAGCCATTTTTTATATCAAAGCTGTGGCTTGAAATGATTTTAGATGAATAGTTGCAGGATTCTTCTCAGTCAGTGTTTTCTCTTCACCTTTTCTGGTTGGTTTCCTTTCAGGTTATCGAAATTTCTTCTTTCTGGCATTCTAGCATTCGGACTGTATTATTTAATTACCAGCAGGACAATTTCACTGGTTCCCTTTTCTCAGTTTCTGTTTTCACCCTGAGAGAGCTGAAATTAAGCTGTTGAGCAGTGTGCAGCCGTCTTGGAAGTTCTGCACATTTCTAATGTTGAGCAGTTTCTCCAGACTTTAATGAACTAGTCCATAACAGATGTAATGGGACTGTAAGTTTATACTGAAGCGTTCTCAGTTTGTTTATACTAATTCTGTTTGCTCCCTGTGCTTTACTTGCAGACAGTTTGCTTATTACTTTTTTAACATAGTCTTGCTCATTTCTGTATCTGACATTACCTGGGTATCACTGTCACAAGTTGACTCCCCTTTTTTGGAGCCAAACTGTTTTGCATAAGGTGTTTTAAATATATGTAAAATCTGTTGTGTTTAAGAATAAATGTTAGAATGTGGACACAGTTTATCTATTGTAGGTTTCCTGCCACACCTTTAGATATCTATAAAGTGAGTTCCTGTTATGCTTAATATCTTTATGTACATTTTCCTCATTATTTTCATAATCTTGTCTCACACTGTTTCATTTGTCTTTCCAGTTTATTTATTTTATTTTTCAAAGTTATAGCTCAATCTCTTTTTCTTATATATGTTTTTGTCTCTCATCTTAAGTATTTTCTTCTTAGGGAAAATTATTCTCATGGCCTTGTACGTTTAGACCCTGATGTTAAACATCTCTGATTTTTTTTTATTCAAACAAGTTGCCCTGCAAAACTTGCACATTCCATCTGCCTTTCCACTGAATGCATTATTCCCTTTAGTTTTACATAGAGGTGGTTCTACTTCCATGTAATCTGTTCATCTTTTGTGCATTGGTTTAGATTATAGTTTATCAAAGTTGTCTAGTAGTAGTTTTACCTTTGTAACCCTGTGGTCACTGCACATCAAAGGTGGTAAAACTTGACATGAAGTAGCAATAATCCCCTTAGGAATGCAAGTAATATCCAGTATGTTTTGTTCCCTGGTCATTTTGTTTGCAGTCTGCAGTAACTGTCAATGTGAGAGTATCTTTTCTTTTCAAAAAAAAAAAAACTTTATATAGTCGGATGATAGTTTAGAGTAGGTGTGTGTGTGACTTTTTGATATACGGTTTCCCTTAGTTTAGTTCTAGTTTAACTAAAGGGTACAGAGCCATCACAGCATATATTATTCATAGGAGGAATTAGATCTGCGGCCAGTTAGTTCTAAACTTCCAAATAGAAAGAATAGTAGCACTTCAATTCAACATTTCCTAATGGTGGTTGGTGTAGACAACCTACCTATCGGAAGACCATTTGTGCTACCCACAGACCATTTGCAGTTCAGACAGACAACATGTCCGTAGTCTGGTAGTTCCTCACCCAATCTGGAATCTCTTCAGCTAGCTTGGCTGCTCCGCTTCCTTTCTAGCCAGGTCCCTTACCTGGCCGTGGTTCAAGATATTTTTGGTAGCTTCTCATAAAGTTTCCACTACAAAGACTTACGTACAGTTAGCCATTTCTAACAATATGAAAGAAATTATGTGGTTATTACATGGCTCAGACTTTTGAGCCTTTCTTTTCAAAAGCCTTATCTCATCAGACCACCAGAAGTCCGACATCATCGTGGGAATTTAAACTTATTGCTCTCTAAATTGATTACCACCTTTTTGAACCAGCTTCAAGTTGCACTTTGAAATTTTGTCATGGAAAACATTATTTCTAGTGGTCAAACATCCTTTTTTATTTTTCATTTCTGACAGAGTAGCACTTAATCATCATCCTTTCTTTCCCAAAGTTTGTCTACTAAGTATATTAATCAGTCCATTGAATTACCCTAACTGTTTGTATTATGAGATTTCTGATCAACATCATCAAAACAAACCCCAGACATTCTACCAGATCAATTTCTACATCTTTGGCCGGCTGCTACTTGGGCTAAAACCACACATTTATTTCTATCTCATTACAAAGTGGACAGGGTTTCTAGGAGGGCAACCTTTGGTTCCACTGCTCAAAAGACGTTCTCCTTGAGTTCCTCAGGATCATGGAGAGGTCCTGTTTATACATTGTAAATTATTTTCCTTCTATTCTTGTAGACTCAATATTATTCCAGTCTGTCTGTGGTAAGTTCCTGTCCCTTATCATTTTTCCTTCCTGTGTCTCTTGTAGGAAATGTTTGAATTCCTCTAGGTGGTCAAAACTTGACGTTTGTGATCTATACACTCCAATAATTGTAATTTGTTCCAGGATTGTTTTTATTGTCATGGTTACTCAGTCTGTGGTATTGGTGTTATCAAAGGTTTAAGAGTCACATGTCTTGTAACAGTCTTTAATCCATATTATGGGTCTACAAGTGCCCAAGTTTCAGGTACCTGAAGACCACTAACTAGAAACCAGGGACTCTGGCATTTTGTAGCCACATGGGCTGCCACTCATGTTCAAACTGGACTACATGTCAGGTGAGGTGTGGCAGCCATGCAAAGAGAGTTGAGCTGCTGCACCTCAACTGAATACAGTAGCTCAGCTTGAGCAAGGTACGTGCAGTGGCAATGGGGATAGAGTGGAACTGCAGATTAGGGTGTTAGGCACCAACTGAAGTTGAATTTAGGGTAAGGGAGCGGGAGAGGCACTTATTGTTTTGGAGCTGGAAGGGAGCTTATGGAGTATGTGTGGAGTTTTAGGTTTAGAGCACGACTGTAGACTTTAGGTCTAGGGAAGGAGTGGTGGAATTTAAGGCTTAAGGGATGATCAGGGACTTTAGCCTTAGGGAAGGGAAGTTTTAAGTTTAGACAGCAGTTATGGGATTTAGGGTTAGGGAGTGGGCAGAGGTGCTACGGTTAGGGTTAGGAACTGGACGGAAGTTTTAAGGTTAGGGTTGGGTGGCCAGAAGGACAGGTAATTAAGCATGATTGAGTTAGTGGTAGTTAGGACACTTGCCATTTTAGAGCAAAGTGGCTGCCAGTGAGCATGTTGTGAGCTGCTAGCACATGAACATTTGTAGTGGACCCCTCCTGCCATAACAGCTTCACCTGATTGTTGTTAGCGTATCTGTGTATGCAAATACACGCGCACGCAACTTGATGTTCTTCGTGTTTCACTGTTGCAGTCATTGCATTTGGGTAATCTGCTGGCAGGTTGCCCTCACTCGGCCTGAATTCCAAAGTCTTGCGTCCTGCGTCGGTTGCTGTCTTCTCTTCCATGATGTCAGGGGTATAAAACATGCAGCCGACGCCATTTTCTTTAGTCGTTCTTGCTGCGCGGTGCCCGAAGCAGAAGCATTTTGCAAGTGCCGGTCGGCCGACTACTGAAATATTCGAGTTTGAGTTTCAGAACCGAAGTCTTCACTAAAGCTAAGTACCCCATTGGGGAAACTTTTTTCTTGCTTTTTACCGATGTCAGAAAAAGTTAATAATTGTATTACTTGTGGGAAGCAAATACCTCATAAGGATTTCCATTTATACTGTATTCCTTGCCTAGGCCCTGATCACAATGTGCCTGGCTGTCAGTTTTGTGCTAGATGTAATCAACGCACTGTTAAGCGTTGGTATATTTTTGCATCAAAGTATTTTGGAAACAGATTTATCTACCCAGAAATGTCGTCAGATAGCAATCCGACTACCAGAGTACATAAAAAACGCAAAGAAAAGGACAGAGAAAGGCAGTTGAAATCCAAAACCGACGATGAAGCTTCTCCTAAGCCAGTCGCCGGTTCGCCGGTACTCAGTGGGGCGCTTTCGCAGCCCCTGATACCCGCTACCTTTGAGTCGCAGGCCTCTACCAACACTCATGTGGAGTCCGGCATGCCGCAACTTACTCAAGGTATTGGACTGACGGATGTATCTTCCTCGGATGGGTCCGGATGCCGCTGAGCAGGCACCGGCTTCTGAGGGTGTGTTCAGACCTCAACATTTGTATATCAAACCGATGACAGTTGCAAAACCTAAGACAAAAGCAACTTCTAAAACTAAAAAACTGATGCATGAGCCACGTGCACAGGCCTCTATGCCTAAAAAACAGATGATCAAAATGGCTGAAGACCTTATTACCTTGATCAGGGGTACCCATCCCCCTCCAGATAAGAGGCCTAGGCAAGACACTGATTATGAGTCTTCAGATCAGGTTTCTATTTCTTCTGATTACTCTTCTGATCAGGAATTATCTATACTTCCCTATGAGGATTCTGTTGCTGAGGAGTCTATTCCATCTGCATCTCCTCCTGAGGATTATTCATTTGGAGAAACCTTGCATACTTTGAGGGAGCATTTTCACTGGGAGAGTCAAGACTTCTCAGAATCAAAAAAGAGGCTCAGGGATTTCCTTCTTCTCCCTCAGCACAAGCCTTTAGCCATTCCCCCTGTTTTAGACATTGTGGATGATGTGTTTTCGGAGTCAAGCTTGACCCCTGACTCCTTACCTCCGGCTCCCAGTAAGCCTGATAGGTATTACAGTGTCCCTGACTCACATACATTTTTATTTAGAAACCCTGCTGCTGATCCTGAAACTATTTCACAGGGCCCAAAGGGAGTTAAGGCCTCAACAGCAAAAAATCCTACCCCCTCTGACAGAGATTCAAGGGCACTGGACAGATGGGGGGAAAAAAGGTTTATACATCTGCAACCTTGGCAATCAGGGCCTTAAATTGTCAATTTCATATGCTTAAGTACCAACAGCATGTTATGGAATTGCTGAAACAGAAAATGATGTTGATTTCAGAATGTGCAGAAAATAAAGGTTTGCAGGAATTATTGCATGCAGCTGAACAAGTTGGAAAGCATTCTTTGCAATGTGGTTTTGATTCTTTAGAGGCCTCCTGCAGTGCCTCAGTTACTGGATCTGTGGTTAGGAGGCATGCCTGGTTAAAGGAACAAAATTTGCCTGATCATGTTAAAGCTAAATTGCTAGATGCACCTTTACAGCATGATTCTCTGTTTGGTATTAAGGCAGAGGAAGTTTTAAAGAAAATGGAAGACAAAGCTAAGTCTATGCAAACTGTTAGACTTCTTACAAGTGCAGCCACCAAGATTCAGTAGACACTGGCCTACCAAAAATTGGTCCTTTCCTGTGTCAGACAGAGCTCAAAGGGGCAAATCCAGACACCCTAAGGGTTCCAGATACCAGGCGCAAGACTCATGTAGGTCAAAGCAATGGGGTGCATCCACCTCCAAATATGGAGGAGATGAAGCGCAAATCTACAGAGAGCAATCCCAATGACTTCCCTCTGCCTACACCAAGCACTTATCTTTTGGCAGTACCCATAGGGGGAAAATTAGCACTTTTTGCTCAAAATTGGCAGTTAATAACCCAGGACAAGTGGGTACTAAACATCATATCACAGGGATACAGATTCCATTTCCACACTCTGCCAATGGCAATGGGTTGGCCAGATCTGCCAAAAAATCAATGGGCAGAGGCACAGAAACAGGTTACATCACTCATAGATATGAGGGCCATTCAGTCAGTACCAAAACAGGAAAAAGGACAAGGTTTTTACTCAAGACTGTTCTTGGTACCCAGAAAGGACAACGCCTTGCGGCCAATACTGGATTTATCGATTTTGAACACATACCTGGACATTCCAAAATTAAAAATGCTGACTTTGCAGCAGCTTCTGCCCATGCTAGGCAAGAATGCTTGGCTGGTGACTTTAGACCTAAAAGAGTCATGCCTGCATGTCCCAATAAGACAGTCGTGCAGAAGATACCTCAGATTCAAGGCTGGCTTAATGCATTACCAATTCTCTGCACTGCCCTTTGGCTTATCTACTGCGCCCAGGGTCTTTACAAAGTGCCTGGCACCAGTATTTGCATTTTGCAGACAAAGAAGTATACAAATATATCCTTACCAGGACGACTGTCTCATTCAAGCAGAGAACAAGGACGCTCTTCTTCGACACCTAGCGTTTGTGAAAAGGCTTCCAACATGCCTAGGGCACACAATAAACGAAAAGAAATCACAACTGGTACCCTCTCAAAAGATAACATTCCTGGGTGCAAGCTTGAATACAACTGCCCAGATGGCTTACCTCACGCCAGACAAACAAAGGCAACTGACTACTTACTTCAAACTGATGGCAACAAAAGCACAGTCTTCTGCAAGGCAAATTCTGCAGGCTCTGGGCTTCATGGCATCCTGCATCCTACTAATTCCATATGCAAGACTGCATATGAGGAAACTTCAGTGGTACCTAAAAGGTTTATGGAGTCAACATTCACACAGTCTGGAAACAATGATTCCTCTCATTCCCTGCCTGCAACAGGAGTTTCTATGGTGGGCAAAGGCCTGTCACCAAAACATGGGATGGCCCTTCACTCTACCCCCTGCCAGCCAAACCTTAACAACATACGCATCAGATTATGCCTGGGGGGCCCACATGGCAGGAAGATGCATTCAGGGCATATGGGCACCAAAACAAATGCATCTACATATCAACCAGAAAGAGATGCTAGCTGTTCAAAATGCCCTAACAGCCTTCAAGGACTTGCTTCATCCAGGGCAACTACTGATAAAGATGGACAACACCACAATCATGTGATATATAAACAAGCAAGGGGGCACACACTCATACCCCCTTTGCAGATTAGCCATGGCACTGTGGGACACAGCTTTGACCTGCCAAATACATCTTCAAGCTCAATTCCTGCTAGGAAAACAAAACACTCTGGCAGACGATTTAAGCAGAAACCTTATGGATCCTCATGAGTGGAAACTAAATCCACAAGTCTTCAACATGATAGCAGAGAAATGGGGGAGCCCAGACATAGATCTGTTTGCCTCTCCTCAAAATTATCAATTGAAAAGATTCTGCACAAGGATTTATCACAGACAAGCATGGAAAGTGGACACTCTATCCTTCAGTTGGAAAAACCTATCAGTTGACATCTTTCCTCCTCTGCCTCTTCTACCCAAGGTCCTCCTAAAAGTCAGACAAGAGAAGCCAAAGATGATATTAATTGCCCCGGACTGGCCCCGCCAATACTGGTACCCAATCCTAAGGAACTTGTCTCAATACCCAGCTTGGACCTTGCCTCAAAGACCACAGCTACTGTCCCAGCAAAACAATCCGATCCTGCACAATCAACTACAGACTCTGAATCTGGCAGCATGGCTAATCATGTAGTCATACAAACAACACCTCTCAGTAAGCTGTGATGGATGTCATTTTGGAAGCCAGAAGGCCTAGTACTAGAAAATCTTATGCTGACAAATGGAAGAGATTCTGTGCTTGGAATCAAGCACAAGGAACTGATACAGCAGAACCACATATTCCTCAGATATTACAATACTTGACTGACATGCTTGACCAAAGGCCTGTCTTTCTCATCAACATGCCTCTGCCATTTCGGCTCACTACAATACAGAGCCACCAATCTTTTCTTATCCTTTAATAAAGCAGTATCTTAAAGGAGCCAAAAATTTAAGGCCTCCAAGAAGATCACCATTACCTGCATGGGACCTCAATTATGTGTTGGAAAAGCTCACCCTGCCTCCATTTGAACCAGCTGCTACCGCTGATATAAAGTTCTTATCATGGAAGACAGCTCTGCTACTAGCAATTACTTCAGAAGAAGAGTTTGAGCTACAGGCCCTCATATTTTACCCAGACAGGGTGTCTCTGAGGACAAATCCTACTTTTATGCCTAAGGTGGTTTCCAGTGTTGCTCTTAACCAAACAATTCATCTGCCAACTTTTTATCCAAATCCGCAGAACAGAGGGGAGAAAATTCTGCATTCCTTGGATGTACACAGACAGCTAAGATTCTACTTGAGCAGGACTAAAGCTCTAAGAAAAACTGAGCAATTACTAGTGTCATATGCTGCAGGATCAAAAGGAAAGGCTATTTCAAAGCAGACATTTTCAAAGTGGATAAGCCACTGCATCCGTTTCTGCTACTTACACCATGGTAAACCTGTGCCCAAGGTCTCATTCCACCAGAGCTGCAGCTACTTCAGCAGCCTTTCTCAGAGGAATACCAACCAAAGACATTCTAGAGGCTGCTACTTGGAGTTCTATTCACACCTTTACAAAGCATTACCATTTGCCTCTTTACTCTAAGTCCAGGGCAGGCTTTGCCGCTGCAGGGCCTTATAGCCGCACCTAATGCTGTTTAGCTCCAGCCTCCCAACAATAGCTTTGGGATTCTATCCAAATGTAATGACTGCAACAGTGAAACACGAAGAACATAGTACAGTTGTGTACACTTACCAAAAATGTAGATGTTTGAGTGTATTCACTGTTGCAGTCCAGGTTACCCTCCCGCCCATCCCCCTGTCATTCTAAAGTTTATCTTTCCTTCTCTGTCTTCTACAACCTATATGGTGTATTTGCTTGTAGATGAAGGTAAAGTTTATATTGATGCGTGTATATATATATATATATATATATATATATATATATATATATATATATAAAATATTGCTACCTTTTGGGGGGCACCTGACATCGGGGGCAAGAAAAACTAAAGAAAATGGCATTGGCTGCATGTTTTATACCCCTGACAACCTGATGTCATGGAAGAGAAGACCGCAGCCGACGCAGGTCCCAAGACTTTGGAATTCAGGCCGACTGAGGGCAACCTGCCAGCAGATTACCCAAATGTAATGACTGCAACAGTGAATACACTCGAACATCTACATTTATGGTAAGTGTACACAACTGTACTTTTCTAGTCATTGTTCTTTAATCATGTTAAACAAAAACAACATCAGTGTTGTTCAGACATGGCTCCCTATTGAAATGTCAGGACTCACATTGCAGAGTCCCGAAACAACAACAAAAAAGACAAAGTACAGTAGAAGAGAGTATATTAAATTCTTCTCCTTCATTTTTTTTTTTTTTTTATTGCTGGGGGACAAGCTCCCTGTACCCTCAGATGTGAGGAGCAAGTCCCATACCCTCAGAGTTAATCATTCAGCCTCTGTATTCCAGCACCCGTCAGGTCATATGGTTACCTATGTGATTGCAGCACATTTGCCAATAAAAAAGAAAAAAAAAATCACTAATGCTCCTTGCATTAACAGGTATCCCAGTTAATTCAGTTTTTGCTATGTACTGTTAAATTTCTGACCTGGCAAAAATGTTGTCTTGTTTTAGTCAGATATTGTAATCTGTCTGCTGCAAAAATTTTCTTCCCATGTCTTGGCAAGTGACTTCATCCTGTCTAAATATGTGTGTCCAAAATTTGGCTTAGATGTCCTACACATTCCCACTTTTTAGAATGGGCTTTTTTTCATGTGGGTATTTACCTAAAATATCTTTTGGCTCCCCTTTCTAAGTGTGACTTGTGAAAAGTAAGTCTTAACATCTATATGGGTTGCTTTGTTGACGAGGGCTGGAATTTCCCCGCTAACCGTCACTGAGTCTTTAAGGATTCAGCTCAACACAAATAGAAACATCTCCATACACATTTAAGCCTACTGAGGCCCTATCCACATCCTTTGCTTTTGTTACTGCAGGCATAATATCCAGTATTTATTATAATTTGTCCTTTAATAAGTGAATTTTGAATTACTAATATATCATTGCTGATCTGATGTGAAGAATCTTCAACCTTTAATTCAGTAATATCTGCCCTTTCCATTGTTACAGAATAACCGTCTTCATCACCATTAGTTTTCTTTATCTCATGTTTTCACCACCTACATTATTTGCAAGCATACAGTTTTCACCTAGCTGTCTTTGTACTTCCCCAACTTGAGCCATGTTGTCAACCTCAGTCTTTCTTCTTAATCCTTCCAAATTCACTTTAGATTTCTTCTTTTTAGCCTGCCCCTTACCGCCTCTTTTTTCTAACTTCTCCATTGGAACGATGGTGTAATTTTCTGTAGCGTGAATGAATAATGTTCTAATTCCCTGTAGCTCGAGTAATGTTCTTTTTAGTATATTTTAACTTGGCATTAAATGCATTAGTCAGTTTATTTTTTTCTGAGTTATTTGTTAAGACATTTCCTTTTTTTATTTCTCCTGTATGCTCTGAATCCCCAGATTGCAGAATATTTGCATCCTGACTTGCAAGAGTGTCAGCTATATTATCAAGTTTAATAAGGACTGAGTGACATTTGCATGCTGGCTCTCAGACACTTCTGTACTTGCTGAAATTTATTTTCCATTTTTCCTCTAAATCTCTGTCTCATCTGTTGCTCTGATGTGCATTTGCGGTGGTCGTGGTTCATTACCTTCTTCATTTATTTTCTATTCTTGACCAGGTTAGTGTCCTGTTTTCAAGGAAGAGAAAAGGTGTTTTTTTATAGAAAGGAGAAATTTTGACATGACAGGAAAGAAATTACTCTCCTGTTTTTTTTTTTTTTTTATTGTACAGAAACATTTGGAATATTGAAACTGTATAAAAACAAAAAATGTGGTTGTGCAAAAGGGTAGTAGTGATCAAAAACATAAAGTATGTAAGAATTGTGATAATATGTTGCAAGTGTTAAAAAATGGAGTGTTGATGGTATAAAATGTTTAAAAAGAAATCAAGCTCCCATTTTTCTTTCATGTAAGTGCCATGGAATATTTTGCAACCACCTAAGCTAAATGGGCAGCACTTCCTAATGCTGTAACGCACTGTCATTATCAGACTATAAATTCAAGTAATCGCAGAATGCATAGTCTTTTCATTTTCCACATATCAAAGTCAAATGCCTTGGGTCTGTTTGGTGAATGATGTTCACTGTCTCTAACACTATATATTCTATTTCTTACTGAGTCATAATTAGTACTGTTTGCAATCTCTGTCATATTTTTATCGCAGTGGTCATTTTTCAACAGAAATAAAGTACTGTAATGTATTACTTTTTAAATTTTCATTAACATTTGTTCAGTTATCTCACCTGCTGAATATGCTGCTCTTGAAACTGCTTCAGAAACTTTCAGGGACATCACTTCAGAAGACATCCAAAACATGATTGAGAAGAAGAGGTAAGACAATCCAGCATCTGTAACTTTCTGTGGGAAAGAACATGAGAGATGGTGATTACTGAGCATTGTACCAAGAACAGTAAAAAAGTAGATTGTAGTTAAATTTAAAACATGACTTGAGTGCTGCAGTCAAACAAGTGATCCAGAATTAGTGGCTCAGAAATTACTAGGCTTTATTTTCTTGGTTGCTCAAGTTTTACACTCACACTGCCTGGTCAATATGATTTTTACTCTAATTGCAAAGATTTCTGCATGAGTGAATGCACATGTGTGTGTGTGTGTGTGTGTGTGTGTGTGTGTGTGCGCACACAGAGACACACACACACAAGCAAACAAACATATATTGTGTTGGGCTGTGCTGGTCACTAAAGTCATACTACTTTATTGACCACTCAGATCATACCACTGGGCACTGATATTGTGTAAGCCTGTAAAAATGCATCAATTTAACATAAATTTACATAAAAAAACATTGATATAAACCTTGAAGAACTCTTGCATTTAAACACAATCTCTTAACTTATGAATGTTTGTAATTACTGCAGAATAGGGACCAACTTTCTTCACTGCACAGACTTTTCTAATTAGTGTTTGCTACTGATGTTCATCGTGCATACAGCTGCAGTCATAACAGATGGGTTATCCTGCCGTCAGGCGGGTCCTCGGTCGGCCGAATTCCAAAGTCTAGGTCCGGCGTCGCTTCTTCCCTGACGTCAGTGCGGCAGCGGTATAAAAGAGGCAGCCGACGCCATTTTCTTCAGTCTTTCTTGCCACGCGGTGCCCGAAGCAGAACGTTAATAATTGCATTTCATGTGGGAAGCAAATACCGCATAAGGATTTCCACTCTTTCTGTATACCTTGCTTAGGCCCAGACCATGACGTCTCGGCCTGCCATTTTTGTGCTAGATTCAACAAACGCACTATTAAGCGTCAGGCGGAGTTCGCCCTTCACTTTTTTGGCAAAAAATTTAATTATATTATGTCGTCGGATACTCTGACTCCAGTTTTGAGCAAAAAACGCAAAGATAAGGACCGACATACGAGGTCCGCACCACCTACTGAAACCACGCTAAGGCCAACTACCGGTTCTCCGGTACTCAGCGAGGCGCCTACACAGCCCCTGAGTACCGATGACAATGCATTACCGGTGTCTTCAGTACCCGAGGTCGCAGGCTCCTCTGCCCCCATTCCTACTACAGATACCGACGCCACTCCTGGCGGAGAAACTCAGAATTTAGACAGGCCTGCCATTTCTCAAGGGGTCTTCAGGCCTTCCTCCTTCTCTATTAAAGCCTTCACTAAATCTAAAACAGCCATGAAAACCAAAAAACAAGTTCCTCAGACCCCCTCTCAAGGCACCATGCCTAAAAAACAGATGCTTAAAATGGCTGAGGATTTGATTACTCTTATCAGGGGTTCTCAACCCCCCTCTGACAAAAGACCCAGATTAGAGGAAGACTACCCTTCCTCAGATCAAGCTTCTATTACCTCAGAACTATCTGAGGACCAGGATTATGCCTATTCTCCATTCGAAGACTCTGATGCAGAGGAGTCTATTCCCTCGGTCTCCCCCCCTGAGGACTTCTCTTTTGGGGAAACCCTGCATACATTGAGGGAACACTTTCACTGGGAAGGCCAAGATTACTCAGATTCCAAGAAAAGGCTCAGGGAATTTCTTCTGCTCCCCCAGCATAGGCCTCTGGCTATTCCCTCCTGTTTTAGATATATTGGATGATGTGTACACAGAAGCCAGCCTTAATCCTGATTCTTTGCCTCCATCTCCTGTTAAACCAGACAGGTATTACCGGGTTCCTGATTCTCACCAGTTCTTATATAAAAGCCATACTGCTGACCCAGAAACTATTTCACAGGGTCCCAAGGGAATTAAGGCCTCTACTGCTAAAAACCCATTACCTTCAGAGAGAGATTCCAGAGCTTTAGAAAGGTGGGGGAAAAAGGTGTACACCTCGGCCACTTTAACCATGAGGGCATTAAACTGTCAGTTCCATATGTTAAAAGTATCAACAGTTTTTGATATCTCAGCTGAAAAGCAAGATGACACAACCAGAACAACCAGATTTAAAAGAGTTGCAGGATTTGTTGCATGGTGCAGAGCAAGTGGGTAAACATACCTTGCAGTGTGGTTTTGATGCTTTAGAGGCCTCATGTAGAGCTGCTGTTATGGGGTCTGTTATACGTAGGCATGCTTGGCTCAAAGAGCAAACCTTACCAGATCATGTCAAAGCTAAATTATTAGATGCACCTCTTCAAAAGATGTATTGTTTGGTGTTAAAGCTGAGGAGGTGCTAAAGAAAATGGAGGAAAAAGCGAAATCAATTCAAACAGTGAAAGATTTCCTGCAGGTACAGCCTCCACGTTTCAGCAGAAACTGGCCTTCAAAAAATTGGTCCTTTCCAGCCAGGACAGACCTCAAAGGGGCAGATACAGGCGTCCAAGGGGTAGAGGGCAACCTCAAGGATCTTTCAGAGCCAGACAGTGGCAAGCACCAACCCCAAGAGGTGGAGAAGATAGATCACAGTCTTTTAGAAAACAGACACAATGACTTCCCCCTACACCTGCCAAGCAAAGCTTTAATGGCAGCACCTTTGGGCGGAAAACTGACATTATTCTCAAAAATTGGCATATTGTTACAAAAGACAAATGGATTCTGGACATTATAGACAGAGGCTACAGGTTCCACTTTCACACCCTTCCAAAAATGAGAGGCATGCCAAACTTGCCACAAAATCAAAGGGCAGAGGCACAAAAACAAATTTCAGCTCTCATGGACATGAAAGCAATTCAAGAGGTACCTGCAAAAGAACAAGGTCAAGGGTTTTATTCCAGACTATTCCTGGTACCAAGGAAAGACAAAGATTGGAGACCTATCTTAGACCTATCCATCCTAAACACATTTCTACAGGTGCCAAAATTCAAGATGCTCACATTACAGCAGCTTCTTCCCATGCTGGGCAAGGAGTCTTGGCTGGTAACATTGGACCTCAATGAGGCATACCTGCATGTCCCTATCAGACAAGATTGCAGAAGATACCTCAGATTTCTTGCAGGTTCAACCCATTACCAATTCTCTGCATTGCCCTTTGGCTTATCTACTGTGCCCAGAGTGTTTACGAAATGCCTGGCATCAGTAATCGCCTTCTGCAGACTATAAGGGATACAAATCTACCCATATCTGGACGACTGCCTGATCCAAGCGGACAGCAAGGACATACTACTGCAGCACCTGGCATTTGCAATAAAACTGTTGAACTTCCTGGGATACACAGTCACCAAAAAGAAATCAAAACTAATACCCTCTCAACAAATAATTTTCCTGGGTGCCAGCTTGGATACAACCACCCAGATGGCCTACCTCACACCAGACAAGCAAGGGCAACTGTCTCAATACTTCAGAAAAATGGCAAGTTACACCAGGCTAACTGCAAGGAAAGTCCTGCAGGCTCTGGGATTCATGGCATCTTGCATCCTACCAATCCCATGTGCAAAGCTGCATATGAGGAAACTTCAATGGTACCTAAAAAACTTATGGTCTCAACACAGCCACAGCTTGGAAGCAATTATACCACTCATTCCATGCCTTCAAAAGGAATTTATGTGGTGGGCTCAAGCTTGCCAAAGAAACACAGGTCTTCCTTTCTCTGTACCTCAAGCAACTCAAATCATCACAACAGACGCCTCAGACTACGCCTGGAGAGCACACATGACAGATCAGTGCATTCAGGGAAAATGGACCCGAAAAGAGAAGCACCTTCACATCAACCAAAAGGAAATGCTAGCCGTGCAAAAGGCTATTATGACCTTCAAAGACCTACTGCATCCAGGCCAGCTATTGATAAGGACAGACAGCACCACATTGATGTGGTACATAAACAAATGGGGGGGGGGAACTCATTCATACCCCCTGTGCAGGCAAGCCATGACCCTATGGAACACAGCACTGGAATTGCAAATCCAACTGCAGGCACAATTCCTGCCAGGGAAGGAAAGCACACTGGCAGACAACCTAAGCAGAAATATGACAGATCCACACAAATGGAAGTTGCATCCTCAAGTTTTCACAAAGATAACTCAGGCATGGGGACAGCCAGACATAGATCTCTTTGCTACCCACAGAAATTGCCAGTTGAAAAAATGTTGTTCAAGGACCTATCATCCACAGGCCTGGAAAGTGGACGCACTTTCCTTCAATTGGGCAACATTGACAGTCTATGCCTTCCCGCCTCTTCCTCTGCTGCCCAAAGTTCTATTAAAAGCCAGAGCAGAGAGGCCAAAAATGATTTTCATTGCTCCAGACTGGCCAAGACAACACTGGTATCCGCTCCTGAAGAGCCTGACACATTCCCCACCATGGATCCTACCTCTAGTCCCTCTTCTGTTGTCCCAGCACAACTACAAAACTCTTCACAGCCATCTCAAAACTCTAAATCTAGCTGCATGGAGAATTCCTTGATTTCCCAACAGTTTCTCCTCTTCAAAGAGGTGCAGGATGTCATCTTGGAGGCCAGAAGACCTTCTACTAGAAAGGCCTACTCCGCCAAATGGAAACGATTTTGTGCCTGGAATGAAAAGAAGGGACAGAATCCTTGGGTAATAAATATACCTCAAATTTTACAGTACCTAGCGGAGATGTTAAACAATGGACTTTCCTTCTCCTCCATCAAGATCCACGCTTCAGCCATTTCTGCACAATAAAACACAGATCCTCCTTTATTCTCTCATCCTCTCTTAAGGCAGTTCCTCAGAGGGGCAAAGAATATAAAACCCCCTAAGAAACCACCAGTCCCTGCTTGGAACCTCAACTTCGTGTTGGAAAAGCTGACCCTTCCTCCCTTCGAGCCAGCTTCTTCATCAGAGTTACAGTACTTGTCATGGAAAACAGCCTTTCTTCTGGCTATCACCTCAGCTCGCAGGGTTTCGGAGCTACAGGCCCTCATGGCTGTGCAACCATTCATCATTTTCCATCAGGAGAGAGTTTCCTTACGAACCAACCCTACCTTTATGCCAAAGGTAGTGTCCAGTGTAGCTACCTCTTATCCTAATCCACAAAACAAAGGGGAAAGACTACTACATTCCTTGGACATTCACAGACAACTTCGTTATTATTTGGACAGGACAAAGCCATTCAGGAAATCTGAGCAACTCTTTGTGTCCTATGCTACAGGTGCTCAAGGAAAGGCTATTTCCAAACAGACAATTTCAAAATGGATAGCCCACTGCATATGCTTTTGTTACTCATTTCATGGAAAAACTGTGCCTGCATGCATCAGATCCCACTCCACCAGAGCCACAGCTACCTCTGCAGCCTTCCTCAGGGGGGTCCCTACCAAGGACATTTTGGAAGCAGCCACCTGGAGTTCAGTGCACACTTTCTCCAAGCACTATCACCTCCCACTATACTCTAAATCTAGAGCGGGCTTTGCCACAGCAGTCCTGCAGGGCATCCTAGCCCCTCCTAGTTCCACTTAGTGCCTACCACCCTTACTTAGCTTTGGGATTCTACCCATCTGTTATGACTGCAGCTGTATGCACGATGAACATAGTACAGTTTTGTACCTACCATAAATGTAGATGTTCAAGTGCTCATACAGCTGCAGTCCAGGTTTCCCTCCCTCCATCCCCTCTTAGGACAGGCCTTATGACAAACACTTTTCATATAACCTTTTTGGGGTATTCTTTTATGGTGTATTTGCTTGCAACTACTGTTTTTGATTTATCAACATTGCATTTTTGCATAACATTATGTTTGCCTTCCTTCTGGGGGCACCTGACATCTGGGGCAAGAAAAACTGAAGAAAATGGCGTCGGCTGCCTCTTTTTTCCCCCTGCTGAACTGACGTCAGAGAAGAAGCGACGACAGCCGACGCCGGACCTAGACTTTGGAATTCGGCCGACCGAGGACTCGCCTGACGGCAGGATAACCCATCTGTTATGACTGCAGCTGTATGAGCACTCTAACATCTACATTTATGCTAGGTACAAAACTGTACTTTTCACAGCAAACTTGCCCCAGGTGGAGCTTTTTTTACAGTTATTATGTAGTTTTCTGAAAGCCTTCATTCATAGTAGCATGTGAGTTAGAGAATCGGGCTTTTTAAGCACACATAACTAAATGATCTGATGTTGTCCAGTTTATTCCATTAACCTGACAGACTCTATTCCAAAGCTCAAAACCGACCGGCCGCCTTCTCACAGCTCATGATTCCAAACTTGAGCTGCTACTACCTACCCATACTGCCCCACTCCCCCACATTACCTCAAATCTTGTTTGCCGCACTTGGTGTTAGCAGCAAGTTCCACTTCAGCTTCTCCACAGAGAGTTTAAGTCTGTTATAAGTTTGAGCAGTCTGGTGCTGGACAGGTTGACAGACGAGATTGGACAGGAGTCCCTGTGGACTATGATGTTTACAGATGACATTGTGATCTGTAGTGAGAGTAGGGAACAAGTGGAGGAGACCCTGGAGAGGTGGAGATATGCTCTAGAGAGAAGAGGAATGAAGGTCAGCAGGACTAAAACAAAATATGTGTGTGTGAATGAGAGGGAGGATAGAGGAATGGTGGGGATGCAGGGAGTAGAGGTGGCGAAGGTGGTTGAGTTTAAATACTTGGGATCAACAGTTCAGAGTAATGGTGAATGTGGAAGAGAGGTGAAGAGAGTACAGGCAGGATGGAGTGGGTGGAGAAGAGTGTCAGGAGTGATTTTTGACAGACAAGTACCAGTAAGAGTGAACGGGAAGGTCTACAAGAGGGTAGTGAGACCAGCTATGTTATATGGGTTGGAGACAGTGGCAATGACAAAAAGGCAGGAATCAGAGCTTGACGTGGCAAAGCTGAAGATGTTAAGATTTGCACTGGGTGTGACGAGGATGGACAAGATTAGGAATAAGTATATTAGAGGGTCAGCCCAGGTTGGAAGGTTTGGAGACAAAGCCAGAGAGGCAAGATTACGTTGGTTTGGACATGTGCTGAGGAGGGATGCAGAGTATATTGGGAAAAAGATGTAAGGATGAAGCTGCCAGGTAACGGGAAAAGAGGAAGGCCTAAGATAAGGTTTATGGATGTGGTGAGAGAGGACATGTAGATGGCTGATGTGACAGAGCAAGATTGCAGAGGACAGGAAGAAATGGAAACAGTTGATCCACTGTGGCGACACCTAACTGGAGCAGCCGAAAGAAAAAGATACATTTGAGCAGTCTAAATCTCCAAATTGTCAAAATGGCTTTTCAAATTGTTACAGTGCATTCCATCCTTCCTTGCATCTGTAAAGGAGACTGGAAGTGTTCCTTGGATCACTAGAGCACTTACCTACACATCAGATTGTCCAAGGAGTCAAGGAGGTTCTTTTATTTCTGAAATGAAGCGGTCATTACCAGTTCATGTCATTGCTCTTCAGTCTCATAACATCTCCCATAGTGCTCCCCAAGTATTTGCCCACATTCACATCAGCTCTCCATCTTAAAGGCTTCATGCTGTTTCTGTACCTTGATGACTGGCTCCTGGCATACCTGTCATTACTGAATGTAGTTGCCTCCAGAAAGTTGCTTCTGGAACTGTTTCAGATGTTCTTCATGTTTCACTGTTGCTGTCATTACATTTGGGTAATCTGCTGGCAGGTTGCCCTCAGTCGGCCTGATTAACAAATTCTTGAGTCCTGCTTCGGTTGCTGTCCCTTCTTCCATGACGTCAGGTCATCAGGGGTATAGAACATGCAGTCAACGCCATTTTCATCAGTCTTTCTTGCCGGCCAGTGTCCGAAGCAGAAGCAGTTCGCAAGTGCCGGTCAGCCGACTCGTGAAATTTTTGTTTTCAAGTTTCAGAACCGAACCCTCTTTTGCACGTTTTTGCACATAGCACAGCATCGGGCAGCGCCGCTTAATCAGGTTTAAACTATTCCCGGCTCCAGAAAATCTGCTCTTCACTTTTTCCCTTAGCACTGTTCCAGATCTCAAAGTAAGCACTCTATTTTCCTTCTAAAACCCAGCAGTAGCTAGGATAAGTGTTTTATAAGTAAACACTAATAAACCAAAGCACTACACCCTCTTATACTCCCTTTAAGTACTTGGCTCAATATTGGTCCTTTCTGATCAAGTCAAAAAGTAATTCCTTATACTATTCTGGCATGTCCAAAAGTCACTTTCAGGTTTACTCTCCAGTCCAACTGGTGAATATGGGAATCTTGAGGCAATGTTACAACTGCCTTATGTACACAGACCACCCTCTCCTCTTCCCAACAAGCTCAAATATATGTGAGAGATGCAACTATATAGCCAAACTGGAGGCTGAGCTCTCTCAACATAGTACTGGCATGGTCAGTCTGGAGGAGAAGGTAATCACACACACCACAAATCCAGTCTCACATAGACCTATCGCAACAGCAAACCAAACACAAAAACATACTCAGAGGCTCTAAATAAAAATCTACCCAAGTAGCAGAGACCTCCAAAGCAGACATCCAAGCAACTGCTACCCCACAACAATACCCTCGTAACACATAGTTCACAAAGTCAGTGTGCCACACAGTCACAGCCCTTAAGGCTAAACAACACACCTAATACACTTGTAATAGGTGACTCTATTGTCAGATACACTGACGTCCCTCTCATCAGGCTGAACAAGGAGAAGGTCACTGTAAGCTGCCTGTCGGGTGCCAGGATCCGCCACATAACACAAGCACTCAGGTCACTCCAAAGCAAGTACAAATATGACTCCGTCATTGTCCATGCTGGTGTGAATAACCTGAGACGTACCTCCCTGGATTACATGAAAAGAGACATAGAGGAGCTCTCTGATCATGTGGCCCAGGCCGGTATGACCCTGACCTTGAGTAGCATCTTACCCTCACCAAGAATGATACCACAGTATAAAGACAAAATGATCAATTTCAACAATTGGCTAAAGTATTGGTGTCACTCATAGGGGATCCAGTGTCTGTCAGCCTGGGATGACATGCTTGACAAGCCACGTTGCTTCGCTAGGGACGGCTTGCACCTATCACCCCTGGGTTTTTGAATACTGGCCAAGGCTACTGCCAACCCCATAGTGCCTTTTTTAGGCAAGGCTCAAAAGACAAACCCACCTCCTTAGACAACACAAGGAAAAAGAAACTAAGGGTAATGCTGCTCAACGCCAGAAGTCTAAACCTCAAGATGCACGCACTCGAGGCTCTCCTCAGTATGGAGAATATCGATATCTGTGCAGTAACAGAAACCTGGTTCAAGGCTCCCGAGAGCACCCCAGCAGTACCAGGCTATACCTCATACCATGCTTTTCGGCCCCAAAACTCAGACTGAACCACAAGAGGAGGGGAAGTATCCATATTCATCAAAGATACCCATACCTCCAGGCTGGTGGCACTGCACGAAGCATCTGAGACCATCCATGTGCAACTAACAGTGGGCAAAACTGCCTTCCAGTTTATAGCCTGCTACAGACCACCCTCTCAAACTCAGGAACCCCACTCAGCCTTCCTGAAGACACTGGAGAATATGAAGGTCTCTCCAAACACCATTATAGTGGGTGACTTTAACTACCCAAACATAGACTGGGAGCACTACTCAAGCCCCAACACCCTAGCCCAATGGTTCCTAGAATTTATAAACTCAAATGCTATGGAACAACTGGTCACCACTAGCACAAGAGGGGAAAACATATTGGACCTGATCATTACCAACATGGGGACTCTATGTTCTGTACCAGAGGTATACCCCTCATTGGTAAGATCTGACCATAAATGAATCACTATGGATATCCATATCCCGTCCCCACCCCCAGCAAAGGAAACCACAGTCAAAAACTTCTCAAAAGCAAACTTCCCACTTCTCAAAACCGAGGTGGAATCCTTCAAAGCCCCAGGGCCAGTGGAAAATATGGCCCAAACCACAGAATCCTTTACAAACGCATTCTATGGATACCTACAGGAATGCATGGATCGTGCTATCCCAAATAAAACCAAGACACACTCCTCCAAAGGCAGGAGACCTGTCTGGTGGACCCCAGCCATAAATAAGCTGTACAACAGAAGGAGGAAACTACTACATGATAGAGCAAAATCCCTGAAAGGGAAGGCAACTCTGATCAGTACTAGCAAGAAACTACGATCCCTCATAAAATCATCTAAGGCCAGCTTCGAAAGAAAAATTGCACAAGACACTAAAGATAATCACAAGGCTTTCTTTAGTTATGTCAGAAACCTGGGTGGAAACTCCCAGATATGCTCTGAGTTAGTGCAAAATGACAAAAAATACACTGAACCCACAGACATTGCCAACATCCTGGCAGACAGGTTCAGTGCAAACTCCCCCCCCCCTCCAAATGGGCAAATGACTATCCCAACAGAGTGTAGCCTCCCTGATATCACAGATGCACAGGTGAGAGCTGCCCTCTCCAAATGAAAAAAAACACAGCATCAATGGGACCGCGTTTTACATTAGCTCCAAGAAGAACTGAACCCTCACTTAAAATCACTGTTCAGTCTCAGCCTTACAACAGGATATGTACCCAAAGAATGGCGTACAGCAATAGTGGTCCCATTCCATAAAGGTGGTGCCACAACGGACCCCGGAAACTATTGCCCTATAAGCCTAACTAGCCTGGTCTGCAAAACTATGTGGTGTATCATCATGGAACTCATAAACAAAGACATTGGGAACCTCCAAACACTGGATCCTACCCAATTTGGCTTTGTTAAGGGCAGATCTTGCCACTTGAACCTGGTCAATTTCTTTGAAACAGTCACCAAGTCTATACATGAAGGGAAGGTAGTCCACGCAGCCTTCCTTGACCTTGCAAAAGCCTTTGACACAATACCCCACTCGGGCATCATAAATAAGCTCACCAGCTTAAATATCAACCCCTATGTCACAAGATGGGTTGCAAACTGGCTTAGGGATAGAACCCACATGGTCAGAATTGCAGGTGCCATGTCAGACTCTAAACCAGTTACAAGTGGCGTCCCACAAGGCTCAGTCCTGGGACCTCTCTTGTTCGGTATATATTTCTCTGAGGTACAGGCTAACACAGGAGGACTATGGCTGACAAAGTTTGCAGATGACTGCAAACTGGGGGCCATAATCGACTCGCCTGCTGACACAAGCATCCTCCAAAAAGGTCTCACAGAGACGGATAACTGGTGCCAGAGCCATGGCCTAAAGCTAAATGCCAAAAAGTGCATAGTCATCCCCTTTGGGAAAAACAAGAGTGCCCACAAATTACCACATAGGTGGAAATCCATTAAGTACGGAAGAAGTAATTAGGGATTTGGGGACCCAAGTAGATTGCAATCTCTCCTTTGACAATCACATTGCCAACGTGGTTAGAAAGACATTCTATATAGCCCACCTTATCACGAAGGGGTTCACATCTAGATCAAGAGAGGTCACTGTGCCCCTCTACTCATCACTCATCAGGCCCATAATTGAATACAGTGCCCCATTTGGGATGTACCTTACCCGTCACCTGCTACAACTAGAAAGACCCCAAAACTACCTCACCAAGAGGATCAAGGGACTCAAACAGATGCCCTACGCAGTTAGGCTAAAGAAACTCCATCTCTACTCCGTTACTTACCACCTACTCGGAGGCGATTTGTGCCTGACGTATAAAGCCATGTCCAACCCAGAATTAATGGACATGCTCCATCTCAAGAAATCCAAATCCATCAGAACTACACGCTCCAGTGACTTAAACCTCAGCACAGAAATAAATAGAACATGCTGGAGGGAAAGATTCATATCTCAGAGGCTCCCCTCACTCTGGAACAAAATACAAATCCATGTCAGACAGAGCCCCTCAATGACCCTCTTCAAGAAGAATCTTAACGTTTGGATGGGAGATCGTAAATTTACCCCTGGGATCTTTTCTGTGTCACTGCTAGACAGAGGCACGGTAAACTAACACTAAATGGGCTATATTCTGTGACCTACTATATAGAGGCACAGTCAACTATTCTAAGAAGGGTGGTGAAAGCGAAACACAGTCTGGCTAGGCTTGTAAATACCCTAGGGCAGATAGCCTAGTATCAACCTTTGAACCTAAGTCTTCAACCTAAAGCTAAGTACCCCATTGGGGAAACTTTTTCTTGCTCTTTACCGATGTCAGTAAAAGTTAATAATTGTATTACTTGTGGGAAGCAAATACCTCATAAGGATTTTCATTTGTACTGTATTCCTTGCCTAGGCCCTGACCACAACGTGCCTTGCTGTCAGTTTTGTGCTAAATTTAACCAACGCACTATTAAGCATCGGTATATTTTTGCATCTAAATATTTTGGCTCAAGATTTAACTATCCTGAAATGTCATCGGTAAGCAATCCGACTACCTGAATTCACAAAAAACGCAAAGAAAAAGACATAGACAGACCGTCGAGGTCCAAAACCGATGACGAAGCTTCTCCTAAGCCAGTCGTCGGTTCGCCAGTACTCAGTGAGGTGCTTTCGCAGTCCCCGATACCCGCTACTTTTGATTCGCAGGCCTCTACTGAGACCCATTCGGAGTCCGGTATCCGCAAGACACTTGAACCCATGGATGTCTCTACCTTAGATGGGTTCGGACCCATTGAGCAGGCACCGGCTTCTGAGGGTGTTTTCAGGCCTAAAGATTTGTATATTAAACCAACGCCATCTTCAAAACCAAGGCCAAAACCAACTTCTATGTTTAAAAAACCAACGCTTGAGCCACGTGCACAGGCCCCTATGCCTAAAAAACAAATGATCAAAATGGCTGAGGATTTAATTACCTTGATCAGGGGTTCCCAACCCCCTCCTACTAAGAGGCCTAAGGAAGGCACTGATTATGAATCTTCAGATCAGGTTTCCATTTCTTCTGATTCCTCTTCTGATCAGGAATTATCTATTCCACCTTATGAGGACTCTGATGCAGAAGAATCCATCCCTTCTGCTTCTCCTCCTGAGGATTTTTCTTTTGGAGAAACTTTGCATACCTTAAGGGAACATTTTCATTGGGAGAGTCAGGATTTTTCAGAATCCAAAAAGAGGCTTAGGGATTTCTTTCTTTTTCCTCAGCATAGGCCTTTGGCTATACCTCCTGTTCTAGACATTGTTGATGATGTTTTCTCAGAATCCAGCATGGCTCCTGATTCCCTGCCTCTGGCTCCTAGTAAGCCAGACAGATATTACAGGGTTCCTGACTCCCACAAATTCCTTTTTAAAAACCCTAGTGCTGACCCTGAAACAATTTTTTAGGGTCCCAAGGGTGTTAAGGCTTCTACTGCTAAAAATCCTACCCCTTCTGATAGAGACTCCAGGGAGCTGGATAGATGGGATAAGAAGGTTTACACGTCTGCAACCCTGGCAGTCACGGCTTTAAACTGTCAATGTCATATGCTTATATATTAGCAGCATGTCATGGGCTTACTTAAACAGAAAATGATGTTGATTTCTGACTGTGTGGAAAATAAAGAGTTACAGAATTTATTGCATTCAGCTGAACAAGTTGGAAAGCATACTTTGCAATGTGGCTTTGATTCTTTGGAGGCCTCTTGCAGGGCTGCTGTAACTGGATCTGTGTTAAGAAGACATGCTTGGCTCAAAGAGCAAAATCTGCCTGATCATGTTAAAGCAAAATTGTTGGATGCTCCTTTGCAACAGGACAGTCTATTTGGTAATAAGGCAGAAGAAGTTTTGAAAAAGATGGAAACAAAGCTAAATCTATGCAAATTGTAAAAGATTTCCTACAAGTGCTGCCACCCAGGTTCAGTAGACACTGGCCTACTAAGTATTGGTCCTTTCCAGTACCCACCAGAGCCGCTCAGGTCAAACCCAGACACTCCAAAAGCTCCAGGTTTCAGTCAAAAGGAATTACAGAACAAAACAATGGGGTGCCTCCACCTCCAAATCTGGAAGTAGCAAGGCACCTCCCTACGGTACAGTCTCAATGACTTTCCTCTGCCAATTCCAAGCACTTATCTTTTGGCAGCCCCTTTGGGGGGGAAACTAGCACTTCATGCACAAAATTGGCATCTAATTACCCAGGACAAGTGGGTTTTAAATAGTGTCCCAGGGATACAGAGTTCATTTCCACATGTTGCCAATTCCAAACGGATGGGCAGATCTGCCTCCAAATCAGTGGGCAGAGTCTCAGAAACAAGTTATGTCCCTCATGAGTATGGGGGCTATTCAACCAGTACCAGAAAAGGAAAAGGGACAAGGTTTTTATTCAAGACTTTTTCTGGTACCCAGAAAAGACAAATCATGGCGTCCTATTCTGGACTTATTCATTCTAAATACATTCCTGGACATTCCAAAATTCAAGATGCTGACTCTACAACAGTTACTGCCTATGCTAGGCAAGGATGCCTGGTTGGTAACTCTAGACCTAAGAGGCTTACCTGCATACCCCAATCAGGGAATCTTGCAGAAGATACCTCCGCTTCAAAGCAGTCTATTTGCATTACCAGTTCTCTGCACTGCCCTTTGGCTCATCTACTGCGCCCAGGGTCTTCACAAGATGCCTGGCACCAGTAATTGCATTTTGCAGACAAAGAAACATTTAAATTTATCCTTATCTGGACAATTGTCTAATTCAGGCAGAAAACAAGGACACTCTTCTACAGCATCTGGCATTTGTAAAAAGGCTTCTAACTTGCCTAGGGTACACCATAAACGAAAATAAATCACAACTGGTACCCTCTCAAAAAATTACATTCCTGGGTGCAAGCTTGAATACAACTGCCCAGATGACTTACCTCACGCCAGAAAAACAAATCCAATTCATGACCTACTTCAAACAAGTGGCCACAAAAACCCAGTTATTTGCAAGACAAATTCTGCAGACCTTGGGGTTCATGGCTTCCTGCATTCTTCTAATTCCATATGCAAGACTGCATATGAGGAAACTTCAATGGTACCTAAAAAGCTTATGGGGTCAATATTGTCACAGCCTGGAAACAATGATTCCTATCATTCCTTGCCTGCAGCAAGAGTTCCTATGGTGGGCAGAGGCTTGTCACCAAAACAAGGGACTGTCATTCATTCCACCCCCTGCCACCCAAACCCTGACTACAGATGCATCAGACTATGCTTGGGGGGGGCATCTGGCAGAGAGATGCATTCAGAGCGAATGGAGCTCAAATCAAATGCACCTGCATATCAACCAGAAAGAGATGCTAGCTGTACAGAATGCTCTGAGAGCTTTCAAGGACTTTCTTCATCCAGGACAACAATTGATAAAGACGAACAATACCACTGTCATGTGGTACATAAACAAGCAGGGGGGTACCCATTCCTACCCCCTTTGCAGACTAGCCATGGCTTTGTGGAACACAGCCTTGACTTACCAAATGCATCTACAAGCTCAGTTCCTGCCAGGAAAGTAAAATACTCTGGCAAACGAACTAAGCAGAAATCTTATGGACCCACACGAATGGATACTGGATCAGCAAATCTTCAGCGTGTTGACACGCAAATGGGGGAGCCCAGACATAGATCTTTTTGCTTCACCCCAAAACTATCAGTTGGACAAATTCTGCACAGGAATCCATTACAAAAAAGCTTGGAAAGTGGATGCTCTGTCCTTCAGCTGGAAAAACCTATCAGTGTATGCCTTTCCCCATTTGCCTTTGCTCTCCAAGGTATTACTAAAAGTCAGACAGGAAAAAACAAAAATGATTCTGATTGCTCCAGACTGGCCTCGCCAACACTGGTACCCACTCCTACGCAATATGTCACACCTTCCTCCATGGTACCTGCCTCAGACACCTTATCTACTGTCTCAGGAGAACTATCAAATTCTACACACTCCCATCCAAACTCTGAATCTTGCAGCATGGCTAATCAACTAATGTCACCAGTTACATCTCTCAGCAAACCTGTGCTGGATGTCATTTTGGAGGCTAGAAGGCCTAGTACTAGAAAATCTTATGCTGTTAAATGGAAAAGATTCTGTGCCTGGAATCAGGCACAAGGAATAAGCACAGCAATGCCCAATATTCCTCAGATTCTGCAATATTTAACTGAGATGCTTCACAAGGGCCTATCTTTCTCTTCCATAAAAATCCATGCCTCTGCCATTTCAGCTCATTACAACACAGAGCCTCCCCTCTTTTCTCATCCCCTGCTAAAGCAGTATCTCAGAGGGGCCAAAAATTTAAGACCTCCCAGGAGAGCACCAACTCCTGCATGGGATCTCAGTTTTGTGTTGGAAAAGCTCACCCTACCTCCTTTTAAGCCAGCTCCTTCTGCGGACATAAAATTTCTCTCTTGGAAGACAGCTTTTCTTTTAGCAGTCACTGCAGCTAGAAGGATTTCAGAACTACAGGCTCTCATGGCAGTGGAGCCTTTTATTATTTTCTACCCGGACAGGATAGCGCTCAGGACCAATCCATCCTTTATGCCTAAAGTGGTATCTAGTGTGGCTCTTACTCAGACCATTCATCTGCCAACTTTTTTCCCAAATCCACAGAAAAAGGGGGGCTGGATTCTGCATTCATTGGATGTACATAGACAACTAGGATTCTACTTGAACAGGACAAATTCTCTAAGAAAATCTGAGCAACTACTGGTGGCATTTGCTGCAGGGGCAGAGGGAAAGGCTATTTCAAAGCAGACTGTTTCAAGATGGATAAGCCATTGTATTTGTTTCTGCTACATGCATCATGGTAAACCTGTCCCCAAAGGAGATCAGATCCCATTCCACCAGGGCTGCATCTACTTCTGCAGCCTTTCTCAGAGGGGTTCCTACCAGAGACATTCTAGAAGCTGCTACTTGGAGCTCAGTTCATACGTTCACCAAACATTACCATTTACCTCTCTTTTCTAAATCCAGAGCAGGCTTTGCCACTGCTGTCCTGCAGGGCCTTATAGCTGCTCGTAATGCTGTATAAATCCATCCTCCCAACCATAGCTTTGGGATTCTACCCAAATGTAATGACTGCAACAGTGAAACACGAAGAACATAGTACAGTTGTGTACACTTACCATAAATGTAGATGTTTGAGTGTATTCACTGTTGCAGTCCTGGCTACCCACCCGCCAGCCCTCTATGTTTCTCTTTTTATACCTCTTCTTTCTTTTACTATGCTCAAAAGCCTTTTTGTTGTATTTGCTTTTATTTGGAGGTATATTTGTTGTGTTCTAAATTACATGCATATATATATATATATATATATATATATATATATTTTTTTTTTTTGCTCCCCATTTGAGGAGCACCTGACATCTGAGGCAAGAAAAACTGATGAAAATGGTGTCGGCTGCATGTTTTATACCCCTGACGTCATGGAAGAAGGGACAGCAACCAACGCAGGACCCAAGACTTTGTTAATCAAGCTGACTGAGGGCAACCTGCCAGCAGATTACCCAAATGTAATTACTGCAACAGTGAATACACTCGAACATCTACATTTATGGTAAGTGTATACAACTGTACTTTCTTTAGGCATCACTGTCAACCTTGCAGAATCCCAACTGGTGTCTTTTTTGTTTATATCATTCAGAGGATGTATTCTGAGCACACTTTTGTGCAAAGAATTTTTACCTTTAGATAAAATCCTAAAGATGCAGTCTGCAACATACTCAGCAGCAATTTACTTCAAGCATCTCTTTGCCTTCGTACATTGGCTCTACTAAAATTTTTCCTCAGGGTCTTACAGTGGTCTATTAAGGTTCACTGGAACTGTTTTGACAAATTCTTCAGACATTCCTATTCAGATCTGCAAGAAATGCAAGGAACATCATCTTTGGTGGACAGATCTATCCAACCTGTTTTTGGACGTAACCTTTCAACTCCCCCATCCTTTTAGTTGTCCATGACAATGGATGCCTCTGATGTAGGATGGGGAGGGCATTTTGTAGAGCAGATGGTCCAACATACTTGGTTGAATGTTGAGGTAACATTGCCCATCAGCATTTTGGAGATTAGGTTGGTCCTTCATATCCTTAGAGCCTTTCAGGGCACTCTCCCCTTACCTTGGCATCCTCCCCCCAGTACATTTGCCATCCACTCTGTCAACATTATTGTGTTTTGGTACCTCAACAGGTAAGGAGTACCTCATCTCTACCCCCTCTTGGGATGTTGTTAAAGTGTAGGAATGAGCTGTTGCCTTTTGTTACTTTGTTCTGACCTAGGAGATGGACACTATGACATTCTCCTTACAGACAGGCTCAGCCATTGTTTTCTGATGCTTCATGAGTGATCCTTCAATCTAATGACATGTTAAATAATATTTTGTCATTGGGGTAAACCCTGCTGGGACATTTTTGCATCCCCTCCCAGCACTAAATGCATTAGATACATTTACCTTATTCCTCCCTCAGGAAGATTCTTCATGTCTAGAAATGGTTCTCAAGACTTCTTTATGTCTTTCCCACATTTCCATTTATTCTGAAAGTCAATAAGAAAGCCAGTATGTATAAAGCCAAACTCCTCTTGATATCTTCCTTTTTAGAACTGAAAACTGTTATTCTCCCTCCTTTAGCCTCACCTCTTCGACAGACCTTTCATACTGAGGCCAGCAAAGATTCTACTTTCCCATATGTCCAGACATTCTCAGCTAAAAATTCTTTCTCTGAAATTAACTGTGTGGTTTCTCCACTTAGAGAGATGGACAGGGACCATTTATACCCATCAAGGGTGGTTCAGATCCTAACTTGAGCTCGGAGACCAGGTACCAAGAAGATGGAGTGTTCCAAGTAGATGTCATTGTCAACCTGGACCGTGGCCAGACACATTGACCATTTCACTGCTTCTTTGCCTTCTGTTCTGGAATACCTTGTAGAAGTTCTTATTCTAGATTCAGCTTTTGTACATCTAGCTGCTAGATCCATTTGTCATGAAGGCTCTAATTCCTTTTCTTTAGTTTTCTTGTAGACATGAAGGATATTCCTCATGAGCTTTTCTTGCTCATCTTCCTGTAACATGCACCATTCCCTTTGGGGTCTTTATTGTCTTCTGGAAGAGCTTTCTATTGCTTTCCTTTGAGACCGCTTTTTCAGCAGAAATAAAATAAATTACAAAGCCTTATTCTTAGCAGCTATAACTGCAGCACATAGGATGTCAGAGTTGCAGGCACTAAGTGCTCATACGTCATGTCTGATCTTCCACAGGGACAGGTTTCTTTGAGAACTAATCTGTCCATTATGCTTAAAGGTGAGTAATATAAACCAGTATATTGAACTTTCCATTCTGTCTCTATACTCTAAGAGCAAAGGGAAATATTTGCTGTATTGTATGAATGTCCACAGGTAACTCATTTTACTTGAAAAGAAGAAAATCTGTTAAAATGGATTGCCATTTGTTTACATCCCTTTCTGTTAAACCGTTGGGGCAGAAAATTTTTAAGGCCTCTCTATCTTCCTGACTATTGCCTTGTATTATCTTCCATCATTAAAAAGTGTGGCAAGCCCCAGGCATAGTTTACTAATGCCACTACAACTAAAACTGTAACTAGGTTTTCGACGGTCTTGTTAAAAGGTTCTTCAGATGGCATTTGAATAGTAGCAGTTTCTTGGGTATAAATGAACAACTTTGCAAGCATTATTAATTAGTTATTGCCTCCATGTGTCGAGAGCTAGCATTGTTTAGGTTGTCTTATTACGAAGAGCCATCCAAGAGGTATAGCTCCAGATTCTATCTTTTAAGAAAGGAAGCTTCAACTGTCTGTGATAAATATGTTCTTACCATAACAGTAGACCTATATAGGTAAACAAACTCAATAAAACCAAAAAAACTGTTACTGAAACAAAACAAACTGAGGCAGAAAAAAATGGAAGCCAGTCAGTTTTAGAGTTAGCGCTTTCGTCGTGTTTAATAACCTAACTTCATCAGACCTTTGGTGAAGTTAGGTTATTAAACTTGACGAAAGCGTTAACTCTAAAAGTGACTGGATTCTGTTTCTTCTCCCTCAGTTTGTTTTATTTCAGGAGCTATATAGGTAGTTGTAACTCCTTCATTGACCCTCCCTTCCTTGGCTAATATCCCTCCATGGTTTTTGGGTTCTGTTTTCTAGGTCTTGAGATCTGGAGTCTGAGACATTGAGTACAGAATATCACAGGGAAAGGAGGAAGAGGGGCTTTGGTGTCCTAGGAAAGTTGTTGTGTCTGAGCTGACTTATCACCATCAGTTCCAAAAACACACATGGAAAAAAAAAAAAAAAAAAACAACAGGATACAGCAACCAAAGGAGGAGTCTATAAAAATTATCACCAAAAACAATGACATGAGACTCCAATTCACTACCTTAACAAGCTTTAATAAATTACAAAGTACAAATCTTTCACTGCTACAGCATTGAAGAAGAGCTGGTCTTGAAAGCTTTGATCAGGGCATTTTTATTGGTTAAATTGTTTATTTCGACTTGCTCACTGTTGTAACGCAGCTTCACAGAGTTAGGCAACCAGCCACTTCTCTGCTGTATTCATCTGTGCAATCCAAGAAATCTGTTACTTTCTGCTAACCACAAGTACACTTTCATACTGTATTTTGCACTTTTAAACTGTATTTTGCTGTATTGCTGATTTGTTTTAAAACTGTTGTTGCTAATTTGTTGCACTTTTTGTCTGATGTAGCATCCACTAGATTCAGACTGGCTTAATCTGGTTCTGTTTGTTATATTGAGCACTAAACCAGGCTATCTTTTGTTGGAGAGGGCCCCCCTGCACCCCTGTGACAGGAAAGTGCAGTTAGGACTCATTTGATTGAAGGTTGCTGGCACAGGGCTCAGTTTTGAGCTTTTTTATTCGTTAAATTATGTAATTCAGTTTGCTTACTGTTGCTACATAAGCCCTGCGTTTGTGTGGGTTTGCACTTGTGTAACACAACTTCAGAGTTAGGCATCCCGCCACTGCTCTGCTGTATTCATCTGTTTATGTGTAGTGCACCTCTGTGTACCATTACGCACGTCCGCACAGTGGGGATAACCACTGGGGGTTATCAATGCAAAAACTTCAGTAGATACATTTTCCCTTAGTAGCTGTCTGTGATCCGGGCTAGAAGTCCTTAAATTATACTTAGCTGCTCAGAGAGCACCTCAGCTGCGCATTTGCCCCTTAAACAGTCCCAAAACCACCAAATCCACAATAGTCTCATACCATTTAGAGAACCCCTGCTAGTATTGACCCTTTGTAGAGCAGCCCATTAGTATAGACCCCAGAAGAGCACCCAGTTATACCATACCCCTCCATTTTCTCTCCCCACTGTAAAAACAGGATTTAACCTAGCATTATGGGTGGTCAATTTCCCCTCCATTTCTCCTACCAGCCTGATTGACATACGTATCCTGAGGCAGTGTAGCAAGTGCCTCATTTATATTAACAACTCTCTACTTATAAATCACCAATGTATAATTTGTGAGAAATGTATCTGCACTAAGAATCTGGAATCCTTGCTCTCTTGCCCACAGAACAGTAATGCTGAACAGATTGTCAGCTCACATACTACACCTCCTACGCAAAACATGCACTCGACACATAAACAGTCATATGTGGAAGTACTCACCAGAAACCTACCTAAACACCAGAGACCTTCCAATCACAAACATGCTACACCTAATACAGCACCTACACCACTCAATACGCATCAAAACACAAGCACCAGTGTCTCACCAATTAAGCCCCTAAGGTAAAGCACATCTAAACCAAAGTTTTTAGTCATAGGTGACTCCACTGTGAGAAACACGGATGTCTCACTCACCAGGTTGGATGAGGAGAAGGTTACAGTCAGCTGTCTGTTGGGTGCCAGGATCTGTCAGATCACACATGTATTCAAGTCTCTCAACAAGCACTGTTATGAGTCCATCATAGTTCATGATGGGTGTGAATGACTTGAGAATGTACCTCACTGGGCTATATGAAGAGAGACATGATTGAGCTCTATGAATATGTGTCCCAGGCAGGTATGTCCGTAGCCTTGAGCAGCATTCTACCCTCACCTAGGATGATACCACAATATAAACAAAAAATGATTGACTTCAACAATTGGCTTAGTTTTTGGTATCATTTTAAGGGGAACTTCTGTCGGCCTGGGATAACATGGTTGATAGACCATGCTGCTTTGCCAGAGATGGTCTTCACCTGTCACCTCTAGGTTTTTGTTGACTGGCTAAGGCACTTGCCTCTCCCATAGTGCCTCTTTTAGGCAAGATCACAAGAACAAAATTTCTGACGTGGAAGTATCACTCACAAATAAATTAAAGGTTATGCTGCTAAACGCTAGGAGTTTAAATCAGAAACTGTACACTCTGGAAGCAGTCCTCTCCCTGGAGGATGTTGACATTTGTGCAGTCACAGAAACTTGGTTCAGGGCCACAGAGAGTACCCTGGCCTTGCAAGACTACAATACCTTCCACACTTTCAGACCACAAAATGAACGTGTGAGAACCAAAGGAGGAGGAGTATCTATCTTCAAAGATAAATACACATCTAGATTGGTTGGACAGGAAAATTCCATGGAGTTACTCCAAGTTCTAGTTGTGTAAAACATCCCTTCATGTCATTGTTGGCTCTAGGCCTCCTTCAATGAACCAAGATACCCACGCTGCTTATTTCAACCCACTTGAGTCAATCAAATTACAACCAAGTACTCTAGTCATAGGCGATTTTAACATTCTCTCCATTGACTGGGAAAGTTATAAGACTACCAACATGCTCACACAAAGGTTCCTGGACTTAATGCCATGGAACAAATAGCATGCAACCTCACAAGGGGCTCAAATATTCTCGACCTGGTCCACACCAACATGGGTGACCGTTGCACCACCACAATTAAAGGACCCTCTCTGGTTAAATCTGATCACAAATCATTCACATTTGAAGCAGCTAAAACACCTGAACCCCTCTTAGGTGAAATCAGGCTAAACATTTTCAAGAAAGCTAATTATAACCTCCTACGGGATGGCATAAGTAATTTCCAAGCTACTGTTCCCACAGATGGCATTGACAACTATACAAATGCATTGACACAGCTATACTCGATAGGATCAAAACAAGATCCCCCAGAAAAAAACAAGCCCCCTGGTGGACATCTAGCATTAATAAGCTGTACAGGAAGAGGAAAAAGTTGCTGTCTAACAATATAAAAGAGAGTTTCAGCACTGGAAAAACACCTTCCTCTGCTTGAACAAACAAATAAGACAACTTGTAAAATCCTCTAAGGGCAACTTCGAAAACATCTGTAGCAACCATAGCTAAGGAAAACCATTTGGCATTCTTCAGCTATATCTGTAACCTAAAAGGTAGGACTCAGATGTGTGCTGAACTAGCTGTGGGTGGCATCACACACACTGATCCCGCTAACCTATTAGCCAACAAGTTTGGTGAAAATTTCACCGTCCTGTTCCCTCCAAACATTCCACAAAACATTCCCTCTACATGTCCCCCACCTTGCATCTCCAAAGAGCAAGTCATTAATGCTCTCTCCAAGGCCAAAAACACAGCCTTTATGGAACTGGATGGCATCACAGTTTAAATTTTAAATGGTCTAAAACATAAGTTAGCAACTCCATTAGATACTGTCTTCAACCACAGCCTGAGTACTGGTTTTGTCCTTGCTGAATGGAAAACAGCAACCGTCATCCCCCTTCATAAAGGGAGCACAACAGACCCATAATCTTAACCAGCCTTCTCTGTAAGGCCATGGGATGAATCATCATGGACATTATAAATAAGGATGTAGTTGATCTCCAAACCCTTGATCTGACACAGTTTGGTTTTATCAAAGGCAGGTCATGCCTGTTAAACTGCTGGGCTTCTTTGAAAACATCACCAGAGCTGTAGACAAAGTCAGATCTGTACATACAGCCTACCGTGACATAGCCAAGGCCTTCAACACAATCCCACATTCGGGCATCATTGATAAACTCTCCCAGTTGAATATCAACCTTTATGTCGTCACACAGGTTGCTAACAGGGTCAGTGACAGATCACACTCAAAGTTGGGGACGTTACCTCAACCGGCAGACCTGTCATCAGTGGGGTTCCACAGGGGTTGGTGTTGGGTCCATTATTGTTTGGACTATATTTCTCAGACATTCAGGCAAAAATAGAGGGGCCTGTGGCTGACTAAGTTTGCTAACACCTGCAAATTAGGCGCAATCATTGAATCCCCAAACAATGTCCGTCTACTTCAGGAGAGACTTGCACAAACCAGTGATTGATGCCAAAGCCATGGATTGAAATTCGGTGCTAAAAAATATATTATTCATCCCCTTCGATAAAAACAGTATGCCTGCAGACCATCATACAAATAATAATACCCCAAGTAACAACTCAGTAGTTAGAGACTTGGGAGCGCAGGTTGACTATAGCCTAAACTTTGACCACCATGTGTCTACTGTGGTAATGAAGACATTCTACATTGTACACCTCAGGAGGAAAAGTATTGCCTAAAGAGCAGAGGAGGTCATAACCCTGTACTTGACCCTCATCAGGCCAATAATTGAGTACAGTGCTTCCTTTGGTATGGACTTTACCAGGCACCTGCAGCAACTTGAGAGACCTCAGAGATTTCTAACCAAGAAAATTCAGGGTCTCCAGCATATGTCGTACATTGACAGACTGAAGTCACTATCACTGTACTCAGCAGCATACAGACTACTTATAGAAGACTTGCGCCTGACATACAGAGCAATCTCAGATCCAAACATAATGGAAATGCTGCACATCAGCAAGTCAAATGGGACAAGGGTCAAAACGCTCCAGGGACCTTAACCGAGCCTGTGACATAAATAGGACCTGCTGGAGAGACAGATATATCTGTCTGAGATTACCACTCCTCTGGAATAGGCTACCAGTTCACATCAAACAAAGCCCTCATATGACCCTGTTTAAGTCTAGACTGGATGGGAAACCATAGATTCTGGCTGGGGATTTCACCTATGACCTTCCTAGATATGGGCAGTCAGTACTAACTAAGATCTCAAGTTTAGGCAAGATCCTTTATATTGGGTTTCTCTAGTTTTATATTGTGTACACACGGCTAGGCTTATAAAGGCCTTCAGGTCAATAACCCAGTAACCACCTAGGAAAGATTGGCTGCATCCTGAGTGCTAGAGAGGTAGGTTGCCTGAGTTTAAAAGGTAAAATCAAAAAAGGCCACCAATGGAAAATAAAATACAAATAATTTAATAAATGCGGAGTGCTTTCAGCCACAATGATCTTCATCAAACATAACTTATAATGTAAAATGAACACTTAAATTGGGGTTTTCCATCTCATGATACAATGTTAATTAATCCATTCTACAAACTTTCAAAGCCTAACAAATACACTTAATAAAAAATGTACTGATAATAAATGTAAATGTAAATAATAAAAACGATTATTTACACTTGTTACTCTACTGATTCCTAGTCAGAACCACCTTGTAATTCACATTGTTGTTAAGTCCAGGTTCACAGTAAGCATGAAACAAAGTCTGCCATTTTAACTCTCTGAATTTGAGTTCATTGGCCCTGTCACCATTAAAATTACTAGGAACATGGTTAGTGACACTAAAAAGAATTTTTTTTAAATGATGACACCCTCATGGAATTTTTACCTAAGTACAAAAAATAATAGTGATAAGCTGAGTTGTCATCAGTTACAAGAATGTTTCTAGCAATGCACTTTTGCATTATTCTAGTATGCACCTGCTGAATCTAGCTTTGTTTATATTCTTGTTTGTTTGCTTGTTATTTCCTTGGAACGCTAATTCCACCTAATACGCGGCTTCTCAGCACTTCTGTGGATCACTAGTGATATCTGCATTGCTTACTGTACTTATTTCCTTGTTTCACTTGAAAGAAAGTTACTGTTTGCCGTTTTTGCATTTAAGTTACCTGTAACACATTGCACTTAAGTTACCTGGCACTTGCTCACTAAAGCAATTATATAAGTCAGCACTAAAAGTTAAAAGCACTACACCCTCACTCCCCACTGGCCCTGGTTTTCAATTATTAAGGAATTCCCAATATTATTCTAGCATGTCCAAAGGTCAGTTGTCAATCTCCTCTCCGGTCCAGCTGGTGAATCTGGGAATCTTGAGGCAATGTTACAACTGCCTCATATACACAGACAACCCTCTCCTCCTCCCAACAAATTCCAACACATGTGAGAGATGCAACCATATAGCCAAACTGGAGGCTAAGCTCTCTCAACTCAGTACTGGCATAACCAGTCAGGAGGAGAAGGAAACCACACTCACTACAATTCCAGTCTCACATAGACCTACCACGACAGCAAACCAAACACATAATCACACAAAAACATACTCGGAGGATCTAAATAAAGATCTGCGAAGCAGCAGAGACCTCCAAAGCAGACACCCAAGCAGCCGCTACCCCAAAACAAAACACGTGCAACACATATCTCACAAAGCCAGTGTGCCAAACAGTCACAGCCCTTAAGACTAAACAACACACCTGATACACTTGTAATAGGTGACTCTATCGTCAGGCACACTGACGTCCCGCTCACCAGGCTGAACAAGGAGAGGGTCACGGTGAGCAGCCTGTCGGCGCTAGGATCCGCCACATAACACAAGCACTCAGGTCACTCCAAGGCAAGTACAAATATGACTCAGTCATTGTCCATGCTGGTGTGAATGACCTGAGATGTACCTCCCTGGAATACATGAAAAGAGACATAAAGGAGCTCTCTGAGCATGTAGCCCAGGCCGGTATGACCCTGACCTTGAGTAGCATCTTACCCTCACCAAGAATGATGCCACAATATGAAGACAAGATGATCAATTTCAACAATTGGCTTAAGTACTGGTGTCATTCAAAGGGGATCCAATGCCTGTCAGCTTGGGATGATATGCTCGACAAGCCACGATGCTTCGCTAGGGACGGCTTGCACCTGTCACCCCTGGGCTTTCGGATATTGGCAAAGGCTCTTGCTACCCCCATAGTGCCTTTTTTAGGCAAGGCTCAAAAGACAAACCCACCTCCATAGGTATCACAAGGGATAAGAAACTAAGAGTAATGCTACTCAACGCCAGCAGTCTAAACCTCAAGATGCATGCACTCAAAACTCTCCTTAGCATGGAGAACATCGATATCTGTGCAGTAACAGAAACCTGGTTCAGGGCTCCGAGAGCACCCCAGCACTACCAGGTTATACCTCATACCATGCTTTTCGCCCCAAAACTTGGACCGAACCACAAAAGGAGGGAGTATCGATATTCATCAAAGATACCCACACCTCCAGGTTGGTGGCAAAGCATGAAGCATCAGAGACTATCCATGTGCAACTAACAGTGGGTAAAACTGCCTTCCAGTTTATAGCCTGCTACAGACCACCCTCCCAAACCCAGGAACCCCACACGGCCTTCCTGAGAACACTGGAAAATATGAAGGTCTCTCCAAACACCATTATATTGGGTGACTTCAACTACCCAAACATAGACTGGGAGCATTACTCTAGCTCCAACACCCTAGCCCAAAGGTTCCTAGAATTTATAAACTCAAATGCTATGGAACAACTTGTTACCACTCCCACAAGAGGGAAAAACATACTGGACCTGATGATCACCAACATGGGGACTCTATGCTCCAGACCAGAAGTGTATCCCTCACTGGTAAGATCAGACCATAAACTAATCTCAGTGGATATTCACATCCCGACCCCACCCCCTGCCCAGAAAACCACAGTGAAAAACTTCTCTAAAGCAAATTTCACACTCCTCAAAACTGAGGTGGAATCCTTCAAAGCCCCCGGGCCTGTGGAAAATGCAGCCCAGACCGCAGAATCCTTTATAAACGCATTCTATGAACACCTTCAGGAATGCATGGATCAAATAATAAAACCAAGACCCAATCCTCCAAAGGCAGACGGTCCTGTCTGGTGGACCCCAGCCATAAACAAACTATACAATAGAAGGAGGAAGCTACTAAATGATAGAGCAAAATCCCAAAAAGGGAAGGCATCACTGATCAGTATTAGCAAAAAACTACGGGCACACATAAAATTGTCTAAGGCCAGCTTCGAGAGAAAAATTGCACAGGACACTAAGAATAATCACAAGGCTTTCTTTAGTTATGTTAGGAACCTGGGTGGTAATACCCAGATATGCTCAGAATTAGTCCAAAATGACAAAAAATACACCAAACCCACAGACATTGCCAACATCCTAGCTGACAGGTTCAGCGTAAACTCCTCCCACCAAAAGGGCAAATATCTATCCCAGCAGAGTGCTGCCCCTGACATCTCAGATGCTCAGGTAAGAGCCGCCTCTCCAAAGCAAAAAACACAGCATCAATGGGACCAGATGGTGTCCCGGGCTGCGTCCTACATGAACTCCAAGAAGAGCTAAACCCAAACATAAAACAAATGTTCAATCTCAGCCTTACTACAGGATATGTGCCCAAAGAGTGGCGTACAGCAACAGTGGTCCCTCTCCATAAAGGTGGTGCCTCAACGGATCCTGGAAACTATCGCCCCATAAGCCTGACTAGCTTGGTCTGCAAAGCTATGGAAAGGATCATCATGGACCTCATAAATAAAGATATTGGGGACCTAAAAACACTGGATCCTATCCAGTTCGGCTTTGTTAAGGGCAGATCCTGCCTCTTAAACCTGGTTGATTTCTTTGAAACAGTCACTAAGGCCATTGACGAGGGGAAGGTGGTCCACACAGCCTACCTGGACCTCGCAAAAGCCTTCGATACAGTACCCCACTCGGGCATTATAGATAAGCTCACCAGCTTAAATATAAACCCCTATGTCACTAGATGGATTGCAAACTGGCTCAAGGACAGAACCCACATGGTTAGAATTGCTGGAGCCATGTCAGACTCCAAACCAGTTGCAAGTGGTGTCCCACAAGGCTCAGTCCTGGGACCTCTCTTGTTCGGTATATATTTCTCGGAGGTACAGGCCAACACGGAAGGACTGTGGCTGACCAAGTTCGCAGATGACTGCAAACTGGGTGCCATAATCGACTCTCCAGCCGACACAAGCATCCTCCAAAAGGGCCTCATAGAAACAGACAACTGGTGCCAGTGCCATGGCCTCAAGCTAAATGCCAAAAGTGTATAGTCATCCCCTTTGGCAAAAACAAAGTGCCCATAAATTACCACATAGGTGGTAATCCATTAAGTACAGAAGAAGTAATTGGGGACCTGGGGACCCAAGTTGATAACAATCTCTCATTTGACAACCACGTGGCCAAAGTGGTTAGAAAAACATTTTATATAGCCCACCTAATCATGAAGGGATTCACATCTAGTTCAGGGAGGTCATTGTGCCTCTACTCATTCCTCATCAGGCCCATAATTGAGTACAATGTCCCTTTTGGGATGTACCTTACCAGACACCTGCAGCAACTGGAAAGACCCCAAAAGTACCTCACCAAGAGGATCAAAGGGCTCAAACAGATGCCATATGCTGTCGGTTAAAGAAACTCCAGCTCTACTCAGTGGCATACCGCCTGTTCAGAGGCGATCTGTGCCTGATGTATAAAGCCATGTCCAACCCGGAATTAATGGACATGCTGCACCTCAGAAAATCCAAATCCCATCGAGCTACGCTCGAGAGACTTGAACCTCAGCACTGAAATAAATAGGACATGCTGGAGGGACAGATTCATAACCCAGAGGCTCCCTTCACTCTGGAATAAAATCCCAGTCCAGGTTAGGCAGAGTCCCTCATTGACTCTCTTCAAGAGGAATCTTGATGAGTGGATGGGAGATCGTAGGTTTACCCCGGGTATCACTTCTGTGTCACTGTTAGACAGAGGCACAGTATACTAACTCGAAAAAGGGCATAGCAAAATAAATTTAAAATGGGTGGCGAAAGCCAAACACATTCTGGCTAGGCTTATAAATGCCCTAGGGCAGATAGCCTAGTATGAACCTATGAACCCTTCACATATGAACTGTAACATCATAAAGAGTCAACTGGCAAGGCTTAAGAGACTAACTATGGATATGGCAAACATAGACAATTTTTATACTGGCTGTACATCACAGGTTTCTGATACCTCTCCGGAGCACACCACGGAGGAGGTCCCTCGGAAGAAGAAGTGTAAAAGGAGGCACATTGACTCCCCTATGGAGTCTCTCTCAGAGGATACTGACTTCGATGAGGAGTAGAATCCCCCCAGTCACCATCTGACGATGTCTCCTTTGGAGACCTGCTAGAACTCCTTCAGCAGAAAGATGGCTGGTCCTCCCAGCCTCCTCCTCCTGAGGAATTGGTGTTCCTGGAAGCCTTTGGGACAGGCCCATCTACGTCTTGGGTGTCTTCCCCCGGCAGATGCATTGATAGATCGTCTCCCGCTGGGCCCCGATGGAACTGGACACAGTTGAGTTTATCCCCAAGTACCCTGATAAGATTCTCAACACACCTTCTGATCATCCACATTGGAGTAAAGGTCTTCCAGTAGATGCTATTGTTGTTACAGCAGCCACGAAGAAGGAGCTAACCGAACAAGGCTCCACTTCCCATCTGCCAAACAAGGAGTCTCTGGTGATGGACAGACATGGAAAGCATGTTTATGCCTCAGCTACTTTCACTTTGAGGTCATTAAAATATTTGGTGCACTTCACCCATTTGCAGAGAGATCTGGTCAAGGATCTAACCGACTCTCTTGCAGACGCCATGCTGGAGGAGGACTTGAAGGTTTCTCCCTAACTGGCAACTCTTTCCTCCTTTGCAAATTCCTCGATGAGGTTGATTTCACACACGGCAGAAGGCACCTAGTGAGCAACTGGAGCAGGTATAGCCAATAGGCGGCAAGCCTGGATGTGTTTTTGTGACATTGCAGAGCCCTTCAAGGCATAATTTATTATTGCCCCTTTGACAGTTCCTCTTTGTTTGGGCCATCAGTAAAATACACACTGACCTGCAGTGAGCAAGAAAGGAAGACCTTGTCTGCCATGGGGATTAAGTTTTCTGCCCCTCAGAGGACCCTTCAAGGAATCAGCAAGAAGGGAATAAAACTTGGTTCAGAAAGTCTGAAGTATCTTTCCAAGACCAGCGCGGGGACAATTCCTCCAGAAGCAGAGGAGGTTTTAATAGCAGACATCATCCTAGAGGCAGAGGGGGTCTGCAAAATCAGGGTTTCAGGGAGCCCTTTCCTGACAGATCCTGTCAGCCCTCCTGAAGCGCTGCCCAACTGTTCTACTCTGGAGTCAGTTGGGGGCAGTCTGTCCTTGCACCTAGACGCCTGGACAAACATAACAAACAACTCCTGGGTGCTAAACATTATATCCAGAGGCTGTTGCATTCCCTTTTCCATTTGTCCTCCAGGTCCCAGGAGGAAACTCCCCAAAGTACCATCCAGAGGGAGTATGCAATTCAGGAAGTCCAAAGATTTCTAACAAAAAGTCATCCAAAAGGTTCCGAGTGAACAAAGAAGATTCAGAACTTATTCTCACTTCTTTTTAATGCCAAAGAAAACAGGGGACTTGAGCCCTATCCTAGACCTTAGCAATCTGAATGAGTTTGTCAAGAAGTCAAAAGTTCTGAATGGTTATGGTCCAGTCCCTTCTGCCATTTCTGCGCAAGGATGATCGGATGCGCTCAGTGGATCTTCAGGATGCACGCTATCACATCCAAATAGACGGACACTCCAGAAGACACCTGTGCTTTTGGCTGAGAGCCAATCACTACCAGTTCAGAGCACTGCCCTTTGAACTCTCCACTGCCCCCCCCCCCCCGGTATGTTTACCAAGTGTTTGGCAGTGGTAGTGGCTCACCTGAGGCTAAAAGGATTCTAGGTGTTTCCCTGTCTAGACTGTTGGCTCCTCATTGCACCAACAAGGAATCATCTGCTTCAATCCAGAAACTATAAAGGTTTTAAAACATCTGGACATTACAATAAATCTGAAAAAATCAAACGTGATTCCTGTACAGAACATAGAATTTATAGGGATACAGTTGAACACAATTACACAAGTGGCTTCCTTACTAAGGCGCATTGTATAATGTCTGTATGAAAACACACAGTTACACAAGTGGCTTCCTTACTAAGGCGCATTGTATAATGTCTGTATGAAAACAGGTTCGGGACTTATTGGATATGCCTTCTCTGCCAGCAAAGTTAATACTTCAGTCTCTGGATTCAATGGCACCTGCAATCACTCTGCTCCCATTAACGAGGCTCTTTATGAGAGTACTTCAATGGCAGTAGCAGTTCAATGGTCCATTCTTTACCAAATATTTTCATTTCCCATAAAGTTGTCTTTGATATGCAGGAATCACTGCCGTGGTGGATACAATTAGACAATCTGTTTCTAGGCAGAACCTTCTCTCTACCCACTTCGATAGCCACAGTGACCAAGGAATTCTTCCCAATGTGGTGGTGGGGGGGTATTACCGAGGGAAGAAGGTCCAAGGCATGTGGTCCTCCATTGAGACCAATCTGCCTATCAGTGTCCTAGAAATGAGAGCAGTCCTTTTAAGGTTGCAAGCCTTTCAGGACATTCTCCCTCTTGAGACTATTACAATTCATGCAGACATGTCAGTAGTCTGGTACATAACAAACAAGGAGGAATCCTTTCATACCAGTTGTGCAGGGAGGCCGTGGGAGTTTTGGAATAGGTGATCTCATCAGACCGCTTTCTAATTGCAGTGCACATTCTGAGGAAAACCAACATTCTAGCAGACAGACTCAGCAGAACTTTTCTGATCCCTCACAAATGGTCCCTTAGTCAGTTGGTAGCAGACAAGATTTACGGCTGTTGGGGCCGACTTTGTTGCCTCTCCCCAGAACTTCAAGTGCAGCAAGTATTTTGCTCCGATGCTCCCTGAAGGTAGAGTCATAAAGGGATGCTCTGATCCACAGTTGGCCCCTAAGTCTTTATGCTTACCCTCCTCTGACCCCGAAATTCCTACAGAAAGCCAAAAGGTTGAAGAGCTCAGTAATCCTCACTGCCCCTTTCTGGCCTTGTCAGGTATGGTTCCCGTTTCTTTGGTGTCATCTGAAGTATCCGCCTTGGATAGTAGATCCCAGGCAGGATTTCATATCCCCTCTATCAGACATCCAAACCCACAATCTCCACTTCCAGTAATTATAAGAAAGTCCAGGCTCTCTCCCCTTCAGTCTGTGATATAATCCTGGCTTCTCAGAGGACTTCCACTGAAAAGGTCTACAACAGCAAGTGGAAGAGATAGTCTATTTGGGCTGCTAAAGAAAATATTGACCCTTTTTCAGCTCCCACGTCAGCTGTCCTCCTTTTCCTTAGCAATCTTTTTCAAGAAGGAGTCAGTTTATCTACCATTGCTCTTCAACTAGCTGCCATATTCAGTTTTCATGCTGGGAAGGGATCTTCCTCTATTTTCTCTTCCAGGTTATACAAGGCTTTCTTGAAGGGTGTTTTTATTCTTCGGCCCCCAATTAAAGACCCTTCTCCTTGGGGTCTCACATTAGTGCTGCAAGGACTTACCCAGAAGCTGTTTGAACTGGCAGTTAGTTGTGACATGAAATTTCTCTCCTGGAAAACAATTTTTCTAATAGGGATTACTTCTGCTAAGAGAGCATCAGAGCTTCAGGCCTTGTCATTGAAACCTCCTTACATCATCTTTCATAAAGACAGAGCATCATTAAGGACAAACCCCTTCATTTATGAAGGTAGCCACAGAATCCAACAGAGCATCATTAAGGACAAACCCCCTCATTTATGAAGGTAGCCACAGAATCCAACATTAACCAATCAATTCAGTTACCATTTTTCCCCCCAGTTTTTCAAAGGAGGCTATATTATGCACCTTCTAGATGTTCACAGGCAATTACGTTTTTGTCTCCACAGGACTAAAAAGTGTAGGAAATCTGATCAGCTATTTGTATCTTTCTCAGCAAACTGTTCAGGTCATGCAGTTTCTAAGATTACCTTAGCCAAATGGATTATGGATTGTATTTCCTTCATTTATTCACAGAAATGTCTTCGATTACCTACTACCCAAGGCTTATTCCACTAGAGCTATGGATACATCATCTGCCTTCTCTTCTAGGATCTCAATTGATGAGATTTGTGCTGTAGCTACCTGGTCTAAGATGCATACATTTGTGTCTCATTATAAATTGGATATTATTTCTAGGAGCAGGGCATCCTTTGGCTCGATCATGCTCCGGCACATCCTTCCTTGAGGGCTGCCCAGGAGTTATGTACCTGGAGATTGACCTATCAATGAGGAAAAATGAAAAGGACAACATCAGATTTAAAAGGTATGTACTTACCATAACTCCATGTCTGTGTTGTCCATTTTCGTTCTTCCTCACATCCCTCTCATCCATCTCCGGGCCTTGTGCTTTTGAGAAGTTCATGGAGGAAATCCAGAACCCTTAGGATGTTCTTTGTGTTTCACTGTTGCAGTCATCACATTTGGGTTATCTGCTTGCAGTAGCCCTCAGTCGGCCTGATTAACAAAATCTTGGGTCCTGCGTCGGTTGCTATCTCTTCTTCTGTGACGTCAGTTCATCAGGGGTATAAGACATGCAGCCAACGCCATTATATTAGTCTTTTTTTCCGTGTGGTGCCCGAAGCAGAAGCAGTTTGCAAGTGCCGGTCGGCCGACTCCTGAAATTTTTGTTTTCGAGTTTCAGAACCAAAGTCTTCAACTAAAAGCTAAGTACCCCGTTGGGGAAACTTTTTCTTGCTCTAAACCGATGTCAGTAAAAATAAGTAATTGCATTTCTTGTAGAAAGCAAATACCTCATAAAGATTTTCATCCGTACTGTATTTCTTGCCTAGGCCCTGACCAAGACGTACCTCGCTGTCGGTTTTGTGCCTTATTTAATCCACGAACTATCTGTCATCGGTATATTTTCGCTTCTAAATATTTGGTGCTCTGTTCAGTTATCCAGATATGTCTTCAGTAAGCCATCTGATTACCGACATTCCGAAAAGAACACAAAGATAAAGACAGAGACAGGTCCAAAGCTGCCTTCGACGCTTCTCCTAAGCCAGTCGCCAGTTCGCCGGTACTCAGGCACTTTCGCAGCCCCTGATACCCACTACTTCAGATTCGTAGGCCTCTACTGAGACCCATTCGGAGTCCAGAATGCTGCGAGATGCTTCAACCGTGAAACCTGCAGATGTCTCCACCTTGGATTGGTCCGGAGCCGCTGTGCAGGCACCGGCTTCTGAGGGTGTATTCAGGCTTACTGACTTGCATATTAAACTGATGCCATCTTCTTCTTCAAGAATTAAAACTCAAACCATGCCTAGAAAACTGACGCCCAGACCGCATGGTCAGGCCTCTATGCCTAAAAAACAAATAATAAGAATGGCTGAAGACCTTATTACTTTAATCAGGGGAAGCCAACCTTCCCCCTCTAAGAGACCTAGGACTGAGTTTGCTTATAATACTTCTGACCAGGATTCTGAAGTTTCTGTTTCTTCTGATGACCAGAATTTACCCTTATCTGCCTTTGAGGATTCTGATGCTGAGGACTCTATTCCCTCTGCTTCCCCCCCAGAGGATTTCTCTTTTGGTGAAACCTTACATACTCTTAGGGAGCATTTTCGTTGGGAAAGTCAGGATTTCTCTGATTCTGAAAAGAGGCTTAGGGATTTCTTACTCCTGCCCCAGCACAGGCCTTTAGCTATCCCTCCTGTACTAGACATTGTTGATGATGCCTTTTTGGAATCTAGCTTGGCCCCTGACTCTTTACCTCCTGCTCCCAGAAAACCTGATAGATATTACAGGGTTCCTGACTCTCACAAGTTCCTTTTCAAAAATCCTACTGCGGATCCTGAGACCATTTCACAGGGACCCAAGGGCATTAAAGCTACTACTGCCAAAAATCCCTACCCCCTCTGATAGAGCCTCCAGGGTGCTGGATAGATGGGGTAAGAAGGTATACACTTCTGCAACTTTGGCCATTAGGGCCTTAAACTGCCAGTTTCATATGTTAAAGTATCAGCAGCATATTATTGGATTGCTTAAACAGAAAATGATGTTGATTCCTGATTGTGCTGAAAATAAGGATTTACAGGATTTAATGCATTCTGCTGAACAAGTTGGAAAACATACTTTGAAATGTGGTTTTGATTCACTAGAGGCATCTTGCAGGGCTGCTATCACTGGGTCTGTACTTAGAAGGCATGCTTGGCTTAAGGAGCAATCCTTGCTAGATCATGTTGAAGCTAAATTACTGGATACTCCCTTAAACCAGGACCGCCTGTTTGGCAACAAGGCAGAAGAAGTTCTTAAAAAGATGGAGGAAAAAGCTAAATCTATGCAAACTGTTAAAGATTTCTTGCAAGTACAACCTCCAAGATTTAGTAGGCATTGGCCTTCTAAGAATTGGTCCTTTCCTGCCTCTTCCAGGCCTTCTCAGTCCAAACCCAGATCCAACAGAACACCCAGGCTTCAGTCCCAGGGTACGCACAGGACTAAGCAGTGGGGGGCCCCCACTTCCATATCTGGAGTAGTAAACTCCCCCTATGGTAAACTGTCTCAATGACTTCACTTTAAAACTTCCAAGCACTTCTCAACTGACTGCCCCTCTGGGGGGAAAGATTGCTCTACATGCAAAAAACTGGGAACTCATTATCCAGGACAAATGGGTTTTAAATATAGTGTCCCAAGGATACTGATTTCACTTCCATACATTACCAACCCCAACCAATTGGCCAGATCTACCCCCCAAATCAGTGGACAGAGGCTCAAAAGGAAGTACTCTCTCTTTTAAGAATAAAGGCTATTTAAACTGTATCAGAAGAGGACAAGGAACAAGGTTTCTACTCAAGACTTTTCCTGGTACCCAGAAAAGATAATTCATGGCGTCCTGTCCTGGACCTGTCTACTTTAAACACCTTTTTGGTTATTCCAAAATTCAAGATGCTAACTCTTCACCAGTTGCTTCATATGCTAGGCAAAGATGCCTGGTTGGCAACACTCGATTTAAAGGAAGCATACCTGCACATCCCAATCGGGGAATCTTGCAAAAGATACCTACGCTTCAAAGCAGGTTACAAGCATGGTCAGTTCTCTGCACTGCCCTTTGGCTTATCTACTGCGCCCAGGGTATTCAAAAAGTGCCTAGCTCCAGTCATTGCATTTTGCAGGCAAAGTAATATTCAAATATACCCATACCTGGACGATTGTCTAATTCAGGCAGAAAGCCAGGACATACGTTTGATTCATCTGGCCTTTGTACAAAGGGTGCTAACTTGTCTGGGGTACACCATAAATGAAAACAAATCACACCTGGTACCCTGTCAACAAATTATATTCCTGGGAGCAAGCTTGAATACAACTTCCTAGATGGCTTTCCTCACGCCAGAGAAACAAATTCATTTGACAACCTACTTCAAACTAGTGGCCACGAAAACCCTATCTGCAAGGCAAATACTGCAAGCCTTGGGGTTCATGGCCTCCTGCATTATTCTAATTCCATATGCAAGACTGCATATGAGGAAACTACAATGGTATCTAAAAAGCCTATGGTGTCAACATTCTAAGGGTCTAGAAGCAATTATTCCTATCATACCTTGCCTACGCCTAGAGTTCCTTTGGTGGGCAGAGGCCTGCCACCAAAACAAGGGACTACCATTCACTCTACCCCCTGCTGCCCAAACCCTAACAGATGCATCAAGACTATGCATGGGGGGGGGGGGGGTGCACCTGGCAGGAAAGTGCATTCAGGGCAAATGGAACCCAAGTCAAATGCACCTGCATGTCAATCAAAAAGAAATGTTAGCTGTACAGAATGCTCTGACAGCCTTCAAGGACCACATTCTTCCAGAACAATTAATGGTAAAGATGGACAACACCACTGTTATGTGGTACATAAACAAGTGGTGGGGGGTACCCATTCTTACCCCCTCTGCAGACTAGCCATGGCATTGTGGAACACAGCCTTGAGCTACCAAGTGCATCTACAAGCTCAGTTCCTGCCAGGAAAACTAAATACACTGGCAGACGGACTAAGCAGAAACCTCATAGACCCACACGAGTGGAAACTGGAACCAAAGATTTTCAACATGTTGAACAAATGGGGGAGCCCAGCTATAGACCTGTTTGCCTCCTCCCAGAACTACCAATTGGACAAATTTTGCACAAGGACTCCCCACAAACAAGCTTGGAAAGTGGATGCTCTGTCCCTCAGCTGGAAAAACCTATCAGTTTATGCCTTTCCTCCTCTGCCTCTCCTTTCCAAAGAACTACTAAAGATCAAACAGGACAAACCAAGGACGATATTGATTGCACCAGACTGGCCACTCCAACACTGATACCCCCTATTGCGCAGTGTGTCACTTTTGGCCCCTTAGCACCTGCCTCAGACCCCTACCCTGTTGTCTCAGCAGGAGAACCAGATTCTGCACCCTCCGCTTCAATCCCTGAACATAGCAGCCTGGCTAATTACCTAACCTCTCCTTTGCCATCCCTCAGTAAACCAGTGATGGATATAATTTTGGAGGCGAGGAGGACTAGTACTAGAAAATCGTATGCTGAAAAATGGAAAAGATTCTGCGCCTGGAACCAGTCTCAAGGGATGAGCACAGCAGCGCCCAACTTACCTCAGATTTTACAATACTTAACTGAGATGCTTCACAATGGCCTTTCTTTTTCCTCCATCAAAATTCATGCCTCAACCATTTCAGCTCATTATAACACAGAACCTCTCCTCTTCTGTCATCCACTGCTCAAGCAGTTCCTCAGAGGGGCCAAAAATTTAACACCACCCAGGAGAGCCCCAACTCCAGCCTGGGACCTTAACTTTGTATTGGAGAAACTCACTCCTCCTCCTTTCGAGCCAGCTGCTAGTGCAGATTTAAAATTATTTTCTTGGAAAACAGCCTTCCTTTTAGCAATCACTTCAGCAATAAGGGTATCTGAATTACAGGCCCTTATGGCAGTGGAGCCTTTCATCATCTTTCATGCGGACAGGGTGTCCCTCAGAACCAATCCCTCCTTCATGCCCAAGGTGGTATCCATTGTGGCTCTTAATCAGTCCATTCATTTGCCAACCTTCTTTCCTAATCCACAGAACAAACGGGAACGGATACTGCACTCCTTAGATGTGCACAGACAACTTAGATTTTACTTGGACAGGACTAAACCTCAAAGGAAATCTGAACAACTGCTGGTGGCATTTGCTGCAGGGGCAGATGGGAAGGCTATTTCAAAGCAAACCATTTCTAAATGGATAGGCCATTGCATTCATTTCTGCTATAAGCACCATGGAAAACCTATCCCACAGGGGATCAGACCCCATTCAACCAGGGCTGCATCTACTTCTACAGCCTTTCTCAGAGGTGTCCCTACCAAGGACACCCTAGAAGCTGCTACCTGGAGTTCTGTGTATACTTTCACCAAGCATTACCGTTTGCCAATTTTCTCTAAATCCAGAGCTGGCTTTGCCACTACAGTCTTGCAGGGTCTTATAGCTGGTCCTAATGCTATCTAAATTCCTCCTCCCATCCTTAGCTTTGGGAATCTACCCAAATGTGATGACTGCAACAGTGAAACATGAAGAACATAGTGCAATTGTGTACACTTACCATAAATGTAGATGTTCGAGTGTATTCACTGTTGCAGTCCTGGTTACCCTCCCTCCAGCCCCTTGACTTTTTTTGGCTGTGCCTCTACTCTCCTTTACTATGCTTAAAAGCTTTTTGGTGTATTTGCTTTTTTATTGCAGGTGTAGCCTTGTGTATATATGTGTATGTATGTATGTATATATGTATGTATATATATATATATATATATATATATATATATATATATATATATATAATGTTTTGTTGCTTCCCGTTAAGGGGGCATCTGACATCTGGGGCAAGAAAAACTGATGTAATGGCGTCGGCTGCATGTTTTATACCCCTGACGACCTGATGTCATGGAAGAAGACACCGCAACCGACGCAGGACCCAAGACTTTGTTAATCAGGCTGACTGAGGGCTACTGCAAGCAGATAACCCAAATGTGATGACTGCAACAGTGAATGCACTCGAACATCTACATTTATGGTAAGTGTACACAACTGCCCTTTCTGAGTTTGAGCCTCGATTCCTTTCTATATTCTGTAATATTGCTATAACCTTTTCAACTATTGAGCAGCAAACTCGATCTAGGGAGTTAGAGAAGGAGTCATATATTGTGGGAAGAGGGATGAGTTTGAAGCTCGGATCCTAGAAGTGGACAAGTCTGATCCGAGACCCAGAAGTGGACAAGTCTGATCCGAGACCCAGAAGTGAGGAAGAATGAAAATGGACAACACAGATACTGAGTTAACTTTTAAGTATGTTTTTAATGGGAAGCATAGGTCTCAACGTCTTAAGGAGCCAGTGTGGAATATAGACCCTAGCAATGTGTGACAAATGGTCAAAATGTGGAACACCCTATTTTTACTGTGCGCAAAAATGTACCATTTTTGTGTGGCATGGCTGAAATGGTCTTTCTGTCAGAATTCAACACTTCACAGTTTTTGCATCAATTTACATTCCCTAAGTAAGCCCAAACCTTTCTACTTGGACATCACTTAGACTGCAGTACAATTACTGACTGCATTGTAATTAATTACAAAAGTTGCTAGATCATATTTTTTTTATCAACCTACATTTTCTACACCATATGTATGATACTCTAGAATGGCATTGCTGATTATTCAAATTAAAGAAACTGCATCTAACTGAAAATTGAAACTACATTCCACAACAGTTTTGCATCAATTTAAATTTGCTGAGCAGTAATCAGCATAAAAATCATTTCAGTTCTACAGTAAGCAGTTTGCTCACACACAGTCAGTTTACCCAAGTCTGTCTGATTTTTTCATTAATCAAATGTCAAAAAATGAAATAAATTTTATCTGCAGAAACAATTCATACATTGCGATCTCTAACACAGAAATACTTCTACTTACTAGAAAATGGCTAAATGACTTCAACTATTTAAACAACAACAAAAAAAACATGTACCATTTTTATCAACTCCCCCATTTCCTCTCCTTTATCAACTAAACCTGTAAAGTGTTTAGTTACGCAAATGACTGGTCTGGAGACAACCCACCCAGTCAGACTTTCCCAGCAATCAAATGTCAATAAATAAGTAAAATAATAAATACATATATAAATACTAAATGACTTTACTAAGTCAATAACAAATGAGCCCTACTCCTATCTTGGCAGTAGGAGCCATAAAATGTAACTCTGTCTAATTAAGCGAAAAAAGCAGCTCTAGCTCTCAACCTTCCATTCTCCAAAATGTGGGACACGTACTAACAGCTTACCAACAGCTTCAACTTTGAAACTTGCAGGATGGTTAACATACATTACTTTATAGTTGTAAAAATCATTTTTTGCATTGATTTTGCCTTAAATCTTAGCTCTGTCACTCTTAATCCCTCCTAAAACTGGTTAACTTTTGGAGAAAAGGTGTTGAGCTGCACTTAATAATTAATGACAATAATTAGAGTTGCACCAAGTTGACACACAAAAAACGACGTTTATTCAAACCAAAACAAAACAAAAAAGGAAAGGTAAGCGCTTTCACAACTGCTGTTGCTTCATCAGACACTACTATAAAATAACAAGCAGCTTAAATAGGTGCATTCAATTAGCTGATAAAAAAGTCACATGATGCTATGCAAAGACAGATAAAAGGTATAGTGAACTGCAAATGGGGAAAGAAATACATTACACTAAATAATCGCTAAAACCTAATAATAAAACCACAAGCAAGTTAAAATACAATATTATAAAAATATATAGCAATAAATACATAAATATATATATATATATATATATATATATATATATATATATATATAAAAAATACAAACTAAAAGCAAACTTAATGTTAATGTTTAAGCCATCTAGCTTTTAGAAAAGGTTTCAGGGAAGTAGTACCATTAAGACCAGGGTATTTCTCTGCATTAAGTCTAAGGATCCATTTTTGTTCATAGCTCTCTGTAGTATTCTCAATGTCCCCACCTCGTATACTACTAGGTATATTTTGAATAACAAAAAACCTAAAGGTATGGAAACTATCAGTATGCATTACATGATTAGCTAAAGCATTAGTTTCCTTACAATTAGTAATATCTCTGATGTGTTCCAACATTCTGTCTTTCAACATCCTATTAGTTTTCCCTATATAATATACAGGACATTTTTGACAGAAAGAAAAGTACACTACATCTGTAGTCCTGCAATCTGAATACTGATGGCTAGAAATGGAAAATTTTCGAGTTGGGTGTGTATAAGTATTCTTGTTAAATATATATCTACAAGCAGTACATCTTCTGCAAGGAAATGTACCGATGCGTGTAGGGAAACTGACCTATTACATAAATGTTGCTTGAGAGATCTATTGTTCCTAAAGCAAAATAAAGGAACCTCACCAACTTTTTCATTTAGCCCGGGAACTTCTTGTAGCAAATGCCAATGTCTCCTGATAACCTGCGTATACTGATTAACACCACTAGAAAACTGAAAAACAACCCTGAAATCATTCTTAGCTGCCAAACTATTATCTAAAGTGTGGCTATTAATATTTTCTCTAAGATAGGGTCTACATCTAGTGTCCCTCAATTACCATGCTTCTGATATTGTTTTATTAATCTCAGATAATGAGTATCCCCTTTCTAAAAAATCAGACTTAATACTTTCAAGAGCTATTTCTGCTTCTTCATCGCTGTTGTGGAGATGCAGAGTCCTAAAAACTTGTCCCTTCAAGACATTCCTAGAGATATGCCTTGGATGCATACTAGTTTTATGTAAAAATGTATTTCTCCTTGTAGGTTTGTGGTAAACACTACTACTCAATTGATTAAAATCAGACCTCCTGACCGTAACATCAAGAAAATTGATTTCTATATTTGAGCTATGGTAAGAAAATCTCAGGAATTCAGTTGTAGTATGTAAATAATCAATAAATCTAGGAATATCAGAGCCATGTCCCTTCCACAACATAAAAACATCATCTACAAAGTGAACATACCATAATACTTGCCCAAGGAAAGGATTATCTACAGAAAAAAATAGTCTGCTGCTCCCAGCACACCAACGCTAGGTTGGTGTAGCTATTGGCACAAGCAGTGCCCATAGCTACGCCAACTTTCTGAAGAAAAAAATGATCTTGAAAAACAATAACATTATTCTCAAGTATAATTTCCAGTAGGCTGCAAATCAACTGAATTTTGGTATTTGTAAGGCATCTATTCACATGAAGTCATTCTGTTTGATGAAAGCGCTTAACCAGTGGTTTATTTTTGTTAATAAACTTCTCTCTGTGGACCCGCAACGCTGTGGTCTTTTTGGTTAATAATGTATGTATTTATTGCTATATATTTTTATAATATTGTCTTTTAACTTGCTTGTGGTTTTATTATTAGGTTTTAGTGATTATTTAGTGCAATGTAAAACATTGGCCGTTAATCAACATTTCTGGAGCAGTTGGTAATATAGTTGGAACAAACATTAGTACAGTATTTAAAATGGGGAGTAACATCAAGAGAATAATGGAATATGGAAGAAGAGAAACAAGTGATAAAAGAATGAAAGGTGCAACTCGATGTGGCACATGTAAACAATGTGTATTCATAGACATTCAGCACAAAATTAAGTTAGATAACATTATGAATACTACTATACGTTACAAAAATGGAAATTGTAACACTCAACGCATAGTATATATAGCTACCTGTACAAAATGCCCAGCCTTTTACATAGGCAAAACCGAGAGGAAGTTAAAGACACGTATCTATGAGCATATGTACAGGATAAAAAAGAGAGATACAAAAAATGCCCTTTGTAAACACATTGTAGAAAAGGGGAAGGAACATAGTTTTAAGTTTGCTATCATAGACCAGGTAGAGATTAGTGACAAAGGAGGGAACTGGAAGACATACTTGTCATGGATAGAAAGCAAATGGCAAATATGTACTGACGCAACCACATCACCTGGTATAAATGATTTTATTAGTGTCAAACCCTTTTGAATTAAACTAATATAGCATTATCACATGCTAATACTGTACAATTATTACTACATACACCATCTAGAATACTTGTTATTAGGGGTGCCACTTTTAGCTATACATTCCTGTATAACTCATATTACACTTGATAAAATATATATATTTTTAGTATGTTAATAAAACTTTTGGCAGAGTTCTGTTTCATGTGTATAAAATATGTGTTCAGACTTTATAGAATGATCAAATATAAGTATGACTTTTATCTATTCATGTAATTTAATATCACATTTGGTACAATATAGTGTATAAATTGTAAGTATTTGAATTAGGAACATGATTTTTTACTTGCATTATTTATTATATATAAATTATTACATAATACAACATATAAGTGTAAACAGGCAAAAGTATTTTGTAGGAGTAAGAAATTCACCAAGGTCTATATTTAATGTGTAACACTGTGTTTTTTAAATTAGAGAGTTTTTATATTAGAGTGTTTTATAAAATCAGAGTGTGTTTTAATTCAATTGAATTTTGGCGCCTAAAAGTGTTTAAATACAATGAAATGAAGGAGCATAACGGTTCTGATGAAATCTGCGAGTTGACAGATGAAAGCGCTTAACCCTGTGTAGGAGCTCCAGTGTTACTTATTTATTTTATGTAAATAAAAACTTTGCTTTTATCGGTATCCAAGGTCTCGAGTGTTGGGGAGTTTGTCATCTGCTGTTTTTGGATTGTGGTGTTGCTGTTACTACTACTTGTTTTATCTGGTCGTTTACATGGCAGAAGAGGCTACCCCGAGAACTTCATTGAGCTCTGAGGAATACCGTACACTTCGGAATGAGATGACATCACTACAAGGTGACGTTAATAAACTTTTAGACCTAGTCAACAAGCTTACCGAAGCGGTTTTGGTGAGCGGAGGCACCGCTAAAACTTCTAATAACAGCATAACGGAGATTGTAGCGGACGGCAGGGCAATCGGCCAATCCAGGAAATCTAGGAACTCTAATAGCACTGTTACTGCACAGTTGGTGCTAGTGGATGAAGCGATCGATAGTGTGAACATGAGTGAGATCCCAAATGGACAGGGCAAGACCTCTATCGATGGAGCTAGGCAGCAACTTGATTTAGGTGAGAACACATAAATGTTTCCATGGAAGCAGACTTTACATTCGATTTTAGCCTGTTCCACACCAACGAGGAGAACATAAGAAAGGGTGCACGTCCAAAATTATATCAGGACAAAATACGGACATATTCATCAGTTGCCAACACGGCAAAAAACAAAAATACAGGTACTGTTTTTAATAAATATTTATCAAGTCCTAAAAGAAATTACAAACAAACAACGGACTGTAATGATAAAGACAATGGTAACATGGTTAATGATTTTTTGATGGACGATTTTGATTTTAAAGGCAAACCAGTGTCTGCGACTGGATTGCAACATAATGAGAGATCTTATAAACACAACTATAAACAAGATGATATTAAAGACAGAATTTATTTGTTAGGCAAAAAATTAGTACAATTAAAGAGTGTGCGAATAGACAATGCGTATCTGGAGAAGTGTCTCAGTTTACATATAGTTCCTAAGGGATTGAGATTTTTTAAATTACCCTTGGGTATTAAGTTCAACCACAATATTGTTACAGAATTTAACATAATGTTTGACGATTTTGGTTTCACTTACATGAAACAATTGATTAAATGTAATGAATTGAAGATGAACGAGCTTTTACAGGAAGTTGAGTGTTTAAATGAAACTATAATACAAGATGACATGTTTGAGCACTGGTATGATTGCTATTCTAACCAGTTCAACCTAGCAAAAGGGAAAGTTAGGAATGTGTACGATAGGAAAATGCACAAAATAGAAAGGGACTTGGAGTTATACAGTTGTGACAGAGCCTACATCTGGCCACATTTTGACAATGAAGATAAGGACAGGTTTGAGGTGGTATCCACTAAGGGTAGAAAGAGAAATTTAAGAGTTAATGAGGACGAAAATTTTCAGGGGGGACGATATTACCCAGCACCAAAAAAGCAACAAAGAAGATATTGAAAGTTAACAAAACTAAGAAAAAGAGAAAGAAAAAGGTGACTTTTACCGACAACGCCCCTACCGTTGGTATGTGCCCATCCCCCCCATTTGTAGCATCAAGTACACCAGTTACTAACACCACCACTAATATTAGTGAATCTTCAGACAAGTATGTTAACAGGACGGACAATGTACAAAGTACAATTGACACCCCCGTGTTGGGAGAGACTGTTGAGAAAAATCTTACAATCAGTAGCTATCAAGGGTTCAATGTGTACAATTATACTAACATTAAAGTTACAGATGATATCATATCCCTGTTCAGTAAGGGAATGAAATTTATACCCACGGTCAAGTTTAATTTATTTGATCTAATTAAAGAAATTAAACTATTTTGTAGACGGTTGAACCTAGCTATTCAATTTAATGATGATCCTAATAAGAACAACTCTACAAAGAGCAGATCTACACTTGTCAAAAAAAGTACATATATTCCTGTTATGAATGGCCATGTAGCTAGCTTTGAAAAAATGGTTTGCAAAGACATTTACTACCTCTATAAGGAATTAAACAACAACTGTAGGGGTAACCTATTTCCAGCAGATAACCTAACCGAAGGGGAAAGAAGATGTATGGATGAACTCATATTGAATAATGAGGTTAGAATAATGAAACCTGACAAGGGTGGAGGTATAGTGATATACAACAGTCAGCTATACCTGAATGAAATAAATAAAATATTACATGAGTCAGGGAGCTACGAGCAAATATCCATCAACCAAATAAACATCGGATACAGAAGAATTGACTTAGCTCTTGAGGAATATCTTATTGACAATCGTATTACTTCTGAATTATACGACTACTTGAAAACTGAATATCCAATCTTGGCTCACATCATAGGAATCCCTAAGATCCACAAGAATAAGAATAAACCTCCATTTAGACCTATTATCTCAGGATCGAGGTCAAAAACCTTCAAAATAGGGACCACCATAGACCAATGGACCAAGCAAATATACACCAGGGTGGACCACTTGGTCAAGGATTCCTGGGATTTTTTAAGCAAACTCACAGTGGATGTATGGGATAAAGAATTGACCTTCCTTACCATAGATGTACAGGATTTATTTTCAAGCATACCAGCATCCATAGGTTTGGAGTACTTTCAAAGTAGCTTAAGTAAATATTCTGGATGTAGTTGGGACAGAGTGAATCTTATTATGGACATGATGGGGCTTGTTCTTGATCATAATTACATATCACACGCAGGAGATTATTTCCGACAAACTCGAGGTGTAGCCATGGGAGCTTCTTGTGCTCCCATCTTTGCCAATCTGGTTATGCTCGAGTGGGAGAATCTATATATATTCCCTAGTCAGTTTTACAAGCACATCAGATTATATACCAGATTTTTGGATGATGTTTTCATTATTTGGACAGGACCACAAGAATTGATTTCCTCGTTTATGGATTATCTAAATCACACCACACAATTCCTGAAATTCACTTCACAACATGATAAGGAAGGTATTGCCTATTTGGACACTTGGATTGGCAACACAGGAACAGGTTTTATATCAAGGATATACAGGAAGCACACTTTCTCCAATGACTATATACATTATACCAGTTGTCACCCTTCACACATTTTCAAAAATATAGTCAAGGGACAGAGCATAAGAGCGGCAAGAATGTCTTCCACCATGGAAATTATGACTAATGAGTTGGATAAAATAACAAAATTATTCTTGGACAGAGGATATCCAAAGAAATTGCTGGAGAATGTCACTTCATATGTTAAAACACAATGGGGACACAAGTATACCCCTTTATTGGGGATCGGTACAGTGCCTATTAACAACAAAAATGACGACAGGAATAGAAAAGTATGTGTGATTACTTACAACCCTTTTTCCAGTGCTATTATTGAAATACTAAAAAAACATTGGCCGTTAATCAACATTTCTGGAGCAGTTGGTAATATAGTTGGAACAAACATTAGTACAGTATTTAAAATGGGGAGTAACATCAAGAGAATAATGGAATATGGAAGAAGAGAAACAAGTGATAAAAGAATGAAAGGTACAACTCGATGTGGCACATGTAAACAATGTGTATTCATAGACATTCAGCACAAAATTAAGTTAGATAACATTATGAATACTACTATACGTTACAAAAATGGAAATTGTAACACTCAACGCATAGTATATATAGCTACCTGTACAAAATGCCCAGCCTTTTACATAGGCAAAACCGAGAGGAAGTTAAAGACACGTATCTATGAGCATATGTACAGGATAAAAAAGAGAGATACAAAAAATGCCCTTTGTAAACACATTGTAGAAAAGGGGAAGGAACATAGTTTTAAGTTTGCTATCATAGACCAGGTAGAGATTAGTGACAAAGGAGGGAACTGGAAGACATACTTGTCCTGGATAGAAAGCAAATGGCAAATATGTACTGACGCAACCACATCACCTGGTATAAATGATTTTATTAGTGTCAAACCCTTTTTGGAATTAAACTAATATAGCATTATCACATGCTAATACTGTACAATTATTACTACATACACCATCTAGAATACTTGTTATTAGGGGTGCCACTTTTAGCTATACATTCCTGTATAACTCATATTACACTTGATAAAATATATATATTTTTAGTATGTTAATAAAACTTTTGGCAGAGTTCTGTTTCATGTGTATAAAATATGTGTTCAGACTTTATAGAATGATCAAATATAAGTATGACTTTTATCTATTCATGTAATTAAATATCACATTTGGTACAATATAGTGTATAAATTGTAAGTATTTGAATTAGGAACATGATTTTTTACTTGCATTATTTATTATATATAAATTATTACATAATACAACATATAAGTGTAAACAGGCAAAAGTATTTTGTAGGAGTAAGAAATTCACCAAGGTCTATATTTAATGTGTAACACTGTGTTTTTTAAATTAGAGAGTTTTTTATATTAGAGTGTTTTATAAAATCAGAGTGTGTTTTAATTCAATTGAATTTTGGCGCCTAAAAGTGTTTAAATACAATGAAATGAAGGAGCATAACGGTTCTGATGAAATCTGCGAGTTGACAGATGAAAGCGCTTAACCCTGTGTAGGAGCTCCAGTGTTACTTATTTATTTTATGTAAATAAAAACTTTGCTTTTATCGGTATCCAAGGTCTCGAGTGTTGGGGAGTTTGTCATCTGCTGTTTTTTGGATTGTGGTGTTGCTGTTACTACTACTTGTTTTATTCCTAGAGATATGCCTTGGATGCATACTAGTTTTATGTAAAAATGTATTTCTCCTTGTAGGTTTGTGGTAAACACTACTACTCAATTGATTAAAATCAGACCTCCTGACCGTAACATCAAGAAAATTGATTTCTATATTTGAGCTATGGTAAGAAAATCTCAGGAATTCAGTTGTAGTATGTAAATAATCAATAAATCTAGGAATATCAGAGCCATGTCCCTTCCACAACATAAAAACATCATCTACAAAGCGAACATACCATAATACTTGCCCAAGGAAAGGATTATCTACAGAAAAAAATAGTCTGCTGCTCCCAGCACACCAACGCTAGGTTGGTGTAGCTATTGGCACAAGCAGTGCCCATAGCTACGCCAACTTTCTGAAGAAAAAAATGATCTTGAAAAACAATAACATTATTCTCAAGTATAATTTCCAGTAGGCTGCAAATCAACTGAATTTTGGTATTTGTAAGGCATCTATTCACATGAAGTCATTCTGTTTGATGAAAGCGCTTAACCAGTGGTTTATTTTTGTTAATAAACTTCTCTCTGTGGACCCGCAACGCTGTGGTCTTTTTGGTTAATAATGTATGTATTTATTGCTATATATTTTTATAATATTGTCTTTTAACTTGCTTGTGGTTTTATTATTAGGTTTTAGTGATTATTTAGTGCAATGTATTTCTTTCCCCATTTGCAGTTCACTATACCTTTTTATCTGTCTTTGCATAGCATCATGAGACTTTTTTATCAGCTAATTGAATGCACCTATTTAAGCTGCTTGTTATTTTATAGTAGTGTCTGATGAAGCAACAGCAGTTGTGAAAGCGCTTAACTTTCCTTTTTTTGTTTTGTTTTGGTTTGAATAAACGTCGTTTTTTGTGTGTCAACTTGGTGCAGTTTTTCTGTTTTTGCCTTATATATTTTCTGCACCTTGTTTTTACCTCTAGCCGTTTTTATTCTTCACAATAATTAGAGTTGCAGACTTCTTTTACTTCAGAAAATGTATAATAATTCATATATCCTTATTTAGTCAATGTCTCATGTTAATAGTACTAATGTTTTAAACGTGTCCCTGATTATTTCTGGATTTGTCCTTGACTGTGGTGAGATTTGTCCCTGATTTGTTGAGAGCTATGATTTTGATGAATTGATATGTTTCAGGATCATTTGTCATGGATATGTTAAAAAAAAAAAAATGTAACTCTTAACTTAACGCTAACTGTGTGACAGACCCTGTCAGTGTGGAACAAAGTCAAAGTGATGCAAACACTATCAGAAAATCAAATATTCAATTATTTCAGACATTTTCAGCAAGTAACATTAAATAGCTCACCTTTCTTATTCACTAATTTGTAGTTATCTTGTTATGAAGGTGCAGTCGTCACCCGTCACTTTAACTCCACACATCCACAACCCTCTTTGCTGTAGAGAAGGCAGGCGTGATCATGAGTAAAACAAAAATTCAAATGCAACAACAAAGCCACCAAGATTTCCAGCAAATGGTTTCCCATAATACACGTTTCAAAGGTATTGCTGTGGCACTAAAAGTGTTGCAGCACGCCATTGGATGGCTTCTGTGTATGTTCTTATTGGCTCGCTTTGCATTAGGAGTTGCTAGATTTGCTCATATACTGCAGTGCTGATTGGCTCATATACCACAATTACAGCCAATCAAAAAACACAAAGCAGGACTACCACTGTTCAGTGCAGAACAGGGGAAAAGTGACTCTCTGCTCTGTAAATGAGGAGCATTCTGCACAATCCGGAGTGCTTGACTAGTAAGATGGGCAGTACTACCCGGTACCAGTAATAAAATTTAAACTCCAGTTAATTCTCTGCCAAACCTCAAGTCCAGGACGTTTTCGTCCTGGACAGGCACTGTTCACAGAGCACAAGACTGAAAAACTGGACTGTCCTGGAAAACCCAGGACAGTTGGCAATCCTATTCAGAACCCCCAAGGGTATCCCTATGAAGTCTGCACTGTCATTAATGTCCAAAACAGGTACTTTGAGTATCCGTTGAATAATGGCAGTCCAAGAGTCTTTACTAGTTGTCTTTTCCATTAAATGCCTTTTGGTAATCTATGCTGTACCTGCTATTTTAGGGGATTCAAAAGGATTCTTGTACATGGTGAGGTTCAATAAAGATTCATTACTTTTTCCCACAAGACTCCATAATCGACAAATCACAGAAAAAAAACTGTTGGAAAGTCCCGAATGGGTGGTAAAAAAATACAAAATCAAAAAAAGAGCACCAATGGAGAATAAAATACCAAATCGTTTAATAAATGTTCAGCATATTTGGCTACACTGACATTTATCATACTATAACTGTTAATGTAAAATGAATACATAAATTGGGTTTCCCCATCACATGATCCATTGTTAATTAATCCATTATATAAATTTCAAAGCTTAACAAGCACACTGTATAAAAAATGTGCTGACAATAAATGTAAAATATAAAAAATATTCTATTTACACTTGTTGCTATGCTGATTCCTATTTAAAACCACTTTGTAATTCACATTGTTGTGAAGTCCAGGTTCAAGTAAGCATGAAACAAAATATGCCATTTTAACTCTCTGAATTCAAGTTCATTGTCCCTGTCACCATTAAAATTACTAGGAACTTGGTCAATGACACTAAAAAAAACTTTTTTACAGTGCTGACACCCCATGGAATGTTTACCTAGGTACAAAAAATAGTAGTGATAAATTGAGTACAGTCATCAAATTTCAAGAATGTTTCTAGCAATGCACTTGTGCATTATTCCAGTATGCACCCTTCACATAGGAACCATAACATCTTAGAGTCAACTGGTAAGGCTTAAGAGACTGGATATGGCGAACATAGACAATTTTATACAGGCTCTACATCACAGGTTTATATATACAGCTACCCAGAGGAAACTGTTCAGAGAATTTTTGAGCAAGATCACACAGACAAGGATAAGGGTAGAGTAAGTAACAGCAACCCTCAAGAATGGGCTTCTTCCGTGCCTTTAGCTTTCTCATTGGATTGTATAGTCGTCAAGCAACAAGTAGAGAATATTGGCAGCAAGTGAGTAAGTTGAAGGAGTAGTAGGTGACGAGCTTTTTTTTTGTCAATAAAAAAAGCTTGTTACATAAAAACGTATATGGAAGGACAGGAAGGGAACATCAAAAATATGAAAAAATAACCTACATATGTTACAATTGTTCCTTTTGTAAGTACATTTTAGAAAACCCATATTTTACTGAAACAAGAATGGAGAAACCTTACCCAGCACCAGGATATTTCACAAGCAATTTCAGATGTGACTTACTTTGCGAAGTGTTTCACCTGTGAGGCTTTTTATATTGGGAAGGCCAACAGAAACTTAAGAAAAGAATCGACGTGCATCAGTATGCTATTAAAATTAAAAACAAAGAAAATGCTTTAGGTAAACATTCCATGGGGTGTTGTCATTTAAAAATATATATATATTTAGTGTCGTTGGCCATGTTCCTACTAATTTTAATCTTGACAGGGACAATAGACTCAAATTGAGAGGTATAATGGCAGATTTTGTTTCGTGCTTAATATGAATCTGGCCTTAACAACAATGTGAATTACAAGGTGTTTTTTGACTAGGAATCAGCATAGCAGCAAGTGTAAATAATATTGTTTTTATTTTTTTTACATTTACATTTATTGTCACCACATTTTTTGTAAAGTGTACTTGTTAGGCTTTGAAAGTTTGTGTAATGGATTAATTAACATTGGATCATGTGATGGGAAAACACAATTTATGTGTTCATTTATATTAACAGTTATGTTCTGATGAAGTCCAGTGTGGCCAAAAGCACTCAACATTTATTAAACTATTTGGTATTTTATTCTCCACTGGTGATCTGTTTTGATTTTGTATTTTTTGCAACCATTTTAGGACTTTCCAATCATTCTTTTCTGTTGTGAGTTTAAAAGGTACACATTTTAGTATTTCTTATTTATTTGCTTTCTCTTAAAATTTGTTACTAGATCAAGCCAAGGACAGTTAACTTTCTCCCTCCTGTTATCCCCTCCTAAGTGTTCTTCCAAACATTAATGACATGAATTAGGGCATATGCTTTACAGTCCCCTACAAGTTTAACAAAGTAAAAAAAAAAGTCCAATATTTCTGGGCTTTCTTGTTCTGCCATGTTTCACAAATATAATTAATGCTTTGTAATCCTTCATTTGTTTGTCAATTTACAAGTTGCTGGTTTTATTCCTGTTTATCTCCATCTCCCATATCATTCTATGCTTCATTTCCAACATGCTATCAGTTCTTCTTGTCAAAACTTATGCTTTTTTTCTCTCTCTCAAGCATTTTATTTTGAAACATTGGGAAATGTTTCACTGGCACAGTCTCTCTGTGGTTGTTATTACCAGAAGAACAAGAAACAGAATCTTCTTTTTCACAGCTCACTTTTTGTTGAAGAAATGTTTGCATTTCCTCCTTAGCATGTTCTGCATCAAAATATGATTTTGTCCCATGAGGAAAGAATATTCTGAAGCTAGTTGGGTACAGCAGCTTGAATCTCATGCCTGCTTTTCATCATTCCCTGGTCAGTGAAATACATTTACTCCTCTTCTGCCTGGTGTACAGTGAGTAATCATTTTCCACAAACATGCTATTGTCTCCCACTTTTAGTACTTTGTCCTCCTTTCACAGTTTTCTCAGAATCAACTCCTTCTGCTGATAGGATTGCATCTTTACTTTTAAAGGTCTATGTTGCTTTCTCATCGCCAGTTGTGGGGCATACACATGCTGTGTCCTTTTAATTAACAACAACTGCTATGGAATATCATTCTAGTTGTTTATTTGTGCTTTCATAAAATTAATGCAGTCTGTTCCTTCTAGCTTTTCTGGTACAACAGAAAATGTCAGTACATGCTCTGTCCTCTAATTCGATTTTTTTGAAACATCTCTTCTTGAGCAGTCTCATTCAGCCAGCTTTTTCTTCATTTTGACCTCTAATTTTTGTGGTTGTATCACCTCCTATGAATATCTCTTTAAAGCTTCTTCCATTTTTCCCACCTTTTGTTATTTGAGTTGACATATTGCATCTATGTTTTGTTTATTTTAATCAGCTCGGAGTAAATTTGACTTATTTTTCCTCTAGGTTATGGGAAGTCATGTTTTGCACCAAAACTGGAAGTTTGCACTGCTTTTTGCTGAACAGCTGCAGAATTCTTCCTAGTCCGTGTTTTTTCCCCACCTTTTGTGATTGATTTCCTTTTAGGTTCTCAGAATTTCTTTTTTTGCTGGCATCCAGGCAGTACACTTACTAGCCAGTTACTGAAGTTTACTCAAAATATGAGTTTACTCGGTCTGTTTTCTGAGTTTCTGTTTTCACACTGGGAGAGTTGAAATTAAGCGGTTACGAAATGTGCAGCCATCTTGGAATTCCACATTTTGGTACTTCTTCCAATACTTAGTGTACTTAAATGATGGATTTATAGGAAAGAGAAACTTTCAAGAAGTATTATTTTTGGGGGGAAGGTCTTTCTATTATTTTAATACCTTATATGGTGATGTTTTCTTTATTTTATTTGACATAAAGGTAAGTAGGTTGAACAGACGTGACCCTTTGTCCACAACGCTGTTGATAAGAGTACAGTACAAACAAATATTAACAGATACATAGAAAGGCTGTTTATATGTACAGCAGTTACATTTGATTGCCGAGTGTAGTTGTTTCAGTAGTTAAACGTTGGCATAATTATTTAGTGAAGTTTTCTGTACTTTTTTGGATATTTAATTATGGATAATTAAACAGGGTTTTAATGTTTTGGCAGTCCTATACCAAGTGCTTCATTTAGAGCAATGTAAACATTTGCCTTTGCAGCCATATACTTTACTAAACATTGAAAGCATTCATCAAATTTGAGGCATGGAATTAGAAATGCAGATTATAAAGTGTTCTTTTGAAAATGCAAGACCTGCAGTTTCAAATCCTGCAACTATAAAAAATAATAAAATGCAAATCCAAGAGCAGAACAAGTAACTTCAAAACTCACTTTTATGCAGTTAATGCATTTCTTTCGGAGCCTTTGTACCCCATGCACACCTCCAGTTTGTAGATGTGCCCCCTACACCTGCTCTACATGTATTTTAACTGTATGATCACAGTACCTCAGAGTAAGGGGAATACCACAAAATACCACAACCTCAGACTTTGTGCGCATACTCCTATTTCTGACATTTAGTCTTAAGTTTCAGATATTAGCATTTGACATCTTCACAATTTTAACAGGAATATGCACAGAAAAAAAGAGATTTAAACACAAACATGGGCATACAGCTTTTTTTGTGAATGAATGCAGGACCTGTGATTCAGAAAGCTTGCCTTATCTTTTGCGCTGAATGTTAATGTTGCTGAAGTGAAAACGTTGGGCTGAAGAGGAATAATGGTGTTTAACCTACATGTTATAATATCCACTGTGTGGAAGTGGAATGAGTCTCTCTTTTAATTAATGTAGATGAGTCTGGGCAGACTGAGCTGTGGTTTTAATAAAGTGCTATAGAATGCCCTATTTTTCTAGAACTGTAAATTGATGTAGATTTCCTAGAGGGGCATATGTTTGCTCAGAAATAGTGCTCAGCACCATAAAGAGGATTTTGAAAATCCTTATTTCATTATGAAGGTAAGGGGAGGTTGTTCTTTAATTTGTCATGAGTCCAGCAGTTTAGTATAAACCCACAGTGGTCCAAAATCATTGGAGGTAGCCAAAGGCCATTATGTTTCTTGGCCGAGATAAATATATGCATTTTTAGTCCTTGTTCATTACTGGCATTTTTAGCCCTTGTTCATTACTGAGAATGAAAACTATAACTTAGAACTTGGAGGGGCCTTATATGGTTTAAGAATAACTAAGGTGCAGTGGTTTGTCTCTGGAAGGGAGGGGCTGGTGAGTTTCTGTATTAGTATGTTTCTAGGAAAATAAGTATCTGGTGTTTGGAGTAGATGTAGTTTGTAAATGTTTGCAGAAATGCACTTTGCTCCGAAGGTTTTGCTTTTTCAGACCAGAGACATTACTGCTATTGTCTTGCAGTGTGAATATGGTGATTGATTGCTTGAAGCTGCCTTGCTTGAAGCTGCCTGTTTGCCAGGAGCAAGTAAGGGAAAGTTGAGACAAAGAGAGTTGTTTGCTTTTCCTAAGAAATAGTGGAGAGACCTGATGTGTTGCCATTAGGTAAAAAGAAATGGTATGAATTTTAGTGAAATTAATAGGCTAGATTTGATAGGCTTGTGAAGTGAAAGAGTAGAATTTCACTTTTCATTTACCATAAGTTGCTGCTGTTTTGTGAGCATTCATTTCATTCTTCCCATGTGAAATATGATTCAAATTATTCCTAGTTATAGTTTTAGCACTCTTTTGTGATCAGTAATTTCCTGTATTCTTCCTATGAGAGAGAAGACAAATTTGTTCTTGTTATAGTTTTGTTGAGATTTTGAGAATAAAATGTATGCATATAGTTTTGTATACGGTTCCTCTCATCCTGCTGAGCAAGGGAGTTTAACCAACCTTTTTATTTCACAGGCAAATTACTAGGCTATCAGTCTGCAGACTGTTACAAGCCTACCCAAAAACCACAGATTAGAATTAAACCTTTATATCTTGCATCTCCGAGGTTAGCACCTTTATTTTTTTAAACACCTTTATTGAATTATCACTTGTGTCATAGGCACATTTACATTTATACAAAAGTAATCAAACTGTATTAAATTAACATGAACAAATTATACTTTACATATATTGCTATACATTATATAACCTAAGTGGTATTACGTAAATTATCCACCTACCACAACAAGTACAAATATGAATCTGTCATCATACATGTTGGCGTAAATGACCTGAGACGTACCTCCCTGGACTGCATGAAAAGAGACATGGAGGAGCTGTCTGACCATGTAGCCCAGGTTGGTATGACTCTGACGCTGAGTAGCATCCTGCCCTCACCCAAAATGATGCCAGCATACGAAGAAAAATTATCAGTTTCAACAATTGGTTAAACTACTGGTGTCATTCATAGGGGATCCAGTACTTGTCAGCCTGGGACGACATGCTTGACAAGCCACGTTGCTTCGCCAGAGACGGCTTGCACCTGTCGCCCCTGGGCTTTCGAATACTGGCCAAGACTCTTGCCGTCCCAATACTGCCTTTTTTAGGCAAGGCTCAAAAGACAAACCCACCTCAATAAACAACAATAATAAACAAAACCTGAGGGTAATGCTGCTCAACGCCAGAAGTCTAAACCTCAAAATGCACGCACTCAAGGCTCTCCTTAGTATGGAAGAAATCAACGTATGTGCAGTGACAGAAACCTGGTTCAAGGCTCCAGCGAGCACCCCAGCACTACCAGGCTATAACTCCTACCATACCTTTAGGTCCCAAAACCAGGACCGGAACACAAAAGGAGGGGGTGTGTCCATATTCATCAAGAACACCCACACCTCCAGGTTAGTAGCACAGCACGCAGAATCTGAGACCATCCAAGTGCAATTGACAGTGGGTAAATTGACTGTTCAATTTATAGCTTGCTACAGATCTCCCAACTTGTCTCAGGACCCTCACGCAGCATTCCTGAGAACACTAGAAAGTATGAAGATTCTACCCAACACCATGCTACTGGGTGACTTCAACTATCCAAACATTGACTGGGAAAACTACTCAAGCTCAAATGCCCTAGCCCAATGCTTCCTTGAGTTTTTAAACTCAAACTCCCTTGAACAGCTGGTCACCACTCCCACAAGAGGTGACAACATACTGGACTTGGTCATCACCAACATGGGGAACCTATGTTCCACACCCGAGGTAAACTCGTTATTGGTAAGATCAGATCACAAACTAATCACACTGGACATCCACATCCCGACCCGACCCCCCCCCCCCCCAGTCAAGGAAATCAAGGTAAAAAACTTATCTAAAGCCAACTTCACAGTCCTCAAGACCGAGGTGGGAAGTTTCAAAGCTCCCAATCAAATGGAAAATGATGACCCATTGGCAGAATCCTTTACAAGTGCATTCTATGAACACCTTCAAGAATGCATGGACCGAGCCATCCCAAGTAAAACCAATACCAACTCCTCAAAAAAGAGGAAGCCAGTCTGGTGGACCCCGGCCATAAATAAACTTTACAACAGAAGGAGGAAACTCCTGCAAGATAGAGTAAAATCCCAAAATAAGAAGGCATCTCTGATTAACATCAGTAAAAACTGCGCTCCCTCATTTAATCATCCAAAGCCAACTTCAAAAGAAAAATAGCCAATGACTCTAAGGATAACCACAAGGCCTTCTTTACCTATGTCAAGAGTCTAGGGGAAAACTCTCAGATATGCTCCGAGCTAGTGCATAATGGCATAAATACACTGAACCACCCGACATTGCCAACATCCTGGCTGACAAGTTCAGTGCAAACTTCACCCCCCCCCCCTCCACCACACAAGTAAAGACAGCCCTTGCAAAGGCCAAAAACACAGCATCAATGGGACCAGATGCTATCCCAGGTTGTGTCTTACACGAGCTTCAAAATGAACTAACCCCCCATCTCAAATCACTATTCAAACTCAGCCTCTCTACAGGCTATGCACCCAAAGAATGGTGTACAGCAACAGTCGTACCACTCCACAAAGGTGGTGCCACAACTGACCCTGGGAATTATCGCCCTATAAGCTTGACTAGCTTGGTCTGCAAAGCCATGGAGCGCATTATCATGGAGCTCATTAACAGGGACATTGGGAACCTCCAGACACTGGACCCCACCCAGTTCAGCTTTGTTAAAGGCAGATCTTGCCTCCTGAACTTGGTCGACTTCTTCGAAACAGTCACCAAGGCCATAGATGAAGGGAAGGTGGATCACACAGCATATCTGGACCTCGCTAAGGTGTTCAATACCATCCCACACTCAGGAATCGTAGACAAACTCACCAGCTTAAATATTAACCCCTATGTCACGAGATGGGTTGCCAATTGGCTCTCAGACAGAACCCACACGGTAAGAGTGGCAGGCGCCATGTCTGACTCTAAACCAGTCACAAGCGGAGTCCCACAGGGCTCAGTCCTGGGACCCCTCCTGTTCGGTATATATTTCTCTGAAGTACAGGCAAAGGCAGAGGGATTGTGGCTAATCAAGTTCGCAGATGACTGAAAACTGGATGCAATAATTGACTCTCCAGCTGACACAGACATCCTGCGAAAGGGTCTCACAGAGACAAACACCTGGTGTCAAAGTCACGGCCTCAAGCTAAATGCCAAAAAATGCATAGTAATCCCATTTGGGAAAAACAAAGTACCTACAAACTACCACATAGATGGGAATCCACTAAGTACAGAAGAAGTAATTAGGGACGTGGGTACCCAAGTAGATAGCATGCTCTCCTTTGATAATCACATAGCCAAAACAGTCAGGAAATCCTTCTGTGTGGCACACCTGATCACAATGGGTTTCTCATCCAGATCCAAGGAGGTGATTGTGCCCCTTTACTCCTTACTCATTAGGCCCATAATAGAGTACAGTGCCCCATTTGGGATGTACCTCACTAGACACCTGCAACAACTAGAAAGACCACAGAAGTACCTCACTAAGAGGATTAAGGGCCTTAAACAATTACCCTATGAAGCACGACTAAAAAAGCTCCAGCTCTTCTCAGTCGCTTACTGTCTGCTCAGAGGTGACCTATGCCTAACCTATAGGGCTATGTCAAACCCTGAACTAATGGACATGCTTCACCTCAAAAAAAATGAGATCCCTCAGAATCACTCATTCTAGCGACTTGAACCTATGTACAACAATAAACAGGACATGCTGGAGGGATAGATTCCTGTCCCAGTGACTCCCCCTCACACTGGAATAGAATCCCAATCCATATTCGACAGAGCTCCTCTCTGACCCTTTTCTAGAGAAATCTTGATGAGTGGATGGGTAATCGTAAGTTCTACCCTGGGATAACTTTAGGAGCCCTGTTGACAGAGGCCCAGGTTACTAATATAATGGGGAGGCGAAAGCCATCACTCTGTGGCTAGGCTTATAAATGCCCATGGGCAGATAGCCTAGTACTTACCTATGAACCTATTCAATTCCTACCCCTTTTTTAAACAAGAAACATCTTTATTAAACCGTCACTTATGACGTACGCAGTCAGACATTTATATAAATGAAAACTAACCACATTGATGTAAATGCAAGCATTTTACATCATAAACCATGCTGACACACTCACAGTTGCAAACATTATATGTCACTTATAATCTACCCAATCATTTTCAGTCAAACATTACATAGCTCATTTTAATTCCTGACTTCTTTTAAACCTCATTCCTCCCCTGTATGTATTGTTCCAACAATTCGTATTTTTTTCCTCTGTAGTTTGTTCCTACCCTTTTCTAAAGATCTTGGTTCCAATTATTTTTCTCTGTTACTATATATATTACTTCTAATATAGTTGGTTTAGATTTTGATTTCCATTTTCTATTAATTGCTTTTTTGGCAGCCACCATAATTAGACACTGCAAGGCCTTACCATGTCTAGTCAATTCTGATTCTGTATCATAGCTCAGAAAAATCATCTCCCTCATCACACCATTCTGCCCACCTAGCATCTTTGACAGTGCATCCCACAGGGAGTCCTTAAAGTCCACCAACCTACCACACTCTCAGAAAATATGTTCCCAAGTACCTCTTTATTCCCTTTTACACCTCCAACATTTGCTGTCGAAAAATTCTCTAGAGTCTACTTGGGGTATAAAAATATCTGTGTAAAGATTTCCAAGCAAAAATCCTAAATCTTCTAAATGTTGTTGCATATTTGGGAGACATACATATATACTTGCATTGTTTCTTTGTTGAATAGCTTATCCAGTCTCTCTTCCCAGTCCTTTCTAACATCCTCTGATTCTTATAGTTATCCTGCAATATTTTATATGATGTACTAATTATTCCTTTTTTTAATGACAGCTTCTGTTCTAGATTCTGCTAAAAACTCTACCAGTGCTGGTGTCATTTAGGATCCCCCATTTCTTTTTCTTTGCCTATACTCTGAAATCAGTCCTTGATAGGGAAGGCAATCTCTAACCTGCAGTCCAAATAAATTATTGGCCTCTTCCCATTCTGTTACCTTTCCCTCTCTAGTTATTTGTTCCCAATATTTTGGTTCCTTTGCCAGTTTTCTCCAATAAATTCCAGCCCCCTCTTGCCTATTATCTATATTCCTAATTGCAGTCACCCCTATCAGCAGAATCTCCTTTCTCCATTCCCACGTTGGCTCAGTTCTTATAATACTTTCTTTTACTTTAGGGATATAATATTCTGTATAATTATTGTTGTTCTCCTAAAAGGTCTGCATCCAAAATCCCAGTCCCTCCTTGCTTCTTCAGCTTCCCCCGTTTCAACATCACCCCTTTCCACTTTGAATTATAATTTTCTGCTTGTGCTATGTATAGAAGCCTCAACTGTGTATTTTTGAAATACCCCTTCAAATTGGGTAATCCCAATCCGTCCTGTTCTGCTGGAAGGATCAGCTTATCTCACTTGACTCTTGCCATCGTCCCTTTCCAGATAAAGTCTTTCAAGTGTTTAAGTTTTTATCCACAACTATTCTGGTTGATAAAAATATGATACATATATGCCTGACCTTCATATAAGACTGAAGGGGCTAAAACATTTTGACTGCTTGTATCTTACTAACCATATAGCAAAGCTTCCATTTTCTCAGTTTTTGTATCATCTTTTGTTTAGCCTCTTCCCACATATCCTTAGCCGCCACACCAGAATCATTTTTAATCCATACTGCTAAATATTTCATTTTATCATGTCCCCATAAATGGATATTGCTGAACCAGTTTGTGTTTGAGTACATAATTTACCATTATTGCCTTTGTTTTAGCGTCATTAATTTTGTATCCCAAAAAGATTTGAAACTGGCTCAAAATGTTCCACCACACTGTAATTTCTCTTCTGGTTTTGTTAGATATAAAATAATATCTGCAAATAGAGCCAACATTTCTTGACTATCATACCAATTATATCTTGAATTTCAGAGTCCCTAATTTTGTAAACATAATGCAAATAAAGGAGAAAGAGGATTGGATGGGTAATAGGAAATTCACCCCGGGGATCACTTCTGTGGTTCTGCTTGACAGGGGCACAGGAAAATAATTTTCTTGGGTGGCGAAAGCCAGGGTACCTTTTTGGCTAGGTTTGTATAGGCCCTAGGACCAATAGCCTAGTACCTACCTATGAACCTATAAACCTCTGCCTGGTTGCTCTGCTCAAGCATAAATTATCAGAGGACCCCACCCACTTTAATTTTCACCTCCGGTCCCTCATATATCCTCCTAATCAACCTTATAGTTTTTTTAGTAAATGTAAATGCTTCCATTGCCCTGCTCATTATGTCCCAGCTTACTCTGTCAAATGTTTCTCTGTGTCAGGACCTGCCAACAGCAATGGTATCTTCTTACATTTTGCTTCCTTCTGGATCATCACTGTTAATGTTGTCAAAAGTTTGCCTCCCCCTTCATAAAACTACATTGATCCACATCTATCAATTTTGGCATTACTTTTGTCATTCTTTTAGCCATTATAGACAATGAACACTTTATAATCATGGTTTAGTATTGAAATGGGCCTGTATGAGCTAGGTCTCATGGAGCTTCTCCCTCTTTAGCTATAACAGCTTCCACTACTTTCTTCCAGGATATTGGTACTTGTCCTTCTCTTAACATGCTGTTAAACAAAACATTTTAAATCTTTTAGTCTATTCGCTCCTAGCTTCCAAACTTTATCAGGAATACCATCTCTTCCTGTAGATTGGTTGTACATCACAATTTTTATCTCATCTCCTCCTATCCTAACCATTAGTAATTGAGCCTCATCTACCTCTAAGCTTGGCAAATTTCTTTCTTCATTAAACATTTCCATTTCTATATTTTCTTGATGCTTTGTACAGACTTTCATAGAATTTGTCAAATACTTCTAATACTTCTATAGGATCTCTTGTTACCTTTCTTGTTATAGGCTCCCTAAGCTTGGCGACAGTCCTTTCTACTTTCTGTTTCCTGAGTCGTTATGCTAAAAGTTTTTTGTTTTCTACTGTTATTGTCAAAAAACAGTTGCTTAACAGCAATCTTTCTAAACTTGTGCCATATTATCAAGGTAATCCCTTATTTTCTGCTCAACATTCTGCATTTGATCATCTTTTTGTTCTGTGAGATTCCCCCAGTTCTGCAATACTCTCCTCCCTCTAAATAATTCTTGTTACTTCTTAACCATAGCTACCTTTCTTTTATTTCCACCCTATTTTTAAACTCCACTTTACTTTTATCCCACTCCTTAACTATATTTTCAGAAGGAATTTCTGTCTTCTCTAATAACTCCTGAATAGTCAACACTACCTGTTCCTTAAATTCCTGTCTTTTCAACAGATAGGTGGGAAAGCACCAGTGTCTCATTTTTAGTTCATTACTCTATGTTTTTGTTTTAGTTATTACTGGCGCATGGTCTGAAATAATTATTGGGTACGTATCAAGACCTTCAATTAAATGCACGTTGCTGTGAAATGTAAATTCTGTCTAGCCTAGCCCAGCTTTTATATCTTGAGGAGTAATGTGTAAATTCACTCTGAACTCCTATTACTGAATTCACATCTTCCATACCAAATATTTTCATAAATTTCTTCAAAAGTCTACCCGCCTTTGTTATACTTTCCCTTCTGGGCCCTCCAGATGCATCTTCACTGTTGCAAATCACATTCCAGTCCCACCTATAAGTAATACTCCTTGCTGAAATTGATTATTTCTCCCAGACTTTTATTAAGCTCCATTATCGCAGATTTAGGTGAAATATAAATACATTCCAGTGTAATCTTCCTCCCCTGCCATTAGCCCCTTAGCACTACAAATCTGCCATTATCTTTTTATCCTCTTCTATATTACTATTGGAGCTCCTCTTTTCCTTTGTCCCAGATATTCTGCCGAATAAGTAAAAACATTTAAAATAACTCACACTTCTTGTAACATTTGCATTTTAGTGTGTACAAAATTTTTTTTTTAGTAAAAAATGTGTTTTGCTAACTGATATGAATGTTTTAAAATGTATTCATGTTTTTATAAGGGTCAAAGTGAGATTTTTAGGAAATAAGGGGTAATTGTGTTAATTAGTTAATTGAAACATGATTTTGACAAAGTGTATATGAAAGAAAGAGGTGGGAGTTATAGGTATTACATCTGATGAAGTCTCTTGTTTGGAGATGAAAGCGCTTATGAATGGTGGTTGTGCTATATTTTGAATAAACCTCTTGGCTTAGTGTACTCTGCAGGCTGGAGTTATTTTAATTATTTTTACTTGTTGGTCCTGTTTGCCACATTTTGACTGTTTATTCTGCTGAATAACCATCCTGAAAACCTTTCTTTATCATAGGTTCATAGCCTAGTACCTACTTATGAACCTATCGACCCTAGAGCCTATATAAGCCTAGCCAAAAAGGTTCCCTGGCTTTCGCCACCAAAGAATTTTCCTGTGCCCCCTGTCAAGCAGTGCAGCAGAAGTGATCCTTGGGGTGAATTTTCTATTTCCCATCCAGTCGTCAAGATTTTTATTGGAGGGCCAATGAGGAGCTTTGTTTGACATGAATGGATAGTTTGTTCCAGAGTATGAGAAGTTTCTGGGACAGGAATCTATCCCTCCAGCATGTTCTATTTATTGTGGTGACAAGGTTTAGGTCTCTGGAGTGTGTGGTTCGGAGAGATTGAGATTTCTTTAAGTGTAGCATGTCCAACAGCTCTGTGTTTGACATAGCTTTGTATGTTAGGCAAAGATCACCTCTGAGTAGGCGATATGCCACAGAGTAGAGCTGGAGTTTTTTTAAGACTGTCTGCATAAGGCATCTGTTTGAGGCCGGTAATCCTCTTAGTGAGGTATTTCTGTGGCCTTTCCAATTGTTGTAGGTATCTTGTGAGATGCATGCCTAACAGGGCATTGTACTCTATAGTGGGTCTGATGAGGGATGAATAGAGAGGCACAGTGACCTCCTTTTTTCTAGAGGAGAACCCTTTTGTGATGTGTGCCACGTAGAAGGATTTCCTGACTACTGTGGCAATGTGGTTATCAAAGGAGAGACTACTGTCCACCTGTGTCCCAAGGCCTCTTATCACAGTTTCAGTGTTTAGTGAGCTACCCCCTATGTGGTAGTTCATGGGTACTGAGTTTTTCCCAAAGGGGATGACAATGCACTTCTTGGCATTGATCTTGAGGCCATGACTTTGACACTAAGCATCTGTCTCTATGGGTCTATATTAACTCAACGAAAATCCATTACATCGAATACCAAAACAGTGACACGTATTACTCAAACTGCAAAAATACCGAATGCACTAAACCGCGAAATTTAAAATATCAGTTATTCATAGTCTGCGAACCCCACCACCTGCTACATACTACCTGCCCAAACAAAATAAATAAACCACATACATACACTAACCAAACCCTACTCCTAACCCTAAAGTAAAGCACCAAAACTCAACTTCTAACCCTACACTAAACCCCACATACACAACTATCTATGCACTATCCTTAACTCCTCCCTAACCCTAAGATCCGTAACTACCGCACACTTCCCCTACGGAGATATACCCAAACAAAATAAATACACATAAATACATTTAACAAAACCCTACTTTTAACACTACACTAAATCTTACACACATTACGTATCTATGCACTTACCTTAACCCGCGCCCTAACGTCCGTAACTATCGCACACTTACTTTACGGAGCTATACTGCAGACGGGTCAACCAAAACACTTCGAATTTCGTGGTTTTGCATGTTCGGTTACGTATTTCACGTAATACGTGTCAGTGATTTTGTATTCACGTAAACGGTGTTTCGACAGTCTAATAGGAACCCGTCTCTGTGAGGCCCTTTTGTAGAATGTCTACATCATTAGGTGATTCTGTTATGGCTCCCAGTTTGCAGTCATCTCTGAACTTTGTTAGCCAAAGGCCATCTGTGTTGGCCTGCACTTCAGAGAAGTAGATGCCAAACAGGAGAGGACCCAGGACCGAACCCTGTGGTACTCCACTTTTCACTGGTCTGAAGTCGGATTTGGAGTCGGCTACTTTTACTGTGTGGGTTCTGTCAGTGAGCCATTTGGCCACCCATCTTGTGACATAGGGATTTATGCCCAGTTTAGTGAGTTTATCTATAATTCTGGAGTGGGGGATGGTATCGAAAGCCTTGGCGAGGTCAAGATAGGGTGTGCGCACTACCTTGCCCTTGTCTACGGCTTTAGTGACTGCTTCAAAGAAGTCAGTCAGGTTTAGCAGACATGATCTTTCCTTTACAAACCCAAACTGAGTGGAGTCCAGGGTTTGGAGGTTACCTATATCTTTGTTTATAAGTTCCAAGATGATACGTTCCATGGCCTTGGAGACCAGGCTTATCAGGCTAATGGGGCGGTAGTTTCCAGGGTCCGTGGTGGCACCCCCTTTGTGGAGTGGGATAACCGTCGCTGTGCGCCATTCAGTAGGCACAAAACCTGAAGTGAGGCTATGATTGAACATGGTACTTAGGTGGGGTGCCAGTTCGTTCTATAGTTCGTGCAGTACGCAGCCTGGGATGTTGTCTGGTCCCATGGATGCTGTGTTCTTGGCTTTGGAGAGTGCGGTCTTTACTTGTTCATCTGTTATTACAGGGGCTTTGCATTCTTCTGGTATTAAGGTTGGCCCTTTGGAGGATAAGAGGGAGATAAAGTTAGCACTGAACCTATCAGGATGTTGGCAGCATCAGTTGGTTCTGTATACTTAGTGCCATTGTGCTGTAGCTCAGAGCAGATCTGAGTATTGCCATTGAGATTCTTGACATAGATGTAGAGTGCTTTGTGGATGTCTTTGGAATCAGTGGCGATTTTATTTTCATAACTGTCTTTGGAGGATTTTATGAGGGATCTCAGCTTCCAGAGGCTGACCAGGAAGTTCTTCCAATCTTGGGATTTTACTCCTTTTGCAACAGCTTCTTCCTTCTGTTGTAGAGTTTGTTTATGGCAGGGGACCACCAGATTGGCATCTTTTTTTTTGAGGATAGCATATTGGTTCTGTTGGGGATGGCACAAACCATGCACTCGTGTATGTGCTTATACAGTGCATTTGTGTAAGATTCAGCAGTCGTACTTCTATTTTCCATCTGCATGGGTGCTGTGAAGTTTGCCACTTCTGTCTTAAGAAGCATGAAGTTGGCTTTGGAGTAGTTTTTGACGGTGGTTTCCTTAATGGGAGGTAGGGGTGGGATATGGATGTCTAGGGTGATTAGCTTGTGGTCGGATCTGACCAGCGAGGAGTTGACCTCTGGCGTGGAGCACTGGTTACCCATATTGGTAATGACCAGGTCCAGGATATTACTGCCCCTGATGGGGGTGTGGACAAGCTGATCCAAGGCATTGGAATTTATGAATTCCAGAAAACATTGAGCGAATGAGTTGGTACATGAGTAATTTTCCCAGTTGATGGTGGGGTAGTTGAAATCGCCCATAATTAAGGTATTGGGTTGTACCTTAATATTTTTCAGTATCTTAAGAAATGAAGAGTGGGAATCCTGGGGCATGGCGGGGGATCTGTAATAAGCTACAACCTGGATTGCAGTCTTGCCCAGTGTTAGTTGCACTTGGATAAATTCAGATGCATTATGTTGAACAACTAGCCTGGAAGTGTGGATATCCTTAATGAATATGGACACGCCTCCGCCTTTAGTGTTTCAGTCCAGGTTAGGTGGCTGAAAGGTGCGGTATGAAATATAGCCTGGTAATGCAGGGGTGCTCTCTGGAGCCTTGAACCAGGTCTCTGTCATGCACAGATGTCGATGTTCTCCATTTTAAGGAGTGCCTCAAGTGAGTGTATTTTGAGGTTTAGACTTCTAGCATTGAGTAGCATTACCCTCAGAGTTTGCTTGGTTTTACCTGTTATGGTGGTGAATTTAGCATTTGAACCTTGCCTAAAAAAGGCACTGTAGGGGTGGCAAGAGCCTTATCCAGTATCCGGAATCCCAGGGGTGGCAGTTGCAGGCCATCTCTGGCAAAGCATTGTGGTCTGTCGACCACGTCGTCCCAGGCAGACAGATACTGGATCCCCTTAGAATGACACCAGGAGCTTATTGTTGAAGTCAGTCATTTTGTCCTTGTACTGTGGTATCATTCTGGGTGATGGCAGGATGTTACTCAGGGCTAGGGTTATACCTACCTTGGCTACAAGATCCGAGAGCTTCTCCATGTCTCTTTTCATATAGTCCAGGGAAGTACATCTCAGGTCATTCACACCAACATGGACAATGACAGAGTTGTATTTGTACTTCTTGTGGAGTGACCTGAGTGCTAGCATTATGTGGCGGATTCTGGCACCCAACAGGCAGCTGACAGTAACTTTTTCCTTGTTTAGCTTGGTGAGTGGGACATCAGTGTGCCTGACTATAGAGTCACGTATGACTAGTGTGTTGGGTACATTGTTTTGCCTTATTGGCTGAGGTTGAGTGGCACACTGATTTTGTGGGCTGTGTGTTATTTGGGTATTGTTGGAGGTTGGTGGTTGTCTGTGTTTCAGCTTGGGAGGTCTCTGTTGCTTGGGCAAATTTTCATTGAGAGTCTCCTTGAATGTGGGTGTGTGCTTTGTGTTTCTATGTGTGGGTTTTGGTAGTGTGGGTTTTGAAGGACTATGTGTTGAGTGTGGTGTTGGCTATATAAGTGCATCTCTCACAGGTTGTAGTGTTGGGTGGTAGGAGGAGAGGGATGTCAGTGTGCATGAGGCAATTGCTGCATTGCCCCAAGATACCCAGATTCATCAGGTGGACAGGAGAAAACACCGGGAGCTGACCCATAGACATGCATGGATAGGTGCTTATTAATTTAAGTACTAAGAACTGTTTTCCTCTTGATAAGTGAGGAAAGTCAAGTGCTGTAGTAGTAGTTTGTAGTTTATTTAATGCTTACAATGAGTTCTGAGCAGGTGCTGAGCACAAGGAAATAGTTCATCAAATTCACATGTTCAATTCTTTCTAAGTGTGTTTCCTATAACATAGATATTTGCGCTCTACATTTTTAATATTGTTCACTACTCTTTCATTTTTGTATTTATTTGTGTGACTGTTGACATTGAAAGACATTTCAGAAAGCTTCATTGCATTAAAAAGTTATTATTCCAACCTTTTATGTTTGACACATTGTTTGTTAAATCTCTGGTTCCAGCTTTTGTGTTACATGCATACACTGTTTGACAGGTTTTACTTTTATACTGTTGTTTCTTGTCATATCCATTTGAGCCTATGCAACATCTTACAAAAAAATGTTGTTTTATTGAAAGCCCTAAAAAAAACACCCCAATACTCCCCTAAAACCTGTTAACTTACACACAATACTAACACACACAACTATGTACATCTCCCAGTACTAAAGTTTTAGCTTCCTAATAGAAACAGAAGTCGCAAACTGACAGCCACACTCACAAACTTGAGTTAACCTAAGAGAAAGGTTAAACATGCTAAGATGCATAGTGCAGCCTGTGCTTCTACTAAGTGCTAATTGGTTTTGTCTTTTCTTTATAGCTCTCCCAGCTGGGATAACCCCTGAATGCTTTCAGAGAACATTATGTCCTATCCAATTTCTCTTCTCAGTGTTTTCCTTCAGCCAATTACTCTCTACCAGCCTGTAGCCAGTTTCTCTTTATCAGATTGTATCCATGTAGGCACAACAACCACGCAGCTAGTTTCCCTTTATCAGATTGTTTCTGTGGAAACATGAAGACCAACTGCAGGATTGCTACTGAGCATACATGTTTTTGCTAGACAAAAGTCTCATAATATTCAACATTCTTTTTAATTTACTTGCTTACTCTTAAAACTCATTACTAAATCAATTTAAGGTCCTTAATCCATTCATTTCCCCATGCAAGAATGAGAAAAAGCACATACATTTTTATTTTGTCATGCTCTTTTAACTAGGCTTTTTATTGCATTGCCTATATTTCTTAAAACTGAACAAGAAGAAAGGCAGAGGGGAGAAAGAAAAGAAAAAAAAAACAGCAGCACCTGTTTACAATCCCCATTACACTTGCAGATAACTGAGAAAGCTTTACTTTATAGCATGCAAAGACTATACACCACAAAAGTAGTGCTAATAAGAAAAAAAAAATTCTTTACTTACAGTTAACTTTCTCCCTCCTCCTGTTCCCCTCCCCAAAGCATTCTTTGAACATTAATGACATGAAGTAGGACATATGCCTTAGAGTCCCCTACAAGTCCAACAAATTCTGAAAAAGTCCAGTATTTCCAGATTGTCTTGTTCTGTCATAGTTCACACATATAATTATTGCATTGTAATGCCGCATTAATTTACTGGTTTTATTACTGTTCATCTTCATCTCCCATATCCTGTCACTGCTTCATTTCCAACGTACTCTCAATTCTTCCTTCATTCCATCATTTTCTGTTGAAACATTGGAAAAAGATTCACAGATGCAGACTCTCTGTGGTCTTTATTACCAGAAGAACAAGAAGCATAATCTTTGTTTCACAGCTCACGTTTTGTTGGATAAATGTTTGTATTTCCTCCTTAACATGTACTTCATCAAAAAAATATTTTGTCCCACCAGGGAAGAATGCTTTGAAGACAGCTGGATACAGCAGTTTGAATTTCACACCTGCATCTCAGTATTCCCTGAATAGAAGAATAAATTTGCTTCTCTTCTGACTAATCATTCTCCACAAACACTCTGCTGTCTCCCACTTTTACCTTCTGCCACAGTTTTGTTAAAATCAACTCCTCCTGCTGGCAGGATTGCATCTTTACTATCAAAGGTCTAAGTTGTTTTCTCCTAGCCAGGTTTGGAGCATATACGTGTTGTGCCCTTTCAAATAACAACTCCTGCTGTGGGATACCAGTCCAGTTGCTTATTTGTGCTTTCTTAAAATTAATGCAGTCTTTCCCTTACAGGTTCTCTGGTCTAGCTGAAAATATGAGGTTTTCCCTACGTGCTCTGTCCTCTAACTCTATTAGTTTTGAAACATCTCTTTCTGAACAGTCTTATATTCAGCCAGCATTTTCTTCATTTTGCCCTCTAATTTCTGCAGCTTTGACACCTCATGTGAATGTTTGTTTAAAGTTTTATTCCATTTTTTTCAGCCTTTTGTTGTTTGTGTTTACATATTCCATCAGTGATTTGTTTGTTTTAATCAGGTCTTTGTGCATTTGTCTTGTGTCTTCCTGTGTATTACTGGAATTCATGTCTGGAGGTTGTATTGCTTTTTGTTGAACAGCTGCAGAACTTTCCCCAGTCAGTGTTTCTTTCTCACGTTTTGTAGCTTATTTTTTCCAGGTCCTCTGTATTTCTTTTTTCCTGCCATTCAGGCAGTATACTAGCCATTTACTGAAATTTACCCTGGTCTACCGGCCTTCTCTGCTGAGTTTCTGTTTTTACCCTGGGAGAGCTAGAATTAAGCTGTTACTCAATGTGCAGCCATCGTGGAACCCTCCGAGGTTAACACCTTAACCATTACACCAATGGCTCCCCCTTGACAGTTGACAGTTTAAAAGACACCTTAAGAAGATCAGAGAACAATAAAAGAGTAAACTGCCACTTTAAGGATGTCCAGAGTTTCTTTAGTAGGTAATGTAGTGGAAACGTTCTTTAAATTTTGGGAATCAGAATTTGATCAGGAAAGGTGGGAAATTGTGCAACTTAATGGGAACCGTATTTAGCCTTACTTGGGAAAAGGGAAGAGCTTGATGGATTTGAAAATGGCAATAGTATTTTAAATGTGTGCTACCTGTTCATTTAAAGTTATTGTGGTCATGTGAGCAGTTGGTACAGGACGTTTGGTGAGAAGGCCCATTGTCAACTAAAATTGCAGCTGATGGCAAGTGAATTCAGGTGTTGGACAATGACTGTGAAGTCAGATGAAGTTAGTAAGTCACTTGCAGTAAATGTCTTTTTCCATAAAATCCCAGTGATGGTTAAAAATAAGTCTTGTGGCTACTATCAGTCTACATTTCTTCAAAGAGATTAGCTACATTTTGTCCCATCCTTTTTTAGAAGACCGTAGCTGATAATGGTTGGAATTTTGATCAGAATAACTATGACCACCAAGTGAGAGATGGGATCTGACATAAAGACTTCTTTCCATTGAGTCCATGACTGGATTTCTCATCTCCAGCAGTAACCATTTTACATTTTATTCTGGTAAGATTACACATGTAAGAGTATCCTTGTGCCCTTACGAAGGCATGCTGTAGTGTAACATGTCAACTTAAGTATGCACATCACCTAGGTCCATCGTTTTTTTTCCCCTTGTCACTGACACAGTTCAGATCTTGATCCTTTCTATCCTCAGTAACGTTCTCCCTTTAGATGGATAGCTGCAGCAAGTGCCAAAGATTTTTTTCCTTTATATTTTTGGCTGTGTGCCTATTGATCATGTAGAATTTACATTTGGACTTAAACCCATTTGTTTTCCCCATATTGGATCCTTTCCAACATTGAGGGCAAGAGCTGGTGGTGGAGCCATCATCCAAGCAATTATCAGGATATTTTGCGCCCCTTGCTCAGTCTTCAAATTCGAAGACAACTGCTGAAGTCTGGGAACTCTGCTCTGTAGCCAGAGTCAGGGGTTCCTCCTAAACCTAGGCTCTATGGAGACTTTCAAATCCATCTTCAGGCTGAGAATTGCAAAACACCAGTCCATCTTGTAGTTCACTTCATGTCGTGCTTGAGCAATCAGAGCATTTATGTTAAGGTCTAATCCCACCCTTGGTGGTTTGTGGTGGTTGATGTAGATACACACACACACACACACACACACACACACACACACACACACACACACACACACACACACACACACACACACACACACAAGCTACTGTCACTGGCTTGGGAAAGACAAGCCCTTGTTCTACAGTCTACAGTCTTTAGATGTGCAAGCCTCCACTTGCACACCAGAGGCTTCCATTCCCTCCCCCCAGGATGGTTGAGCCAGTGCAATCTGCTCACTCCCACCCTTCTCCACCTGTCTCTTCACACATCTAAGCAACTATTCAAACTAGTCATCTGGGTCGTAGTCAGGGCTTCATCCCTGTATGCTACAGTTACAAGTCAGTGCCTGAGATTTAACGCTATCAGTTTATGGTGAAGAAAGGGAAATGTTTTAAGTTACTTTGTATCTAAAAAGTGGTGTCTGACAGGAACTTTTAATTTAGGAATCAGTAGAAGCCACACACACAAACTGGATTCTCATCACAAGGGTAAACTTTCAGTAGGTTAAGGCCTGACCTCACCTTGAGGTAAGGCTGATGTTCAGCCATTTCCATGGTCCCTCCGGATTCTGAGTTTGTCCTCAGTTAGCCAAGACTTGAATCTTCAGCCATCCTTTGCTTTTTCATAAGATAAGCAGGGGCTCCTGTAGGATGTATCCTTGATTCTTGTGCCACGTACCCTCTCAGTTGGAGCCAAAGTTCATCTAGCCTATTCCTTGGGAGTGGTGCCTTGGATCATTCTGTTAGAGATCAGTAGTACTTGTTATGAGTGAGGAAATCCCATCTGAGGATATTGGTCATGTCCAATTGGACCACTGGTCCAGGTCGGGGTGGGTCTATTGGATAATATCAAATGAAAGCCTGTGATTCAAGAGCTAGACATCAAGATGATGGTAAATATCTTGTGGGAGCCTGAGGCGACCACGTTGGTGCAGTGGTTAGCGTTGCCGCCTCACAGCAAGAGGTTCTCCGGTACGATCCTCTGCTGGGGTGCCTTCTATGCAGAGTCTGCATGTCCTCCCTGTAGTCGTGTGGGTTTCCTCCGGGTACTCAGGTTTCCTCCCACATCCCAAAGACATGCTGTAGGTGAATTGGACACTCTAAATTGGCCCTAGGCGTGAGTGCATGCGTGTGTGTGCCTTCTGTGGAAGGTTGGGCAGCGGGCTGGCAACTTGACACCGTAAAACTCCACTGCCAGTCATGAGCAGACAGGCGATCTGCTGTGGTGACCCCTAACCGGGAAAAGCCAAAAGAAAAAGAGGATCTTGTGGGAGCCTGAGTAGAGAGAGAGAATTGAATCATACCCTTAGGGAGTTTGTTGTGAAGCCTATGGTAGAAATACACTACCCTTTTTCCCAGCACATCACCCTTGGCTGGCCTATGACTGAGCACCAGTTCCCTGTACCCAGCAATCCGTTCCAGTCAGTTACATTCTCACCACTGGGTGATGCTGAGAGTGAGCTTATTCCTGCTGGTGGTTAGAAGAAGGCTTAGTCTTCTGTTGTTATTTAGCTGCCTTGAGGGCTCTTGAGTATCCCGAGACCATCCTTTCTTAGACAAAGATAATGAGTCAGTCCATTCACTTCACCTTTGGATAACCCCCCTCCTTTTGGAAAGTTCCTAAGGCTTATGAGAAACAAGCCACAAGCCCCCTCTTCTTTCCCGTCAGAAATGTCTGATCCTGAATTTTTGGAAGGGGGAATTTTAGGAGCTCTGGGGTTTTCCACACTTGAAACTATTAGTAAAGTACGCTATTGGGGTACCTGGAGGTACAGTGATTCTACCCATCTGGCTCCCAGGGAGGCAAATGACCTTTATAAGCGCCTTACTTTAGTATTTTGAGCAATTGACTAAGCATAAGCATTCTGTTGCGGACTCGTTTGTGATTTCTTTAGTCCAGTATGTGTCTCAGAGTAGTGCACTTTGTAACTCTACTGTTTGACAAGGCTTTGGAAAAGTGTAGTAGGTGACCACCGTGAAGAGTCTCGGTTGTTATTTATTTTTATTTATTCATGCTGCAGTGGTACGGCGGTAGCATTGTTACCTCACAGCAAGAGGTTCTCCCGTTCGATTCTCGGCTGGGCTTGGGAGTGCCTTCTGTGTGGAGTCTGCATGTCCTCCCCACGGTTGGGTAGCGTTCGAAAGACATGCGTGTGTAAATGGGCGTGCCTTCGTTGAAGGTTGAGCGTCGAGCTGGCACCTCAGCGTTTCGTAAAAATCTACTGCCAATCATTAGCGGACCGGAGTTCCGCTGTGGCGACCCCTTACTGGGAAAAGTCGAAAGACAAACAAACATTCATTTGACATTTGTTTACCGGGGTGGTCTGACTGGGTCTTCAGAACCCATTTTCAGTGGAGGCGTGGGGAGAAAAGCTCCATATACAGTACAATACAACTACAGTATAGTCCACAAACAATACAAGCGACATGACGAATACTATACAAAATAAGCTGATTGAATGGCTAGGTTAGAAGATATACTACACATCTGGACAATTCTATAGAGTTATATCATTACAGACAGTTTTAGTCATTCTGACAACATATAAGCCTGTGATTAGATAAAGTGTATAAAAAATAGTATGTAGGTAGTACAATGTATGACGCTGGCTGTTATAGTATATGAACAATAAAATGTTGGTTTAACTCATTCAGTCCAATGGAGCTCAGGAAGTTTGCACTCTTAACTTCCAATGGGCGGAGCCTAAGCCTTTTGAAAGAATTAAATCATGTCCTCACTTTTCAAACAAATATTCAAATCTCTGGAACCATAGGGATTATGAAATTAGTATAAATGGCAAACTCTTCAGCACAAACTGTTTTTATACTAGTATTTAGGTTCTAGGTCTTAAACTGAATATTATAAGTCACAGTAAACCCTAACTGTTACATTTGTAATATTTTGTAAACAACTTACAGTATTCACAGCAACCACTTAAGTTACACACATACTGTCAACAGCATTTTATTCATCTAGCTGAGAGCTTTCGTATGTGGCTAAGGAGGTCTGTCTGTGTTGCTTTGTTGTTGAGATATTTAGAAAAATGTGAAAATTATACCTATATAAATTAGCATCATAAAACAACAACTAATATCTATCTGCACTAGACAGAGGTCAAATATTATTGCAATTGAGTTTGCTATTGTGTAAGCTTTAATATGAAATCTTTTAAAACCGTGTACATAGCATGGTTTTGGAGTTATTGATGCAGACATGAACAAGTAATATTTGACGCCTAGAGGTGTCAGTAGGAGTTAACTGCAAATGCACCTGGAAGCGTCACTTGGATGTTATGTAATAGCTGAAGAGTTAGTGATGCAGAAAGATAGAGTTGAGAAGAATAGAGGCATTACAGACTGAGCAGTAGCTTAAGTATGTGGTATCGAAACAGAGAAGCTGTTGGGAGAAACTCTGGATCTTGCAGACTGTGAAGGAATGAGATGTGACAGAAGAAGAAGTAGAGGAAGAGCTGAGCATTAGGTTGGATTTATATAGGAGCAGAGCAACAGAGCCATGCATTTTTGAGATGATTTTTTAAAGAGGCTTTAAACTGGGTTAGACCAGGCATAGACCTGGTATCTAAAGGTAGTAAATTCCAAAGTTTAGAGAGAGAATGTGAATAAAGATAGTGACTTTTTTTGTGGGTTTTGAGATAGCTAAGAGATTTTTGTCTTCTGATCGTAGGGGTCTATTTGGTGTGTAAGATGTGGCTAGGTTGGCTAGCACAGGGCAATGCAGTAGGCTTGAACATAATGTTATGCAAAGTGGATAGCTGAATAAAAGCAAGTTAGTTAGGGAGTTCTAGCCACTTTAGTTCTAGTTGTGGATTACAGTGGTGTGTGTGATATTTAGAGTTTGTGGTAAACTTTGCAACTCTGTTGTAACACTGTTGCATCTTGCTTAGGGTAGAGGTTTATAAGTTAGTTAGGATAGGGGCACCATAAAAAAGGGAGAAATGTAAAAAGGTTTGTGCTAGGGTGGCTTTGGTTGCTGTAGTTAACAAATGTTTGTTTCTATATAAGAGTCACTGTTTTTGATGAGTTTTCTTTATATTTTGGTGTATATGGGGAGGTTGAAGGAAAGTTTGTCAAATGATTACTCTAGAAGTTTGGTTTCCTGCACTATTTCTGTGACAGTGTTAGATGCAAAGATGTTGAAATGATCAGTGACAGGGGAGATATTTTTGGGGTGAAAGAGTACTAGTTTAATCTTCTTTGGATTAACAGAGAGTTGGGAATTTTTATCCAGGATTCAACTGCAGTAAAGGACTATTGAGTTTTTGAAAGCAGTTCTGGTAGTGATTGAGTGGTACAAATTATGGTGGCATTGAATGAGGTTCCAGGGTGGGAGGAAGTGTCAAGGTTGTTAATGAAAATGTTGAAGAATAGTGGTCTGAGGAAGGAGCCTTGAGGGACTCAAGTAGGGTTGTGGAGAAAGGGAGAGCATTCATTGGACCATCTCACTGCTTGTTTGTGATCCTTGAAGTAGCTCTGAAACCATTTTATTGTGCTATGTGAGCAACCTAAGTTAGTGTGTTTAGTAGTAGGGGGTGAGAGACCATGTCAAAAGCCTTAGAGAGGTCAAGGAATAATGAGGCTGTATAGGATCCTGCATCTTTGGCATGGTTCATGGAGTCTGTAAAGGATAATAGAGCTGTAGATGTGCTGTTGCTGGGTTGGAAAACATGTTGGGTTTGGGTTAAAAGGTTGTTTTGCAATAGGTATTGCATTACCTGCTGATGGATACCTCTCTCTCAAATTTTGGATATGGGTGACAAGATGGATATGGGGTGGTAGTCAGTTGGTTCAGTACAGTTGCCTCCTTTGTGGATGGAGGTGATGTCACATTGTTTCCATGTGGTTGGTACTTCTGACTCAGATAAAGACCTATTTATAAGGATACTGATTAGGTAGGGGATTGAGTTGGCAGCCAGTTTGAAGTAGTGTGGTGGAAAATTATCAGCCGAGGTGGAGCTGGGTTTTAGTTTTTATAGCGGTTTCTTTATGGTGTCTGTGGGTATGAGCTGAAATAAGAATGGGATTTGTATAACATTTTGTTGAGTATGAGGGTTATTAATGGCAGGGTGAGAGGTAGCTGATGGTATAGGATTGGTGCAGGTTGTCGGGTGAGGGGTACAGTGTTAGGAGTGCTAGTAGGTCTGCTGTTAATTTTATGAAGTGTTTTTTTTAAGTTTTTGGCTATTTGTGATGGAGGGATATTAGGTGATGGGGTCTGATCTGTATTTGTCCTGTGGTTAAGTAGAGTAGATATAGAGTGCCAAAATATTTTGGGGTTAGCTGTATGCTGCAGTTGAAGCTGGGAATAGTATGATTTCTTATCTTTGTTGATTAATGTTGTCAATTTGTTACATAGTGTTTTGAAATTGACATGATTTTGCTCGGTTTTGCTTGGTTTCCAGGTTTTCTAGGCTGGTTCCCTTTGCTTCTTCAGGTGTTTACATTCTTTAGAGAGCCATGGAGCTGAGTTCTTTTTGATTCTTTTCATATGATTGGATTGTAGAGTATTAAGTATGTGAAGGAAGGTGTTATTAAAGTATAGTATGGCATCATTAAGGGGTAGTAGTTTAAGGGGTGTCCAGTCTATTTCATGCAGGAGATTCTTGAACTTATGCTTACCAAAATTAGTTGAATTCCTAACTGATTTTAGTGTGTGTACTCTTAGTTGTTGGTCATAAGCTGACATATAACCAGTCAGGGAAATATACAGTGTACTGGAAGAAGGATAATTGGTGGGGTAGGATACTAGGATTCAGTCTAGGGTGGATTGGTGGGTAAGATATTTACTGTATTTTGTTGGGCTATTGATAAGCTGTGAAAAACCATACATATTTATACTATTTATGAGGGAGTTGGAAGTAATGGTTAGCCAATCTGTATTAACATCTCCTAAGATGATTGTTTCATAATGTATTATTTGGGATGTCCAGGATAATGTATCTTCCAATTCTGGTATATTGTAACCTGGTGGGATATATATTACTATTGTGCAAATTCGTTTTGTTGTGTTGAGATTCAGAAAAGAGATTAGTACTGCAGCATTAGAAAAGATGGGCATGTCAGTGGTGTAAGGTGTGATATTGAGTTCAGAGGGATATAGAAGGGCTATCCCTCACCCTTTCTTTTTAGGTGTATCTCATGTGGTCATTGCAAAGTTTGGAAGTATTATTTCTGAATATTTTACATTGGGGTGTAGCCATGTTTCAGTAATGTCTAATATGTCAGGTTTATTTTGATCCATCCAGGCATGCAGTGGGGCTGTTTTATTACATATACATCTAAGGTTCAGTGTTAGAATGTTTAAGTCTTTGGGGTTAATTTTGGGGTTAGGATTAAAGGGTGGGCTTGGGTTAGGATATATGTCTCCACTTTTGAGTATATATGGGATGAGGTATGAATACCATGGGATGTGTATGTGCTTTTTATACACAGGTGATGGTACAGGTGTCAAGTGCAGTTTCAGAGGAGGTGTGGAGGCCAGTTTACTAACTGAATGTTATGGGAGGGTATAGGGGAGAAGCTGGGAGGAGAGATGTGGAAAGCTTTATTGAGGAGATGGTTAGAGGAGGTTATTGATGTGTATTGGTGTGTGGGTGTATGCAAGGATATAGTTATAGTGAGGTTGAGAATTAAGAGTAAAGATGTTAGGCAGATTAAGAGGAGCTTGTCTAGTGTGCGGGTAGGTATAAAAATAGCAGTAGTATTTCTGTGTTAGAATGAAATATTTATTTATTTATTTATTTGCATTTGTTAACCGGGTTGGTCCAGCTGGGTAAGAATTACCCTTTTTCAGTGGAGACCCGAGGGGAAAAGCCCCAAACAGACATACAAATACATACGAATAGAGACAAATTAACAATATTACAGAGGAAAACAATATTATGGGTACAATGGATAAGAAAAACAAACAATGAAAGTTTGAGAATATGAGTAAGGTAGGCCAGAGGCATGCATGCAAAAGATTTATGAAAAGGTGTTCTGAGCAAGATCTCTGAAATGAGTTAAAGTAGGCAAAGAAATTATGATTTAGGTGTGGAGTTAGTAGTGTGGGAGTTTTAGGTGGGAGCATGTGAAGGACATTCCCATTTGGAGGAGAGATGGGAGAGAAGCATGGATTTGAAATTGTTGTGGTTAGGTATATTACGTAGTGGTGTGGGGAGATTGTTCCATAGTTTGGCTATAGTGTGGGATAGTAGTAGTTTACCAGTTGGGTGGATGGGTTTGTGAACATGCAGGAGGTTTATATAAATATAAATATATTTTTATAAATATGAGGTGTAATTAGAGATTTATGTTGTCTAGTGATACGTGAGCAGCTTAAGGTAAGATTGGTAATGTGTTGTCTTCAGGGTGGGCTTTGACAATTTGGATAGGTGTTGTCTTGTGGTTTGTGATAGAGAGGGGAGACTTGATAGATGAATAGTAAATTTATGGTACAGTGTTAGTTTGTGTGTATTGATGGGTGAGTACTGGGAGAGAAGATGGTACTGGAGTTACTGTATGATAGTTTGAGGTGGTGTTTGTATTATGAGAGCTGAAGTATAGTGAGATGCAAAGAATTACAGTAGAGGGAATGAGATTGAAGGTGATAAGAGGAAGGGGAAAGCGGATAAGCTTGGTTCAGTAAAAGCAGGAAAGGTATGAATGTGATGTGGGTGTGGACAGGGTAGAGTTCTATGTAATTGGATAATGGAAATTAGAGGAAGTGGTATGCTGGGGATATGAGTAGAGGCTGTGGGGGTTGGTGGGATATGGGGGAAGGGTAGGGGAGCGGAGTGAGCGAAGCGAATGGAGCGGGAAGAACCAGATTGCAGCTATCAGAAGAATCCTATCAATGGAAATACAAGTAGAGTAAAATAATCCGTAATTAGACTATTGTAGAGTAGTTAATGACAACAATGCAAAGGAAAGGGTAAAAGGAAGGGAAAAGAAATGTACTGACCTGTAGTATAGGATAGGGTTTGCTAGATATCACAGAGTTAACAGAAAGCAGTGAGGGGGTAAAAAGGAAGGAAATTTAAGGGGGACAATTATTTGCAAAGAAATAGAGATGAACAGAGGAAGGGTGATAGTAAAGGTGTTGCTTAGTGGTATGCAGAGAGCCTTACAAAGATGCATAGGTTACAGGAGATTGATAAAATTAATTTGTTGTAATTAAGTTGTTTGTTTTAATTTTATCAGTTATGTTCTCTAATTATTAGAAAGGATATCAGTATGCCTGGGGAACCTCCTGGAATTTGAGCCTGTGCTACTGCACCTTCAGTGGAACATTCTTTCTACTGTAGTTTTGACTGTGCTGATGCTGTTCTTAGAGGCTTTTGATGAGTGCTTGTGTATGATGTCATGGCTTAGTTTGTCCTATCTGATAGAGAAGTTTAGGAAAATGATTCTGCATACCCATTTCTAGAAGAATATGTTTGAATAGTGTGCTCAAGACTGCTTAGTGAACTTCCTCTTCTAGCCTGACATACACAGTGTTATACTGTCAGTGATAGAGAAGCCACCTCTGCTGTCAGCCCCTGAAGCAGACACACAGCTATCCTGACTACTTTCTTTGACTGTCCATTGGAGAGCACTTTTCTGAGTTTTTTGCTACTTGGAGAGCAATCATTAGGGACTAGTGGGTTCTAAAGTATGGTCATCTTCAGACATATGCCTGGCACTCGCAGCATCTCCTTCAGAAAGTGCCCCTCTGATGGATCAGTCCATGTTAGCAGAGCTCTTAGAACGTGACCAGACTCTACAACTGAAAGAGTCCATAGTAGTTCTCGTGTGGAAGGAAGGGTTGTGGATTCTCCTTCCAGTCTTTCCTTATCCCGAACGAGATGGATAACTTCCATCTGATTCTTGGCTTTAGCAACTTCAACCATCTTATCTGCTATGCCTGATTTCGGTTGGTCATCCTAGGGGCCCGGTTGGTATCAGTCAACATGATGGATGGCGTGGCACATTAGCATTTAGAGTCTACAGGGGAAAAACTCTTCTGAGTTTCTCTGAAAGGGCATTGCTTCCTGTACATAATGTTTTCATTTGGCACTCTGTCAGCAGCCAGAGTCATTGTCAGGATACTGACTAGGCAGATAGTCTCCTGTTTAGCTCTATCCAGGCACCCTCTAGAGGCAGCCCTCTGATAGGTGCATAAAAGACGATGTTCTCCATGACTCTTATTTAGAGAAAGTACTTTTTATTAGGATGGAGCGGGACACTTTCATTATTATTTGTTCCTGTTGCTAGAGAGGGCTGGGGTGGTCATAGCCTTGGCCTCTTAAGTAAGATAAGTGCTGCATATTCTGGGCTTAATGGTAACCGCAATCCTTATGGTGCCGTTTAGAAGCCTGAAGTTCAGGGTAGCACAGTGTACTCTATAGTGATTGTGGCTTCAGGGCTAAGATGCACTAGAGGTCCAGCTGATTGTGTCTATCCCTTACTGAAAGGCCCTGGTGTGTTCAGTAGGATTCGTGTTGATCGGTCAAATGCAGTTAGAGGAAAAGACAGGCAAAAGCATTATGCTGAAGCAACTTTTGCTGAACCTTGGAGATACCTTTTTTGCAGGGTGCAAACCCTAAACCTGTACCTAGTCCAGCATTGCGGAACAGTAGTTAAAAGGGAAAACCTTATTGTAGGCAAAAGCTGTTTCAGCATAACTTTATTGATGAACTGACTTTCTCTCTAACTGTGTTTGATTGATCAATTGGATCCCATTCAGTAATCCCAACAATCTTCTGGCACGTGTTACCTTTTTGCAGCCAAACATGATAGTTGTCTTGATGATGGATGCATTGCTGGGGGGGGGGGCTGAGGAGCCTACTTGGACTCCCACAGTGTGTAGAGTATTTCACCCCTAAAAAGAAAGAATTCTACATCAGTCAGTTAGAGCTCAGAATAGCGTTCCTGACCTCAAAAGCCTTTGAGAAATAGCCCCTTCGCGGTGTCTGGTAATACACTCAGAAAAACAGCTATGGTATTTAAACAAGTAGGGAAGAACAAGGTCAGGCTCCCCTTTTGCAGAGAAGGAATGCAAGTTGGCCATGAAGAATGGACTTCTGTAATCTGTTCGCTTTCCTAGAAACTGATGGGGTTGTCAGAGGGGAGTTTCAGATACTGACATTAGCTACCCAGAAGAATGTATCCCTTCCTGTCTTCTGCTTAATACAGAATAGCAAATGGTAGATGCAGTCTCTCTTCCTTAATGTGGTAGACTTCTGTATGTTTTCTCACCATTCCTGCTAAGTCCACTAAGTCCAGTCCATGTCAGAAAGTTGAGGGAAGAAGGACAAGAACTCATTTGTATCACCTTGGAGTGGATGACGAGAGTTGTATCATCTTGGAGTGGATGACGAGAGTTGTATCATCTTGGAGTGGATGACGAGAGTTGTATCATCTTGGAGTGGATGATGAGAGTTGTATCATCCTGGAGTGGATGACGAGAGTTGTGTCATTTTGGAGTGGATGACAAGATTCAGACATTAAGGCAGCAGTGGTACAGGAGACCCTACCAGTCCTGACCAGTGGTGTTTCTCATAGTTGGGAAGACAGCCAACTCCATCTCAGGGTCTAGGTTCTCCTGGCAGTTGCCTTGTTTGCCAGGGGGGCGTCTGTGGTAACTAAAGTTCTAGCTACCTAGCAGGCCTATCTCCCCATGGAAATAATTCTCAGTGTGAGCAGGTCATTGTCTCACACTGCCCCATTCTGCCTGCAGGTGTTACTGTCTTACCTCAACCAGCAGTGTGAGTTATTTCATGATCATGATTTTTGTGCTGGTTATTTCTGTACATCATTACCTTGTGGAGGGTAGGATTGTGGCCTACCCCTGATTGGTCAAGCATTGTCCTCCCTATGGGAAACCTGCCACCAATCTCTCCCTACCCTGTGGAACGTAAAATTCATGACTTCATGGTAGACAGGATTACATATCCATCATTTTGGATGTTCTAAGTAAATGGGATTGAAATTCTTTTATTGGAATGCATTGCTCCTGGAGCAATCACCTCTACATAACTTGGAACTTCAGGAAAACATGTAAGGAACTGTAGTTTGTCCTTCTCAAGGGCAGGATGCTTCTCAGAAAGTACCCACAGATCTTTCCAAAAGTAGTATCATAGGTTTCCTGAAGTAGTTTACTAATCTCTTGGTTTTCTTTGAAGCACCAGAAACTGAAGGAGAGTACCCTTAACACCCTGGATGTACACTGTCTGCTCAAGTGTTACCTAACAAAGCTATGAGTTTTGAAAGACATACTATTTTTTAAACATCTTTATTAAATCATCACATTTCAGCTGCAACATGGGTTCACATAGTATTCATAAACATGGCTCTCAACTGTTCAGATTTTCACAGAATGTCCAGATTTTTTTCTCATATGTGTAGTTTGTTCCTCATAAAATTTGTGGATTTCTGGCATAATCCCTGAGGAATGAAGCAATATATATTTGAGTTTCAGACTTCACATCCTTCAAAAGTTGCACAAATCCTATCATTTTAACAGCTTTCTAAGTTTACAAGAGCAGTATATAAACTCTGCTCTAGTTTTGGGCCTTTGTTCCCCCATAGGCTTTGTTTAGATTTAATGCGCTAAGAGGTTGAAAGGTATAACAATTTTCGTTGTTCTCTTTTTTAATTATAGAAAGATGATGTTCATCGTGCATACAGCTGCAGTCATTACACTTGGGTTATCCTGCCGTCAGGCGGGTCCTCGGTCGGCCAAAGTCTAGGTTCGGCGTCGGTTGTCGTCGCTTCTTCCCTTACGTCAGCGCGGCAGGGGTATAAAAGAGGCAGCAGACGCCATTTTCTTCAGTCTTTCTTGCCGCGCAGTGTCCAAAGCAGAAGCAGTTCGCAAGTGCTGGTCGGCCAGCTCCTGAGATTTACGAACAGTATTTCAGCCGATGTCTTCTTTAAAGCTAAGTACCCCGTTGGGGAAACTTTTCTTGCCTCAGACCGATGTCAGACAAAGTTACTAATTGCATTTCTTGTGGGAAGCAAATACCGCATAAGGATTTTCACTCTTACTGTATACCTTGCTTAGGGCCAGACCACGAGGTCTCAGCTTGCCGTTTTTGTGCTAGGTTTAACAAGCGCACTATTAAGCGCCAGGCGGAGTTCGCCCTTCATTATTTTGGCAAAAAATGTAATTATATCATGTCGTCGGATGCACCGACGCCAGTTTTAGGCAAAAGACGCAAGGATAAGGATAGACATCCGAGGCCTGCACCGAGTACTGACATCATGCTTAGGCCGACTACCGGTTCTCAGCGAGGTGCCTGCGCAGCCCCTGACTACCGATGAAACTATTTTACCGGCTACTTCAGTACCCGAGGCCGCAAGATCCTCGGTCTCCATTCCCACTGCAGATACCGACGCCACTTTTGGTGGGGAAACCGAAATTTTAGCGAGGCCTGCCATTTCTGAAGGCGTTTTCAGGCCTACCACCTCCTCTATTAAATCATTCACTAAGTCTAAAGCTGCAATGAAAATTAAAAAACAAGGTCCTCAGACCCCCTCTCAAGGCCCCATGCCTAAAAAACAGATGCTTAAAATGGCTGAGGATTTGATTACTCTCATCAGGGGTTCTCAACCCCCCTCAGACAAAAGACCCAGGTTGGAGGAAGACTACCCTTCCTCAGACCAGGCCTCTATTACTTCAGACCATTCTGAGGACCAGGATTACACCTATTCCCCATTTGAAGACTCTGATGCTGAGGAGTCTATTCCCTCGGTCTCCCCCCCTGAGGACTACTCTTTTGGGGAAACCCTGCATACATTGAGAGAGCACTTCCACTGGGAAGGCCAAGATTACTCAGATTCCAAGAAAAGGCTCAGGGAATTTCTACTACTTCCCCAGCATAGGCCCCTGGCTATTCCTCCTGTCTTAGATATTTTGGATGATGTGTACGCAGAAGCCAGTCTTAATCCAGACTCATTACCTCCAGCCCCTGTTAAACCAGACAGATATTACCGGGTTCCTGATTCTCACCAGTTCCTTTATAAAAGCCATACTGCTGACCCAGAAACTATTTCACAGGGTCCCAAGGGGATTAAAGGCCTCTACTGCTAAAAACCCTTTGCCTTCAGAGAGAGATTCTAGAGCATTAGAAAGGTGGGGGGAAAAGGTGTATACATCAGCCACTTTAACTATGAGGGTATTAAACTGTCAATTTCATATGTTAAAATACCAACAGTTCTTGCTATCTCAGCTGAAAGGCAAAATGACACAAACAGAACAACCAGACTTGAAAGAGTTGCAGGATTTGTTGCATGGAGCAGAACAAGTGGGGAAACATACCTTGCAGTGTGGTTTTGATGCTTTAGAGGCCTCATGCAGAGCTGCTGTCACGGAGTCTGTCATACGTAGACATGCTTGGCTCAAAGAGCAAACCTTACCAGATCATGTCAAAGCAAAGTTATTAGATGCACCACTACAAAAAGATGTATTGTTCAGTGTTGAAGCTGAGGAGGTACTAAAGAAAATGTAGGAAAAAGCAAAATCTATGCAAACAGTTAAAGATTTCTTGCAGGTGCAGCCTCCACGCTTCAGCAGAAACTGGCCTTCAAAAAATTGGTCCTTTCCAGCCACGGACAGACCCCAAAGGGGCAGATGCAGGCGCCCAAGGGGTAGAGGACAACCTCAAGGATCTTACAGAGCTAGACAGTGGCAAACACCAGCCCCCAGAGGTGGAGAAGATAGACCACAGTCATTTAGAAAACAGATGCAATGACTTTCCCCTATGCCTGCCAAACAAAACTATAATGGCAGCACCTTTGGACGGAAAACTGGCCTTATTTTCAAAAAACTGGCACATTGTTACACAGGACAAATGGATTCTGGATATTATAGACAGAGGCTACAGGTTCCACTTTCACATCCTTCCAAAAATGAGAGGCATGCCAAACCTGCCACAAAATCAATGAGCAGAGGCACAAAGGCAAATTTCCGCTCTCATGGATATGAAAGCAATTCAAGAGGTACCTGCAAAAGAACAAGGTCAAGGTTTTTATTCAAGACTATTTCTGGTACCAAGGAAGGACAAAGATTGGAGACCCATCTTAGACCTATCTATTCTAAACACATATCTAGAGGTACCAAAATTCAAGATGCTCACATTACAGCAGCTTCTTCCCATGCTGGGCAAGGAGTCTTGGCTGGTAACGTTGGACCTCAAGGAGGCATACCTGCATGTCCCCATCAGACAAGATTGCAGAAGATACCTCAGATTTCTTGCAGGTTCAACCCATTACCAATTCTCTGCATTGCCCTTTGGCTTATCTACTGCACCCAGAGTGTTTACGAAATGCTTGGCATCAGTAATTGCCTTCTGCAGACAACGAGGAATCCAAATCTACCCATATCTGGACGACTGCCTGATCCAAGCAGACAGAAAGGACCTTCTATTGCAACATCTGGCGTTTGTAATAAAACTGTTAAACTGCCTGGGATACACAGTGAACAAAAGGAAATCAAAACTAATACCTTCTCAACAGATAATTTTCCTGGGTGCCAGCTTAAATACAACAACCCAGATGGCCTACCTCACGCCAGACAAACAAGGGCAACTGTCTCAATACTACAATAAAATGGCAACTTTAACCAGGCTAACTGCAAGGAAAATCCTGCAGGCTCTGGGGTTCATGGCATCTTGCATCCTACTAATACCATTTTCAAAGCTGCAAATGAGGAAACTACAATGGTACCTAAAAAACTTATGGTCTCAGCACAGCCACAGCTTTGAAACAGTTATACCACTCATTCCATGCCTTCAAAGGGAATTTTTGTGGTGGGCTCAAGCATGCCAAAGAAACACAGGTCTTCCTTTCTGTTTACCACAAGCAACTCAAATCATCACAACAGATGCCTCAGACTACATCTGGGGAGCATACATGGCAGGTCAGTGTATTCAGGGAAAATGGTCCCAAAAAGAGATGCACCTACACATCAACCAAAAGGAGATGCTAGCCGTGCAAAATGCTCTTATGACCTTCAAAGACCTACTGCATCCAGGCCAGCTATTAATAAGGACAGACAACACCACAGTCATGTGGTACATAAACAAACAGGGAGGAACGCATTCATACCCCCTGTGCAGGCAAGCCATGACCCTGTGGAACACAGCACTGGAATTACAAATTCAACTACAGGCACAATTCCTGCCAGGGAAGGAAAACACACTGGCAGACAACTTAAGCAGAAATATGACGGACCCACACGAATGGAAGTTGCATCCTCAAGTCTTCTCAAAGATAACTCAGGCATGGGGACAGCCAGACATAGATCTATTTGCTACCCACAGAAATTACCAGTTGGAAAAATTCTGCTCAAGGACCTATCATCCACAGGCCTGGAAAGTGGACGCACTCTCTTTCAATTGGACAACATTGACAGTCTATGCCTTCCCGCCTCTACCTCTACTGGCCAAAGTCCTATTAAAAGCCAGAGCAGAGAGGCCACAAATGATTCTCATTGCTCCAGACTGGCCACGACAGCACTGGTATCCTCTCCTAAAGAGCCTGTCACACTCACTACCATGGATCCTTCCTCAAGTTCCTCTTCTGTTGTCCCAGCACAACTACAAGACCCTTCACAGCCAGCTCAGAACTCTAAATCTAGCTGCATGGAGAATACCTTAATTTACCAACAAACTCTCCTCTCCAAGGAGGTACAGGATGTCATCTTGGAGGCCAGGAGACCCTCTACTAGAAAAACCTACTCCGCCAAATGGAAACGATTTTGTTCCTGGAATCAAGCAAAGGGTCAGAATCCTTTGGTAATAAATATACCTCAGATTTTACAGTACCTTACTGAGATGTTAAACAGTGGCCTCTCCTTCTCTTCCATCAAGATCCATGCTTCAGCCATTTCAGCACAATACAATACGGATCCTTTTTTATTCTCACATCCTCTATTAAGACAGTTCCTCAGAGGGGCAAAAAATATAAAACCCCCACGGAAACCACCAGCTCCAACTTGGGACCTCAACTTCGTATTGGAGAAGCTGACACTGCCTCCTTTTGAGCCGGCTTCTTCAGCAGTGCTACAATACTTGTCATGGAAAGCAGCCTTCCTTCTGGCTATTACCTCAGCACGCAGGGTTTCGGAGCTACAGGCCCTCATGGCTGTGCAACCATTCATTATTTTCCATCAGGACAGGGTTTCCTTACGAACCAACCCTACCTTCATGCCAAAGGTAGTATCCAGTGTGGCTTTGAATCAGACTATTCATTTATCTACTTGGACAGAACAAAGTCATTCAGAAAATCTGAGCAGCTCTTTGTGTCCTATGCTACAGGTGCTCAAGGAAAGGCTATTTCCAAACAAACTATTTCAAAATGGATAGCCCACTGCATACGCTTTTGTTATTCATTTCATGGAAAATCAGTGCCTGTATACATCAGATCCCACTCCACAAGGGCTACAGCTACCTCAACAGCTTTCCTCAGGGGGGTCCCTACCAAGGACATTTTGGAAGCAGCTACTTGGAGTTCAGTGCACACTTTCTCCAAGCACTACCACCTTCCACTATACTCAAAATCTAGAGCGGGCTTTGCCACAGCAGTCCTGCAGGGCATTCTAGCCCCTCCTAATTCCGCTTAGTACCAGCCACCCTTACTTAGCTTTGGGATTCTACCCAAGTGTGATGACTGCAGCTGTATGCACGATGAACATAGTACAGTTTTGTACCTACCATTAATGTAGATGTTCGAGTGAGCATACAGCTGCAGTCCAGGTTACCCTCCCTCCATCCCCTCTTAGGACAGGGCTTATAGGTTCATAGGTTAGTACTAGGCTAAGTGCCCTTGCGAGCCATTGTAAGCCTAGCCAATCAGCCCTTGTGAGCCTCAAACCCTGCACCTTGTGTTTGTAAGGCAAACACCTTAACCATTAGGCCATCCTCCCAACCTATGGCAAACACCTTTAACATACAACCTATTTGGGGTATTCCTTCATGGTGTATTTGCTCGCAACTACTGTTTTGATTTATCTACTTATGTATGTTTGCATGACATCATATTTTTGCCTTCCTTTCTGGGGGCACCTGACATCTGGTGCAAGAAAAACTGAAGAAAATGGCGTTGGCTGCCTCTTTTATACCCCTGCCGCGCTGACGTCAGGGAAGAAGCGACGACAACCGACGCCGGACCTAGACTTTGGAATTCGGCCGACCGAGGACCCGCCTGACGGCAGGATAACCCAAGTGTGATGACTGCAGCTGTATGCGCACTCGAACATCTACATTTATGGTAGGTACAAAACTGTACTTTCTCCTTTAACAGTTAATATTAATTCCATCATTACATAAATTGATCAGTTCCTGTCTCCCCTTAAACCTTACTCCTCATCCTCTTGAGCATTATTGTGCATGAATTGTTCCCACAAATTCCATTTAGTTCTATGAAACTAGCCCCTTCCCTTTTCAAGAGATTCTGCTTCCAGTTCTTTTATCTCCTTTACAAAACTTCAGTTACTGTTGGCTTAGATTTTCATTTTCTAGTGATGTGTTTTCTTGGTCACCGTTATCATTGAACTTAGTAAGGCCTTGCCATGTCTAGGCAGTTTAAATCCTATCCAAGCTCAAAAGAACTATTTCCTTAGTTACCGTCATTTGCTCCTCCAACATATCTTTTCATGTAGTCTGTAGATGCAATAAGCTTGTTACATTCCAAAGAAACATGTTCTTAATTTCCTGTCTTCCATATCAGATTTCCAGTTTGCTATCTACCCAAGGAAAAATCCTCTGAAATGTACTTGGGGTATAAAAATACCTGCAAAAACACTTTCATGCAAAAATCCTAAACCTTCAGGTTGTTGCTGTGTATTTGAGAGCCTGTAATAGATATAGGGCACTGGGTAGGGAGCTGCAGTATGATGCAAGAGGGAGAAAAATCCCTCAAAAAGCTCTACCAAAGCTGTTTTTTCACTTAGCATACCCCATCCCTTCCTTTTTGCCTATACTCTGTTACTAGTTCTTGCTGGGGAAGGGAATGCTTGACTTCAGTTCAAATTCCTCCTTAGCCTCATCTTACTCTTACCTTCGCCTCCCAGGTTATTTGATCCAAGTACCTTGATTTCTTTGCTAATTTGCTTCAAAAAATTCCAGTCCAGTCCTCTTATTTTCTCTAACCATGCTTACAAATATTCATATTTTCATACTGGCATAGTTCTTAGAATGCTTTTGCTGCACTGTCAACATAGTATCATGTGTGGCTGTTACTAGTCTCCTTAAAGACTTGCATCCAAAATCCTAGTCTCTGTTATCTCTCAAACTCCCCCTCTACCATTTCATCATCTTTTACCTTTTTGATTTATAAACTTCTGCTTGAGTTATACATGTAAGCCTTAAACGTGTTGCTTTAAAGTACCCTTTCCAATCAGGTAGCACTAAGCCACCTTATTCTGTGGGGAGAATCAACTTTTCCCACTTAATTCTTGCTCTCTTCCCTCCCCAATAAATTCTTTTAACTCTTTATTCTCATCCACAACTTAATTTAGTAAAATATTCATGTCCTGTATATAAGATTAAAGTGGTAAAACATTTTTATTGCTCTATCCATATCCATGATTAAAAGCTTCCAGTTTCTTAATTTTTGTATTATCTTCTATTTAGTCATTTCCCACTTATCCTTAGTTTTCACAACAGCATCCATTTTTAATCCATACACCTTAATCATATGTATGGTTATTGCTGAACCAGTCCACAGTCCATGCATGTGTCCGTAGTTTACTGCCATAGCTTTTGCTCTGTCATCATTTATTTTATATTCTGAAAATGCCTGAAACTGCCTCAAGATGTTCATACTAGGCTAATTGCTGTAAAGGGCCATTTTAAGCCTATAAAATAACCTGCTGTTAGAATTGAACCCTGTAACTTGAGGTTATAAAGCAAAGACCTTAACTGTTATGCCAATACCAACCCCCACATATTTGGTTTATAGGTAAGCACTAGGCTGCCTTTGTGGGCCATTTTACATGTAGCTTATTTCCCTCATATGTAAGAATCAAACCCTATACCTTGTGTTTGTGAGGTAAACATCCTAACCATTATTCCAACCCCCAAAAAATATCTATTTCATAGGAAAATACTAGACTATCAGTTTGCAAACTGTTACAAGCGTAGCCAGTAACCGGAGGTCAGAATCAAACCCTGTACCTTGGTATCTGTGAAGTAACAGTACCAAAAAGTCCTTTTCAGGTTTTATCAAGTACTGAATAACATCATCTGCAGATAAGGATATCTTTCCTTGGCTACCACTCACCACACTACTTATATCCTTAAATTTTTGAATCTTTTATTTTCTTTGCTAATGGCTCTAAACGTAAATCAAATTAGAGGGGGAAGGGACGTCCTTGCTTAGTTCCTCTGTTCAAACAGTTCTGTCAAGGAATACAAATGCTATCATTTCTCTACTCATAAAATTCGAGCTAACTCTATCAAATGTTTTCTCTGCATCGAGACTCACCACTAGCATCAATAGTGGTGTTTTATTACACTTTGCTTCTTTCTAGGTTATCATTGTTCTATTAGTGTTATCAAATGTTTGCCACCTTTGCACAAAACCACTTTGATCTATATTGTCAGTTTTGGTAACCTCTTTGTCATACTGTTAGCCAATATATACATATAATGATGGGTTAAAATCAAAATGAGTCTGAAAAACTTGAGATGAACAATATTTCCCTGTTTCTGTAATACATTTATCACTGTATTTCTTCCAAGAAGCCGCTGCCACCCCCTTTTTTTTGTTAACAAATATTGTAAAGCCTTTGTATCTTTATTACTGTTCCCACCTGACTTCCAGATTAGGAATATCATCTGTTTTTGAGACCTCCCTTTTTGATTATACATCACTGTTTTTATTTCATCTCTTCATATCTTGTTGAGCCTCATCTTCCACCAACATTGGTAAAACTAAGTCTTCCATAAATATTAGCATTTGTGCCTTATCTTGGTATCTCCATTTTTCTGCTTTATACAGTTGTTCATAAAATGTCCAAAATAGCTGTACAACTTTTATAGGTTCTTTGGTTATTTTTCTTGTATAGGCTGCCTAGGTTTGTCTACAGTTCTTTCCACTTTCTGTTGCCTGAGCTGTTGTACTAAACGTTTTTGCACTCTAGAGTAGATATTAAAATAGTTGCTTAACAGCAACCTTTCTTAACTTGTGCAAGTGTACGCTAAAGAAGTTTCGTTTTGTCCACTGTCTGTGCCTGTAGCCTGTTACCAGTTTCTTGTTCAAACTTGTGCATGTTGTCCAAATGCTCACTTATGTTTCCTTTAGCACTCTTATTTCTCTTTCTTTACAGTACTTGACCATTGTCAACCCCTCTAAGTATTTCCTGTTACTTCCATATCTCTCTCTCGTTGTTTTATTTCTACCATGCCTCAGTTTTTATTTTATTCCACTCGCTAGCTATCCCATCTGAAGTAATTCTTATCTTCCCTAATAGCTCTTTAATCATACCCACTATCCATTTCCTAAATTCCTCTTTTTTAAAAAAAATAAGTAGGAAAGTGCCAATGTCTCATTTTTATATCATTACCCTACATATTTATCTTATTTTTTATTATGAATGATCTGATGTAGTTGTTGGATCAGTCTCAAAGGGTTCAGTTAAGTACACATTTTTCTAGGAAATATAATTTCTGTCCAATTTAGTCCAGTTATTTTATCTTGAGGAATAATACATAAAGTTTGTCTGAGTTCCTGTTACTCAGTTCACATCTTTTCTACAACATATTTTAGTATATTTCATCAGAAGTCTACCTTCTGTTGTTGTTTTCCCTTCTAGGTGCAGTGATACAGCCTCATTATTGCAAATTGGGTCCAAGTTCCTACCCATAAATAATATTCCATTTAACTTTTTTCCTATACCTGTAAGGTCATTTACATTATATGTTTACAAAACCATTCTGATAAAAAGCTATTAATCCCACATATTATGTGCAACAGTTCCTTTGAGTATGTTGCCATCTTGAAGCTTAAAGTATACTCTAATGTGTGGCAGTCTGATGTTATATGTAGTTGCTTTTTCTCATCTTTTCATTGCCATTTGAACCCATGTCACATCTTCTTACACTTTTCACTTCCGATAAAACCACTAAAAAAAAACAGACTCGTTGTTTGCTTCCTTTGCTGCAGGGCTTACTGTTGGTAAGCACGCACTTTCCAAGTAGATTGTCAACTGCATTGTTTTTCTGCACTCCGTTGGCTAGCCACCCACTGACAAATGCTACAGTAAAAGCCTCCATTACCAAAGGAGTGAATGCCTCAATTTCTCGCTTTGACTGCCTCTGGTGCAGACTTCATGCTGCAGATACGTGGTCCTTGATTCATACCTTAAAGTAGAATAATTGTCTTGACGGCAGCTTAGGGAATCAGACCGGTTCTGCAAAGTCAGTTCTTGAAGATTCAGCCATCTGAGCTTTGGTCTGTGGAGGTGATCTGACACCTTCCATCCTAATGGAACTGCTTGGGGATTAGCCCAGCCAAGGACTCGGATAATCTTTATGGTTAGATGCAGCAAACATTCTTACTTTATTTTCGTATGCAACAGAAGTCTCTCCTTGATGAGTCAGAAACATCCACCCCCATCATCCCTCTGTAGTGGGTGGTTCTCCATCAGCAGCAGCTGTGAGAGTCCTTGTAAGTCAAACAAGCATGTCTTATATTTCTTGTCTAGTAACATGATGTCAAAGATGTTTTTTTTGTTTTTTTTTAGCACCACTTTGTGTCATACTCCTCAGTACCCTGATGCCATATCCATAGCTAGGTCTAACAGCCTCTCCCTTCATCTCCAGAGTTTCTCCAGTCTTGGACTGGGCGCGCATGAAACATAAGGGCATCCTGGGGGAGAGTGCCATTAACTTTAGCCAGGGGGGGGGTCACTTTTAATTCCCCCATGCACTTTGCGTATCCTCAGAGGGGTAGTGAACAGTTGTGATGTGCTGAATACTTTCCCTCCTCCATGGCAACTAAGCCAATGTTTAGCACCCTTCCTGCTCTTTGGACAATGTCCCTCCCTGCATCCTTCACCTCTGCTGGAGATCAGCATGAGACATGCCCAGACATGCCCCCACCCCCAAGGATGGGAACTCCCATTCTTCCTCTGCCAGCTCTTCAGATGCCTAAGCTGCTAATCAGACACGGGTCACCTGGGTTTTAGTTGGGGCTTTGTCCGTCTATGCCTTGGTGCTGGCATGTTGTCATTTCTTGATTTGTAAGTAAGTAGTTGCTAGTGGCTAGAGAGTGAAGTGGAAGGCTATGTTGACAAGCATACTTAATGTATCCAGTGCCTTCTGTTGTGAGATACATATATCAGGCTTGTGAATGTCTCCAACTGCAAGAATTTGTTGTAAAAGTAGTAGATTCCATTTGGTAGTGAAATATTACCCAGGCCAAGGGCTCATTAAGTAGGGACCTTTACTGTATCAGCTGATGTAATAAGAATTTAGCTTTTAACTTCCAGAACATTCACTTACCTGAGACAACTCAGTCCTAGTAGCCCAGATTAAAAGACAAGACCAAACTGCACTTCTGCTGTCACAGATGAAAAGTGCCAGCAAAGGAAGGAGAAAAGCAGACAGTTCTGTAAACAGAGTTAGCCATATAGAGTCCGAAGTTCATTGTAGATGAAATGATACTGTGTTAGTAAATAAAGAATATTGTAAACATTTTTAATATTTTAAGTGTGTGGACAACATCTAAGAAGTACATATTTGCTTGCCATGAAGATATTTTGTGGCTTGTGAATTTAAAATTGTTCTTGATAAACTTAAAAATGGTTGCAAATAAAAGGATGTAGTGGCATGTGGCCAAAGTGAAGAAGATGTGAGCCATTGTAGGGACAGTGGAGAGTGTTTTGATCATCACAGACTGAATCTTGAAGGGGAATGAGAGTCTTTGCAAAGGAAAATGGAAAGACCATGTTACAGGGAAACCAATCTCAGGGTTTAAACTTAGCCATAGGAGGAGGTGAGCAAGGCGATTACCAAGAATGAAATGTGGCCATACGTTGTATTGAATTCAGGCACCACCAGCTTATCCAAAATGACAGTTAAGGCAGTCACAAACAGGGCCAGGGGGTGGTGTAGGATAGGTGGGTTGGAAGTGACATGCTGTAAAGTGTTAGCTTTGGCAACGGCTAGCATGCTGGCAGAGGAGAGGAGCAGGCATTATAGTGACTGGCCATGGCAGTGGACAAGAAGTGTTTAAGAGTGGTAGGAGGATGGGGGAGACTTAGGTTCACACTAAACAGTTGATTAGGTCATAGTCTCAAGACCCCATTTTGTCAGTACCCTACAACACAAAATAAGTACTACCCAAGTTCTTCCTGGTTCAGTGAGGGTTTGAGGGGGCTAGGCCAGGAGTGACTTTGTCTTCCCATTCATTTGTCTAAGATAAGTTTGAAGAGGCTCATGGTCTACTTTGTTACACTTGAGGGAAGTCTATCCCTTAAAGGATTCTTTGAGAGAGATTTCTCTCTCCAGTAATCTGATAGTGCTATCATGGAAGTTTAGTTCTTTCAAGTGGATTTTTAAGCAGTTGCTTGCTTGTTTTGTGAATGTGGAAGAGGTCACATAGGACCGGATCCTTCAAAGATTTTTAGGCGAGGCAAAGGTGCCACCTCAAAAGTATGTAAGGAACAGAGAAAGTGCTTTAAGGCAGTCTGTGTAGCAAATGGAAGACACTTTTCATTTTCTTTGTGTGGAAACCACTGCAGTCTTTTAAGTTGAGTCATATGTTTAAATAAGTACATATCAAAAAGAGGTAATGGTCTGATAAGGGCGGAGCAGAGAGAGAGAACGTCCATTGACCTAGATGATGTAACCCTGTTAATTAGTCTGGCTTGATAAAAAATTTTCATAATGACAGTAGATACATTGTTAATTGTCAATGGAAATTCCCAGGCTTCTGATAACTGTGTCAAATCTTAAAGGATGTCATCTGTGTAGTAGGTACACCCTCCTGCATCACGATGCCTGCAGCATTCCATCTTGTGATCCGGAACCCTTGCACTCTAGACACACAGCCCTTGAGTTTCCTTATTTTTTTTCTTGTGACTACTGCCAAAGTACCTATCCTACCCTAACCTATTTTGCTTTTTAGGCACAGTCAGTCTCCTTAAACTGCCAGCATAATCAAAATCAAGAGTAAATAGAAGTAGTGCAGCTCAAATGCTAGAAGCTTGAGTAAATTGTACTCCTCATAGATTCATAGGTAAGTATTAGGCTAGCTGGCCTTGCGGTTAATTTTAAGCATAGCCAGTTTCCCTTCTTATGCTTGAAATAACTTTTTGGTTATCGATTAGCCTTGCTCATCCCATGGTCGATAACTATATATTACCCCAAATGAGAATAACTGGGATCATGCCATAGAAAATTTGAGAGGACCATTGCATGGGATAAAGTGTCTAGGAACTGCTTCTGTCCATTGGTAGTATGGGAGGCAGTCCTGGGGTAAGTTTTCTGTTTTTCATTCTTGGATCTAATTTGCGCAGTGGATAGGGATGAACTTTGTTTTATTTGGATGAGTAGTTTTTTCCATAGCAGTATCCTTTGTGAAATATATCTGTCCCTCCAAACTGTTCTTAAAAGCCTTCCTGACCCTTGAAAATAAAGCTATATGTATCATTACTGAAACATGGTTTCAGTGGATTGATAGCACCCATCAGTGCCATGTTTCAGAGCCTGTCCCTCATTCAGACCAACATCCTCCAAAAATTAGTATTTGTTTTTGGCAGTAACATGTCCATATTCCTATGAGGCCTGGTCATATCAAGAATAATAAGATAAAATAATGACCTTGAGCCCCTCCATATTCTACTTACCACCAGTAAAACTCCATGCCATGTTATAGCCAACTACTGCACATCCTCTTTGTCACCTGCAGTCCACAAGGCATATCTAAACAAACTGGAGTCCCTCCCCAGTGAACAAAATACTGTTCTCTGAGGGTATTAGAGTTATCCTTCCATTACCTGGGTAACCTACACTACAACAAATAAGTATGGACAGCGTGTCCTAGATTTCATAAACACAGGCTCCTTAGACTGATTAATTTGTGTCCCAATTAGGGGCTCATAAATATTGGATCATACCCTCATCAATGTATAACTCCATTATGCTCTACAAATGTAATTGCCACATCACTGGTGAAATCTGATCACTGATCAGTAATGTTAAGTTGTCATTCTCGCCTTCATTCTTGCTGGATGGGTTCAGAGCCGATCCTCGGCTCCGACTCGGCCTATACTATAGCTCGAGAGCTATTTTTACCGGCTCGAGGCAGCCCTGTATCCCACAATACCATGCGCTAACTCCCCAGATCTCATCTGCCGCTTCGCTGCGAGGTAGTCTGTTTTTACCGGCTCTGGTCAGTAAGTGCTTTTTCATATATATATTCAGTCTCAGTAGTTTTTTTCCAGTTAGTTACCCTTCTTAGGTCCCTTCTAACTGCCTTACCCTTTTCGGTAGCCCTTTTTCCCTTTCTTTAGTTATTTTTTATCTTGGGCCTACGGGCTTTTCCTTAGTTTTCCCCCACCCCTTTCAGTGTATGTGTGGGTTTTTAGTCAGTTTTCCTTAACTTAAATAAGTATGTGTGTGGACTGACTGTGTTCCTTTTTATTTTTTGTCAGGATGTCAAAGGACCCTAAGTTTTCAGGATTCAAGAAGTGTGACTCGTGCTGTCAGAAAATGTCTCTGACAGACGGTCACACTTCTTGTGTCTATTGCTTGGGGCCTTTACACCTGCAGGACTGTTGTTCCATTTGTCAGGGATTTAGTTCAAGAGTCCTGCAGGAAAGGTGTAACAAGCTCATCCTAAGGGGCTTGTTAAAGCCTGATGACTCCCCGTCCAAGTCTGGCTCAGGGAAGTCGTCAAAAACCGCCAAACCCTCGGCTCCAGCTTCTGAGCCGAGGGCTGGCGTTATCGAGACGGCTCCGACCTCGGTTCCGGCTGGCTCCGAGGCGAGCAAAGTGGTCTCCGCTCCGAAACCATCATCGGAGCCGACCCCAGTGCGCAAGCGCTCTAGGTCCCCTTCGCTAGAGTCCGTCAGAGGGCTGGCGTTATCGAGACGGCTCCGACCTCGGTTCCGGCTGGCTCCGAGGCGAGCAAAGTGGTCTCCGCTCCGAAACCATCATCGGAGCCGACCCCAGCGTGCAAGAGCTCTAGGTCCCCTTCACTAGAGTCCGTCAGATCGGCTCCGATGGTCCCCTCTCCTATCGGAGCGGAGTCATAGGACTCATTCATCGAGGTCATCCAGGCTCTCCGACCACGACATCGAGAGGGTGGTCAGTAGACTCATAAAATCTCAGGCGCTGGCCCAAATGCTCCAGAGCCCATCTCTCCAGACTGTGGCTCCTTTGATACAGCTATCCATTCCTCCTCCGACTCATCTCTCGAGCTCGGAGCCGGAGTTTGATGGAACCGTGACCTTGCCCACGTCGGAGCTGATACTTCCTCCTTCGGCTCCGGTGTCGTCGGCTCCGACCTCTTCATTGGTTCCATCCATGGAGAGGTCCGGGCACCGAGACTCCATTGTTGGCTCCGAGGGGGCGAGTGGCATCGGACTCTTGTCCGACCCCGCTCTCCCTCTCGGAGCTTCGGCTCTGGTTAGTTCAGCCCCATCATTCTCGGAGCCTTTTCTGTCGGTTCCGGGGGCGGTTCCGGTCTCTTCGGAGCCAGTGCTACCTTTGGTATCTGATAGGGGAGCCTTCGAGGTGATGAGGAGCGTGCTGGACCCAGTGTCCACTCCAAGGTTAAGTTCTGCGGCTCCTCCCTCTGTAGTGCCTGTTGCGGTCTTTGGCCATCCTCTTACACCTGACAGCAGAGATCCAAAGCGTAGGGTACCCACTTTGGGTGTCTCCTCGTCTTCAGAGGTCTCCCCTGAAGTTTCAGGGGAACCCCCTAGGAAAAGAAAGTGCAAGAGGAAGCACATAGACTCCCCCGAGTCTGTCACATCGGACACCGACTTGGATGAGTCTGAAGGTTCCCCCAGATCCCCCTCTGAGGATGTCTCTTTTTCAGACATCCTGGAAATCCTAAGACAGAGGGGAAATTGGTCCACTCTCAAACCTTCCGAGGACGAGTCGGTTTACCTTGACACCTTTGGATCTCGCCCTTCCACCTCCTGGGTGTCTCCCCCTTTTGACCCAGTAATGGAGGTAGTGGCTAGAAAGGCGTGGGCAGCTCCTGATTCAATGGAACCTACCCCTAGGAGGCCTTCTAAATTTATTTCTGCACCAGATGACAAATCCTTTCTCAGCAAAGGTGTTTCAGTTGATGCTATGGTGGTAGCAGCAGCCACTAAGAAGGAATTGGCTGATCCTTCTGTATCTGTTCATCCTCCTAACATGGCAAGTGGACCTTTGCTTCAGCGACCTTTTCTATGCGATCGCTGAACTATTTATGTAATTTCACCTGCCTTCAGAGAGATTTGCTCAAAGAGCTGGGTGAAACGGTACAGGATCCTTCTGCTGCGGGGTTTAAGGACAAAATAAACTCTCAGCTGGCTACCCTGAACTCCATTGTTAACTCCTTCATGCGGCTTATCTCTTATGCAGACGATGGAGCGAGTAGGGCCACTGGCACAGTCGTTGAGTTGAGACGTTATGCTTGGATGCGACTCTGTAACTTTGCCGATCCCTTCAAGGCGTCCTTCACCAACACCCCCTTTGACGGTTCGGAATTGTTCGGACCTCAGGTGAAGAATACTCTCACCAGATGCGAGCAAGATGGTAAGACTCTCTCTGCCGTGGGAGTCTGTTTTTCCACGCCTTCTAGACCTTATCCTAAGGGACAGAAGGGAGGAAAGATGTGGTTCCGCAAACCTCAGGGAGTCGCGCCTGCCGCACGTGGTGAATTTCCCCCTAGAGGCGGAGGGGGAAATAATAACAGACGCCGCCCTAGGGGCAGAGGGGGTCCTCAGAACCAGGGCTCTAGGGAATCCTTTCCTGACCAACCCTTTCAGCATCCCTGAGAAGCTGCCCGACTGTCCGCCTTCGGAGGCAGTCGGGGGAAGATTATCTCTGTACCCGGAAGCCTGGCAATCCCTCTCCCAAGACACATGGGTACAGAAGATCATATCCGAGGGTTACAAAATCCCTTTCACTTTCCCTCCGGTACAACCGCCAAAACCCCTACCCAGATGTACCACCCGCACAAAGGGGTCAGGCTCAGCTAGAAATAAAAAAGCTGTTAGAAAAAAAGTGTCATCCAGGCAGTCCCAGCAGATCAGCTAAGATCCGGAATTTACTCCAGATTCTTTTTCGTACCAAAAAGACAGGAGAATGGAGACCCATTTTGGACCTCAGCAGGTTAAACAACTCTGTACTAAAGACAAAATTTCGGATGGTAACACTGCAGTCCATTCTACCCTTTTTGGGCAGAGACAACTGGATGTGCTCGTTAGACCTCCAGGACGCGTACCATATAACGATACACAGGCGCTCCAGGAGGTTTCTCCGCTTCCGGCTGGGAGTCAGTCATTTTCAATTCAGAGCCCTGCCCTTTGGTCTCACCACAGCCCCCCGGGTGTTCACCAAATGTTTGGCAGTGGTCACGGCTCACCTGAGACAGAAAGGATTCCAGGTGTTTCCATACTTAGACGACTGGCTCATATCCGCTACCACCAAACAGGATCTCATAATGGCCAGGGATTACACTATTCAACTTTGCAACAGTCTGGGTATTTCTATAAATTTTGCAAAGTCCTCCTTGTCGTCTTGTCAATGTATAAACTTTATAGGCACCGTATTAAACACCACAGAAATGTCTGCAACATTACCACCTCAGAGAGTGACAGACATAAGACGGAATGTTCAGCCCCTGTTTCAGACCAACAAAGTCCAGGTCAAGCTAGTATTGAAAGTGTTGGGCCTCATGGCAGTGGCAATTCTTCTACTTCCATTAGCCCGCTTCCACATGAGGCTCCTTCAGTGGATGCTGTTTTCTCAGTAGTCCTTTCAACAGCTACCAATGACCCACAACATTTTGATAACCCCATCTTGCAAGAAACATCTCTCCTGGTGGATGGTTTCTCCTCAGCTTTTTTAGGGCAGACCCCTTGTTCTCCCCCCTCCAGTTGCCACTGTCACAACGGATGCCTCTCTGATCGGGTGGGGGGGGGCATTATCAGGGCAGGATGGTCCAGGGCACTTGGCAACAGTCAGAATGCCACCTGCACATAAATGTCCTGGAGATGAGGCGGTGCTTTTGACGTTGCAAGCCCTTCAGAGCTCTCTTCCCACGGGGACTATAGCAATTCAAACGGACAATATGTCTGTGGTGTGGTACATAAACAAGCAGGGCGGAACAAGGTCCTATCCCCTCTGTCGAGAAGCACTTAGACTTTGGCAATGGGCGATTTCATCTCAACGGTTTCTGATAGCAACGCACATCCCCGGGAAGTCCAACGTCATAGCAGACAGATTGAGCAAACTATTCTCATGCCTAACAAGTGGTCTCTAAATCAAGCAGTAGCAGACGGAATTTTTTGGAAGTGGGGCCAGCCTTGCTGCGACCTTTTCGCAACTCCCCAAAACAGCAAGTGCCTCGACTTCTTCACACTCTTTCCTCTGCCAGGCCAACCCGTCAGAGACGCTCTTGTTCACGTTTGGCCCCGGGGTCTTCTTTATGCCTTTCCTCCTTTTCCGTTGATCCCGCAATTAATTCAGAAAGCAACCGCATTGAGATCCAAAATGATCCTCATTGCCCCGTTTTGGCCTCGACAAGTTTGGTTCCTGTTCCTGCACAAATACCTACTGGAACAGCCTTGGCATCTGGAACCCCTTCCGGATCTGTTGACCCACCTCACGGGCAAGCTGCATCAGTCTCTACATTCCATCAACCTCACAGCTTGGTTGCTCCACTTCCAGCCATAGCCAGGCTTCCCTATTTCTCCTCCTGTTCGTGATATCATTCTGGCCTCCCATAAGTCCAATACTAGGAAGACTTATGCGAGTAAATGGAAGCGTGTTTCACACTGGGCACAAACTAGGTCCTTAGATCCTTTCCATGCACCCATTCATGAGGTTCTGGACTTTCTGGAGCTTTTCACTCAGGGTCATCATCGGCCACTATCAGGGTACAATTAGCGGCCATTGCTAATTTTCATGTTGGACTCTCAGAAGCAAATATTATGTCCCACAAACTCTGTAAAGCCTTTCTGAAGGGCATCTTTTTGCTCAGACCTCCAGTCAAAGATCCACCCCCACAATGGGATTTGAATTTAGTTCTAACCTCACTAATTCTGCCCCCTTTTGAACCTGCAGCTTCTTGCTCCCTCAAACTTCTTTCTTGGAAAACGCTGTTTTTAGTAGCTATAACATCTGCCAGAAGGGTATCTGAACTTCAAGCCTTGTCTGTCCGTCCTCCTTATTTGTTTTTTCATAAAGACAGGGTAACTCTCAGAACAAACCATTCCTTCCTACCAAAAGTGTTATCGGAAGCAAATCTAAACCACTCCATTGATTTACCCGTCTTTTTCCCAGACTATACCAACAGGGCTGAACAAAAATTACATTCATTAGATGTTCATCGCCAATTACGGTATTACCTAGACAGGACAAAACAATTCAGAAAGTCAGACCAGCTCTTTCTCTCTTATGCTGCAGGCAAGAAAGGGCTTCCGGTATCGAAGGTTACTCTTTCCAGATGGCTGACATCTATTATTACCTTAGTCTATGAGTTGAGACACAGGCAACTTCCCTCTAGGCCTAAGGCTCATTCAACCAGGGCACTATCAACTTGAACGGCATTTCAAGCAAGGTTACCACTAGATGCCATTTGTGCAGCAGCTACATGGGCTTCCAAACATACCTTTATTGCCCATTACAAGCTTGATTTAGCCTCCAGAAATAGAGCTGATTTTGGTTCCACTGTACTCAGGAGTCTGTTTCATTGAGCCACCCAGGACTAAGATGCTAGGGACGCTGTCCCATCCAGCAAGAATGAAGGCGAGAATGACAACTTAACATTAAGAAGTTATGTCTTACCATAACGTTCCATGTTAGTTGTCTTCTTCTCACCTTCTTTCTTGCGTCCCTCCCTCCTGCCCCCTAGCCTGGATAGACTCGAGGTTCTGAGTTCTTCCATTTCTGGAGATACAATATGTTCCGTCTTTTTCTTTGTATCCTTAGTGTTACTAGCAGGTAATCTTTTCTCGTAAAAGAAGATTATAATATTATTTATACTATGTCTTAGCTTCCAAACGAGATCTGGGGAGTTAGCGCATGGTATTGTGGGATATAGGGCTGCCTCGAGCCGGTAAAAATAGCTCTCGAGCTATAGTATAGGCCGAGTTGGAGCCGAGGATTGGCTCCGAACCCATCCAGCAAGAAAGAAGGCGAGAAGAAGACAATTAACATGGAACGTTATGGTAAGACATACCTTCTTAATGTTCACTATGAGAGTTAAAACTGATCTACCCAGTCAAACCTTCTGTCTTTAGAGATTATTCAAGGGCAAATCTTTTGCAGCTAACTGATGATCTGATGTAATTTAATGACTCCCATCTCACACACTGCTTCATTTATTCATGGGTAGTTTCTATGGCATCAGTCCTCATAGAACTAAATATATGTTAAATTCAGAAAAAGACTAGTATGGTTGAATCTTATTGTAAACAAACTTGTAGGGTAAAAAGAAATACATTTATTGTTCTTAACTAAATACCCCATCCCCTTAAAGTGAATGGAGTGAGAAAGAACTAAGAAGCAATATAAAATCCTTTAAAGATAAGTATGAACTGAAAATTGCAACATATGTAAAGGAGAACCACAAGGCCTTTCATAACACGCAGTGTCAATAGTAAAATAAGTAGTACTCTTGCCTTTAGTGCTGGAAAACTAAAAGGCTTTTTGGTTCTATTCCCATTCCATGTGAATGGATAGCTAACAGTGCAGTGCAGCATAAAGGGGTGCTGCACATGTTCTTCGTGTTTCACTGTTGCAGCAATCACACTTGGGTTATCCTGCCAGGGGTAGCCCCCAGTCGGCCTGAATACGAGAGACCTAGTATTTCTGCGTTGGTTGCTGTCGCTCCAGGACTGACATCAGGTCATCAGTGATATAAAATCAGGCAGCCAACGCCATTACATCAGTCTTTTTTGCTGAGGAGCCCGAAGCAGAAGCAGTTTGCACGAGTGCCTGTCGGCCGCTACCTGAGTTTTCATTTCCAAAACTGAAGTTGAAGTCTTCTAAAGCTAAGTACCCTGTTGAGGATCCTTTTTTCTTGCTCTAACCAATGTCGTAAAAAGTTAACAACTGGCTCGTCTGTGGAAAGCAAATACCACACCGAGATTTCCATTCTTACTGCGTCACCTGTTAAAGCCCAGACCACACTGTCCCTCACTGTCAGTTTTGTGCTTTGTTCAACGCAGAACTATATGTCGTCGGGCCTTATCTTTGCCAAATACTTTCGCTGTCTATGCCCATATTCCGAAATGTGTTCGGTAAGCCATCCGACTACTGATCTTCCGAAAAAACGAAAGGATAAAGACAGAGACAGACCGCACAGGTCCAAAACTGCCAACGATGCTTCTGTTAAGCTAGTCACCAGTTCGCCAGTACTCAGTGAGGTGCTTTTGCAGCCCTGATGCCCGCTTCTGTGGATTTGCAGGGTGCTACCGAGACCCGTTCGGAGTGCGGTATGCCACGAGACTCTTCTTTGACTACGGAACCTGCGGATGTCTCTACCTTGGATGGGTCCAGAGCCACTGAGCAGGCACCGACTTCTGAGGAATTTCTTCGCACTACTGATATTCAACACAAACTGACAACTTTTTTTGCGTCTTCAGTTCTTTCTAAAACTACCAAGTTTCTAAGACCCAGGGTATGGACTACGGCTAAAAAAACGACGACCCAAGCTCAAGCACCTGCTGCTTCCTTGCCTTAATCTCAGATGATTAAAATGGCGGAAGACCTTATCATGCTGATTAGGGTAAGCCAGCTTACTCCTTCTAAAAGAAAATGAGACTTGTCCCCAGCAGCTTTATCTGACCAGGAGTCCGACTCTGAGGTTTCCGATTATGAAGACATGCCCTTGTCCGCTTATGAGGATTCACATGCAGAGGAATCCATTCCTTCTGCCTCTCCTCCTGAGGATTTTTCTTTTGGTGAAACCCTACATACTTTGAGAGAGCATTTCCATTGGGAATGCTAGGACTATCCTCAGTCCAAAAAGAGACTCAGGGAATTTTTAGATTTACCACAGCACAGACCCTTAGTTATTCCTCCTGTTTTGGATGTTGTGGATGATGTTTTCATGGAATCCAGGTTAACTCCTGATACACTTACCTCCTGCACCCAAGAAACCTGATAGGTATTATAGAGTCCCTGACTCTCACGAATTTCTTTTCAAAAATCCTACTGCTGACCCAGAGGTAATCTCCCAAGGACCTAAAGGAATAAAAGCAACCACAGCTAAGAATCCCACCCCTTCGGATAGGGATTCCCAAACTTTAGACAGATGGGGTAAAAAAGTATACACCTCTGCAACTCTTTCCATTAGAGCATTAAATTGTCAGTTCCACATGTTAAAATACCAGAAACTTACAATGGAACTTCTTAAACAAAAATATCTACCTTTCCAGCTTGTGCAGAAAATAAAGAGCTACAGGAGCTTATGCATTCTGCAAGCCAAGTTACTAAGCATACCCTGCGGGTTTGATGCCCTAGAAGCATCCTGCACGGCAGCAGTCACAGGTTCTGTACTTAGAATGCATGCTTGACTTAAGGAACAGACCTTGCCAGACCATGTCAAATCAAAACTATTGGTCGCACCACTGAATAAAAACAATTTGTTTGGCACCAAGGCAGAAGAGGTTTTAAAAAAGATGTAAGAAAAAGCTAAATCTATGCAGACAGTTAGACTTTTTGCAAGTCCAACCTCCGAGATTCAGTAGGCATTGCCCCTCAAAACACTGGTCCTTTCCAGCCCCCTCAAGGCCGGCTCAGACTTAGACCAAGGGGTAGCAGACACCCCCCAGACAGCAGTCCCAGGGAATGCAGAGATCTAAGCAATGGAGTACCTCCACTTCTAAAACAGGGAGTGCTACGCCACCCCCTTATGGCAAGAATTCACAATGACTTTTCAATCCCACCTGCTTGTGCCCCTAGGGGGAAAACTTGTCTCCCATGCAAAAAACTGGATCTCCATCACCAATGATCGATGGGTCCTCAACATAGTGTCCCAAGGGTACATATTTTATTTCAATATACTGCCAACCCCAAAAGGGTTCCCAGACCTTCCTCCAAACCAGTGGGCAGAGGCACAAAACCAAGTTCATTCTCTGCTCTCCATGAGGGCAATTCAGCCTGTTCATGCAGACCAGATAAGCCAAGGTTTCTATTCCAGACTTTTCCTGGTACCCAGAAAAGAGGGCACCTGGCACCCAATCCTAGATCTTTCCATTCTAAACACCTTCCTGGTGATGCCAAAATTCAAAATGCTCACCCTCCAGCAGCGTCTTCCTATGCTATCCAAAGATTTGTTAGCCACCCTAGACCTAAAAGAAGCCTATCTGCATATCCCAATCAGAGACTCTTGCAGGAAATATCTACGTTTCAGGGCAGGATCTGTGCATTATCAGTTCTCTGCACTTCCCTTTGGCTTATCCACTGCTCCCAGAGTTTTCACAAAATGCCTGGCTGCAGCCATTGCTTTTTGCAGAAAAAGAAATATTCAAATTTACCCCTACTTGGTCGACTGCCTTATTCAGGCAGACAGTCAGGAAAGTTTTTGCAGCACCTGACCTTTGTAAAGGACCTACTGACCTCACTGGGGTACACTATAAACGAAAAGAAATCCAAACTAGTTGCCAGTCAGAAAATTGTATTCCTGGGGAGCAAGCCTGGGCACAGCATCCCAGATGACATATCTTACTACAGAAAAACAGGCCTATCTGACAGGCTACTTCTCTCAACTAGCCAACAGAACCCAGTTATCCGCAAGGAAAATCCTGCAAGCTTTAGGGTTCATGGCCTCCTGTATTCTACTAATTCCATATGCCAGACTGCATATGAGGAAACTTCAATGGTACTTAAAAAAGCCTTTGGTGTCAATATTCTCAGGACATGGAAACTATTATACCTATGATACCTTGTCTAAGGAAAGATTTCCTTTGGTGGGCAGCAGCATGTAACCACAACAAGGGACTTCCCTTTTCACAACCCTTCACTGCCCAGACCCTAACCACAGATGCATCAGACTATGCCTTGGGTGCACACCTGGATGGCAGGTGCATTCAGGGCCACTGGAGCCCAAATTAAATACATCTGCACATCAACCAAAAATAGATGCTAGCTGTTCAGCACTCTCTGACAGCTTTCAGACCCCCTACTCTCTCTGGGGTCTCTACTAATCAAAACAGACAACACCACTGTGATGTGATACATCATCAAGCAGGGAGGAACCCACTCTTATCCACTCTGTAGGCTAGCCATGACACTTTGGCACATGGCTTCAGCCATGCAATTTCAACTGCTAGCACAATTCCTGCGAGGCAACCAAAACTCTCTGGCAGACAACTTAAGCAGAAACCTCCTAGACCCACACGACCGGAAATTAAACCACAACATCTTCAGCCTGGTAACCTAGAAATGGGGTACCCCAAAGGTGGACCTATTCACCTCCCATGACAACCACCAGCTCAGGAAATTCTACACCAGGGAACCTCACAGCAAGGCCTGGAAAGTGGATGACCCATCCTTCCAATGGGTAAACCTCTCGATCTATGCATTTCCCCCTCTACCTTTTCTTACAAGAGTTTTACTCAAAATAAGGGAGGAAAGACCAAGAGCAATCCTGATTGCTCCAGACTGGTCATGCCAACACTAGTACCCACTACTGTGCAGTCTGTCACCATTGCCTTCATGGCACCTCCCTCAGATTCCAACCCTCCTGACCCAGCAGAAAGGAGAGTTCTTGCATCCACAGTTGCAGACCCTGAACCTGACAGCCTGGCTTATTCCTTGACCTCTCCTCCAGTGGCCAGCCTAAGCAAGCAAGTCCTGGACATTATACATGAAGCCAGACGTCACAGCACTAGAAAATCCTATGCTGATAAGTGGAAAAGGTATTGCTCCTGGATCCAGGCTAGAGGAGCTGAACCAGCACAGCCCTCCTTACCTCTCATCCTGGATTACCTAGCAGACTTACTTCACAGGGGCCTATCCTTCTCTTCTATTAAGATTCATGCCTCTGCCATCTCTGCTCATTACAGCACAGAGCCACCTCTCCTTTTACACCCCCTCATCAAGCAGTTCTTTAGAGGGGCTAACAACTTGAAGCCGCCCAGAAGAGCCCCTACCCCTGCTTGGGACCTTAACTTTGTGTTGGATAAAATCACACTACCCCCCCCCCCTTCAGCCTGCAGCTTCAGCAGAGTTAAACTTCCTCTCTTGGAAAACAGCCTTGCTTCTGGCCATCACTTCAGCTAGAAGAGTGTCTGAACTACAAGCACTCATGGCTGTGGAACCCTTCATCATTGTTCATGCTAACAGAGTCTCCCTCAGGACTAACCCAACTTTCATGCCTAAAGTGGTGTCCAGTGTGGCTCTCAACCAATCTATTCATTTGCCCACATTTTTCCCTAAGCCTCAAAATAAGGGGGAAAGTATCCTGCACTCTTTGGATGTGCACAGACAGCTCAGGTTCTGCCTGGATAGGACTAAGCCCTTTAGGAAAACTGACCAGTTACTAGTCAGCTTTGCAGCAGGGGCAGAGGGAAAGGCCATTTCAAAGCAAACTATTTCCAAATGGATAGCACACTGCATCCATTTCTGTTACAAACACCACAGGAAACCACCCCCAAAGGGGGTCAGAACACATTCCACTAGGACAACTTCCACCTCTGCAGCTTTTCTCAGAAGGGTCCCTACCAAGGGACATCCTGGAGGCTGCAACTTGGAGTTCTGTTCATACCTTCACCAAGCATTGCCACCTGCCTATCCTTTCCAAATCCAGGACAGGCTTTGCAAAGGCAGTCCTGCAGGGCATACTAGCCAGCCCCAACTCTTCTTGACTGCCTCCACCGTTTTCTTCAGCTTTGGGAATCAACCCAAGTGTGATGACTGCAACAGTGAAACACAAAGAGCATAGTACAGTTGTGTACACTTACCATAAATGTAGATGTTCGAGTGTATTCACTGTTGCAGTCCTGGTTTCCCACCCTCCATCCCCCTGGTCTTTCTCTCAATCTCTCTCTCGCTCTTCCTCACTATTTACAGTGCATTTGGTATTTACTTTCTACTGGTAGTGTTATTCCACCATAACTTAGCCCCCTATTTGGGAGCTCCTGACATTTGGGGCAAGAAAAACTGATGTAATGGTGTCGGCTGCCTGATTTTATACCACTGATGACCTGATGTCAGTCCTGGAGCGACAGCAACCGACACAGAAATACTAAGCCTCTGGTATTTGGGCCAAGTGAGGGCTACCCCCTGGCAGGATAACCCAAGTGTGATGACTGCAACAGTGAATACACTGTAACATCTACATTTATGGTAAATGTACACAACTGTACTTTCTGAGTGTGTCATCCTATGGACGAGACATTAAACCGTAGCCCCATCTGCTTGCATTGGTGGTAGGTCAAGTGAATGTAAAAGCTCTCACAGCACCTATTGAAAAGAGTAGAGGAAGTTCCCTGATGCCCTTACCAAAGTTCCCCTTGTAGTAAAATATCTCCCTAGGTCTTCTCTGAAAAAGGGCACTAGCCTATTGTGATTAACTCAGTCAATAAAGAATTGATAGGTATAAATTGCTGAATGTATAAATATGTCAGAAACCTTAGAAGCAATGCCCAGCACTGCACTGAGCTAATACATAACACATACCCATCGCAAAGTGACATTGCCAACATATTAGCAGATACGTTTAGCTCCAACTTAACACCCTTATCTCTTTTTAACTTTCCTCCACATACTAGCATACCTAACCCACATCAGAGCATATCCTAAGGTCACTCCTTGGCCAAGAACACTAGTTCCATGGGTCCAGACAGTGTATCAGGTTGCTTCTTTGGCAACACCAAGTTCATCCTTTTAGACTAACTACTAAACTTAATCAGTCTCAGCCTCTGCAGTGGATTTGAGCCTGAGATGTGGAGAACTTTCGTAGGCATGTCACTTACTATGGATCTTGAAGCCTAACCAATTTTATCTGTAAGACATTGGAAGCATCACTGTAGAATGTATTAAGAAAGACATCAACAGTCTAAAGACCCTTGACCCAAACCAGTTTGGGTTTGTTAAAGTGTAAATCCTGCCTCCTAAACTTGCTGAACCAATTTGAACACGTCACTGATGCACTGGATGCAAGAAAATCAATCCACGCTATTTGTCTTGACCTAACGAAGGCCTCTGATATCATCCTACATTTTGGCATTATAGACAAGCGAATCAAATTAAATGCAAAATCGTTGTGTAATCAACCGAGTTTCAAATTGTTTCACTGATGGAACCAGAGTCTATTAATGTTGGAGCATGCTGTCATCAAAAAGGGTAATTACTAATGGTGTTCCTCCGGGATTGGCCCTTGGGCCATTTCTGTTTGATATTTATTTCTCTGATGTTAAGGCCAATGTTAATGGCCTGCCTGTGGCTGACCACATTTGTGAATGACTGCAGACTCAGAGCTATCAAAAACTCTATAGCTGTCTCCCAAATTCCCATGAATGGTTTGACCTATGCAAATACATAATGCCAGGACCATGGCCTTAACTTAATATCAAGTAGTGTCCTTTGGCTAACACCCTGATAATTAAAACCAAGAATGGATTGCTGGTAAATTAATAACTATATATATAGCATTGGGGAGAAGAATGAGTGACCTGAGTGGGAATAAAGACATTGAATAGAATGAGGAGGGCTTTATTCCAAGAGATTTAAATCTGACTGTAGCAGACTGGGAAGTTCTAAGCTTCAGGGTAGAGAGGGAGTGGGAGCTTTTCGAGTTATCTGACCTTGAGGAGTTCGGCCAACTATTTCAAAACTACAAGAAAAGAAAAATTCTGAATACAGTCCTATCCAAGGATGAGGGTGTTTTGTATATTTATACGACTCCACAGTTAGCAGCAACATGTTTCATTTAGTCAAGCTTGAAAAATCATTGCTTGTTTTAACATGTTTTTTAGCCCCCTCCATGTAAAGGGTACTTTACTTAATGTAATAAATTCCACGGTCACACTAGTATAAGAAAGTTTTTATTTATTTCAACAGAATGCCATGATCTGGCCAACAGTGATCATTTACTGCATGGTTTAGTGTGTGTGTGTGTGTGTGTGTGTGTGTGTGTGTGTGTGTGTGTGTGTGTGTGTGTGTGTGTGTGTGTGTGTGTGTGAAGGGAAGAAGATACACAGATACAAAAGACTGTGAGTTTTAAGGGAGTGGATTGTAATGAGCTGAGATATGTCATTAAAATGAGTTCATAGGTTCATAGTTTAGTACTAAGCTAACTGCCCTTGCGAGCCATTTTAAGCCTAGCCAATTATCCCTTGTGAGACTCAAACTCTGCACCTTGTGTTTGTAAGGCAAACACCTTAGCCATTAAGCCACCCTCCTTGGACTGGGAGCAAATTGAAGAGGTAAACAAGCTGTAGGAATGGGTCAAGAATAATAGAATGCTTAGGGTTGGCATTATAGTTCTGAGAAAGAAGCTAAATAAACAGAGCAGTGTAGATAAATAGGAGTGCTAGCCCAGTGACTGGAGCAGAATACAAGGCATACAGGAGATTAAAAGGAAGGAGAGTGGAAAGGTAGAAGAAGTAGAGATAAAGGCAACAAGAGTTGGGAACAGCAAAGGCTCAAATTGAAAGGGAGATAGCAAATGGGATTGGGAAGGGGAACAAGGACTCTTTAGGTGTCTAGTAGAAAAGAGAAAATACGGTAGACATCTGTTCAGAATGAGTAAAGATGGGAGGGAACTGTGAATACTGGAAAAAAGCAGAAGTACTGAATTGAATAGTTTCTTTTGTTTTCATGAAGGAAAATAAGAGGAGAGTGTCATGCTGAAGTGGAAGTAGGGCTGTATAAGGAGAACAATGGATAAACACCAGAATACAGAGGTCGGAAGAGGAGAAGGAATTGACTGTCCTTGGAGATGATAAAATACAAGGATCAGGCTGCCTTATATATTCTGCAGAAACTTGGCTAATATGATGACAGACACCAGTGGAAACCTTCAGATGATCACCAAGGGAGTGCAGAGGTGCTTGAATACTGGAGAGCAGTACATCTTGCATTTGTATGGGGGGGTGGGGGCAGGAACAATCTACTGAATTGCACACTTGTTTACCTGACAGCAGTGACATGGAAATAATCTTGAGTGAAGGGGGGGGTTGCTTTCCTAGAAGACAGCAAACATCAGGGCAACAAACCACACGTGTTCTTGGCCAGAAAAAGCTGCCATCCAAACCTGATCTGCTTTTGTGCCTGGGTTGCAGACATAGTCTGCCTCTTCACCAGGGCCTTTGACTCTATCCTGTAGCAGTAGCTGGCAGCAAGACTGGAGGAACTTGGGGTAGAACCAAGACTATGGAACTGGATTGTTGCATGATTAAGGAAAGACCCAGGGGTTGTTGTGAGCGGGTGTCAGAAATATGAAAAGTGCATAATTACTGATATTTGCATGGTTCGGTCCCAGATTTAGTAATCATTGTTTTTTCTTTATTTTAAGTTATTTTATGGGTTTGTTTTAGAGAAGTTTAAGTGAAAAAAGAACAGGCTCAGCATCTTCTCAGATGACACAAAGGCAGATGGAATATGGGAAGAAATGTCTAAGGATATTAATGAATGTCCTGTTGCAACATTTCTTAATGCATCTATTTTCAGTACGCTGACATCTGGTTGAGGTACCATAGCTATACCTTCCAGAGGGAGTATATCCATCTCATGATCTCAGCTTGTATGTGTCAGGGTGTACAGTCAGACACACACGAGTACCCCAGATTATCTCAGTGTCAGCCCAAATGCTGGTCATGCCTCCATCTGACTAATTTACATTGGATTGTTGGTACCGTTTCTTTGATTTTTCACATTTCAGATAAGTGCTTCATTGGGGAACCTTCCTTTTCTGTGTTTGATTTCTGTAGATCATTTTTGTTAGATGTCAGCTAGGAGAGGTAAATGGGAGTGCAGTAGGCAGATCCCGTACAAGGTCTTGCAAACTAAGCACCTTTTTTGTTTAGGTTCAGAACACAATTGCAAAACCTGCTCCAGGTGTAAGCCATTTGTTCCAAAAACCCTTAGGTTGAGGCTTTCCTCCATTAACATGTTACCTGAAACTCAGCCTCTAAAATGCCTGGTCCAAACCAATGTGGTGGATCCTCAGCATCGAACATCACCCTTCTGCCAAAGAAAAAACTCAAGACCCCGAAACAACTTGCAGTCCTACATCTGAGTTAGACACACCTGCTGAGGTTGCCGAACCTGTTGTCCGTCAGATGTCTTCTCATTTGCCCACTACTGAGACCGTCTCAAGGCCAGTATAGCTCCTGAGACCTTGCAGGCTGTGAATGCCTTAGACAAACCACGTCTCATTTATTTCTGAGGTTCCACACAAAGTCCCTCACATCCTAGTCAGGAAAGGTGGCAGCTATTCTTATTGAAGTTCATCAAGTTTCTGAACCACCAAGACTTGTTCAGGCGGATGTCACACTTAAAAAGAAAAAGCAAAAAGCTGGGCATGTGAAGCTTCCAAAGAAGAAGAATGGATTTACTTCTCTTGGGGCTTATTTAAAGCAGTCATGGCTGTGAAGCCTCCTCCTTTTGTGGCCCAGCTTCCACAACCCAAACCAATAAAGACACATGCAAGATTCCTCTTACAAGATGTGTACTCCTTGGACTATTCCTCACAAATGCATTCCCCTGAACATCTTTCCTCGGATGAAGGGAACACCCTCTCTCCTGATTCTCTTATTGAGGAGGCCTCTTTTGGAGAACATAATCGGAACATGAGGAGGCATTTTGAATGCCAATCAAAGCAAATCTCTGATGCTCAAAAGAGATGCTGTAGTCTTTTGGAAATGGGCACACCAGCCCCCTTTCAATCTCCGTACTATAAGCATACCAGGACACTTTTCAATCTACGTTTTCAGCCCCGATTCTTAACCACCAGCACCTAAAAGACCAGACAGATTCTGTAAGGTGCCTGATGAACTAAAATACATATATAGGAAACCTGTGGTTGACCCTGCTGCTGCCTCTCTCTATCCTCAAGTAAGTCTTCTAAACTTCTCGCCAGTGCTAATGTCCTTCCCACAGACAATGATATTAGGGCCATGGATACTTGGGGAAAGAAGCTCTACACCTCTTCCATCCTTTCATTCATTACTATTGACTACCAGATACAAGTGACAAAATATTTGCTCTGTCCTACAGTCTTTGAATAAGGTTATATCAGATCCATAATCTGCAGATTCTGAGCAGCTAATGCAGACCTTACTGTCTCAAGCTATTTAAATTGACAGGCATGGCATCAAATGCATTTATGATGCTGTGGATGCCCCCTCCAGGGCTGTGGCCACAGGTCACTCATCGGTTGTTATACATGGTTGTGCACCCAGCCCATGACTTGAGGGATCCAAATCTAAAAACCTAGATTCACCCTTTGACAAAGATCTTGTTTGACCCAGAAGCTGCAAAACTCTTCATATCCTAAAAGAGCAAGGTGAAACTATGAAGGACTGTAGGCAAATTCTTATTTCAACAGTCCTTAGTTACCCCAGGAACTACCCAGCCAAGTCTACTTATTTTGTTAAGAGAGACTGCTCACAAAGAAAAACACCAATAAAGAGATTTTCTAACAAACTACATAGGGAATATATGAATGAAATACCTGTAATACCACGCACTTCAAGGCCAGTGAATCAATGTCAATATGTGGACACCAAGCACAGACACTTTTATTAAAACAAGAAAGAATCAATCTCCTCTAGTGCCATGGCTACCAAAAGCCTATACAGACTATGACATTTTTTTGACTCTTCCATTTTTACATGCAAGTAATAATCATCAATCAATCATTGAAACAATTAGTTAAAACTAGCTGTTCTTAAAGACTGTTTAAGAAGGAAAGAATCTGTTTTAATTTTAAAATATGACGCATTGTATCCTAGGGGGCTCAAAAGAGAGTTCACTTGGAAGTATTGTATAAAATGTCTTTAAGAACAGCTAGTTTTAACTAATTGTTTCATTGATTGATTGTTTAATGATTATTACTTGTATATAAAAATGGAAGAGTCAAGAAAATGTCATACTCTGTAAAGGCTTTTGGTAGCCATGGCACTAGAGGAGATTGATTCTTTCTTGTTTCAATAAAAGTGTCTGTGGTTGGTGTCCACATATACTGACTTTGATTCACTGGCCTTGAAGTGTATGGTATTACATAGGGAATATCCTTCAGGGAAGCCTCCCTTTGGAAGAAAAAACCTGCAACTACTTTCCCAACTATATATCTCCCCTCCTCAAACCCTCCACCCCTCTTTCATAAGCACTTTCTTTGTCTTTCCCTTTCTGGGAAATGGTAACTACAGACAAGTGGGTTCTGGCTATCATCGAGGAAGGCTATGCCATGTCATGAGAAAGCATCCTCTCTGTAAATGGCCTGCCTACTCATCCACTTTGCTCCCATTGCTTGTCCTTGTCATTCAGGACTTACTAGATCAAGGCACCGTAGAAAGAGTGCCTTCCACCTTCATAGGAAAAGGGTTGCATTCCAGAATCTTTCTAGTGCCAAGGAAGGAAGGGCTATGAAGACCCATTCTGGATGTCTGTCTTCTAAACACCTTTCTAAAGGTACCCCCTTTCAGAATGCTCTCTCTTCATACCCTTCTGCCTTTCATTCTTCCTCCCACCTCTCTTGTATCACTAGACCCAAATGATGCCTACATTCACATCCTCATTTGACCCTCTTGCAGGAAATTCCTCAAATTTTTCTCAGGCTAATCATATTTTCAGTTTACTGCTTTGCCCTTTGGTCTTTCTGTGGCACTAAGTTTGTAGGAAGTGCCTAGCTGCAATAGTGGCTTTCTGCTGCACACAGAGAGTTCATATATTCTCTAACCTGAACAACCTACTTATTCAAGCTGTCTCCATAGACTTCCTTGAGCATGAACATTTACACGGTACATCTCCTGTCCATCCTAGGTTTCACAATCAACTTCAAAAATTTTTTCTCACACCCACGCAGGACCTGGTCTTTCTGGGTTGAAGACTAGATATGCAAAACGCTTGCCATTCTTCGTCAGGAAAAAGTTGTCAGTCTGGCCACCTTTTTCTGAAACCTCTACTCAGTGCCTCACTGCACAGCAAGGGAGATGCTTAGGGCCTTGGGCTTCATGGCTGCTGCCATCCCAATACTTCCTCTACCCGGACTACATATGCAGAAAATTCAAGTGGTATCTAAAATCAGTTAAGGTCTCAACATTCCTATCCCATGAATACCATGATCCCTCTCTAACCTCACTTCTACTCTGGTGGGAAGAGAAAATCATGCTCAACCCAGAGACTTTTTCACCCCAGCCCCACTCAATCAACTTCACACAGACACCTTAGACAAAGAATTGGAGGCTTGGACAGGATCCCACAGTGTGTAGGGGAATAGTCCCTCCCCCCCCCAAAAGAACACATCAACCTGAAAGAAACTAGAGCCCTTCTAGCACTGCAGATATTCTCCCAACTGTGGAAACCAGACACGCTAATGGTGTACACTGACAACATCACAGTCATGTGATATCTGAACAAACAGGTGGAGTACAAGGGTCTTACCCACTGTATAGGCTAGCGCCGGAGGCATGGCACCTAACCACACAAATAGGCATGACAGACAGCTGCATGCATATCCTCACAGGAGAATGTATTGGTGGACTCCTTAAGCAGGTCCTTGCAGAACCCTCATGGATGGACACTGAACAAACAAGTCTTCAAAACAATCAGGCATCAGTGGGAACACCACAAATAGACCTGTTGCTTCACCAGAGAACTACCAGCTTTCCCTGTTCAGGCTAAGGGAGAAGGACTTCTGGTGCAGGAGGACAGATGCCTTCTCTTTGGTTGGGGAGGTTCCTGTATGCCCCCCACCATCGCTACTTCTGCCAAAAGTCCTTATAAATGTTCTGAAGGAAGCTCCACAACATTGGTTCCCCTCCTACTCCCCATGTCCAAGGGGAAACTATTGGAAAATACTGTTGCAGCCTAGACACTCAACAAGGTCTGCTTCTTCATCCAAATCTAGCCTCCCTCAGTGTCGCTCTGTAGATGATAGGGTTCTGATCCCTAAAAGACACCTCTTCCCTGAGGGAGTGGTTCAGGTTCTACAGGAAGCCAGAAAATCTGCCACCAGAAAATCATATACAGCCAAGTGAAAAAGACTTTCTATTTGTTGCTATATGCACAGCCAAGATCCATTTTTATCAGATGCCCCCTCCATCCTCAGGTTTCTCTGTGAACTACTGCATTCTGGCCAGGCCTACTCTTCTATTAAAGTCCATCTGTCCGCCATCAATGCCTGCTTACCTCTTGATCATCTGATGTCCAGGACAGAGGCCAAATTCTTCTTCAGGAGAGTCTTGCATCTTAACTGTCAACTTATCCCTGGAATCTCAACTTTGTGCTGGAAAAACTTACTTTGCCTCCTTTAAAGCCAGCAGCGTCTGCCACTTTAAAATTCTGCACCCAGAAGACTATCTTTTTGTTGACTCTAACTTTTGCCTGTTGAGTGTCAGAACTCGAGGCTGTAATGACTATTCCACCTATTCTCATTTTCCAGAGGGACAGGGTGACTCTTAGAGCCAATCCATCATTCATGCCAAAGGTATTGAATGAGACCTGCCTCAGTCACGCTCTCCACCTGCCTATCTTTTTTTTCCTAATCCTCAGAGTAAGGGGGGAAAGAATTCTGCACTCACTAGACATTCATAGGCAGCTGAGGTTCTGCTTGTACAAAACAAAAACTGTCCTGCAGCTGACCAACCTTTTGTTTCATTCATGGATTCCAAGTTGGGCCAGCTCGTCTTTAAGCAAACCACTGCATCTTGTATATCAAAAGCCATCTCTTTCTGTTATTCACAGTATGAGAAATCATTGCTTTTTTGCCCAAAAGCACATTCCATTTGGGCAGCAGCCTCTTCTGTGGCCTTCTACAAGGATGTAGATGCCAGGTCCATCTTGGAAGTGGCCACCTGGTCTTCTGTGCACACCTTCTCCAAGCATTACAAGATTGATGCCTTTCCCAGACTTAGGGCTGCCTTTTCTAGGCTTGTCCTGTCTGTTCTCCTGGATAAGTCATCATCCCTTTAGCTAGCTAGCCTCCTTCTTCTCTACCTCCTTCATTTCTGGAAATCACCCATATGTTAAGAATACTGCAGCAGTGATTTCAGTTAGGACATAGTACAGTTGTGTAAGAACTTGCCATAACAGTAGATGTCCTTCTGATCACTGTTGCAGTATTTCTTCCCTCCTCCCTTTCCCTCTTTGTCTTCCTCTGGTCTAATTTTTCTCTTTCCCTCTATTGTAATCATCACTTATAGATTGTTTTCAGGGGACTTTGCTTACCTCTTTGAGCTACATCTCTCCTAGCTGACCAGTTTCCTCTCTCAGTAGTCTTCAGGCAGCTGGCTTGGAGATGGTCTGAGGTACTCATGCATACTTTGGACGGAACCCCCTGAAAGGTAAAGCTTTGGTAACCTGGCCCGACATCAGCGGACCAAAAACCCATATGTAAAGAGTACTGCAACAGTGATCAGTAGGGCATCTGCTGTAAGTTCTTACACAGCTGTATTATTTTAATGGATGCGCTAGATAGGTAGAAAATAGGGCTCTTGAGGGTAAGGGCAGACAAACCCAGAGTATTACATTTAGACCACGATAACTCTGGTGTGAACTGTTAACTGGGAGAAGTAGAATTAATGCAGCAGAACATGAAATGGATCTAGGTGTTGATATCACTTGAACTGGACCACCATGATCAGCATGAGATGATAATAGTAGCAGCATTCATGAAAAGCCCTTGAGCATCATACAGTGTTGTGTTCTCAGTGCTGGTGAAATGGCCCAGGTTATCAGCTTCCAAACCTGTGCAGCTGTCCTGACTACTTTGTGGGACTGCTAATTGGAGGGCAGTTTTCTGAGCTCTTCAATACTTGGAGAGTCATTGAAACAGTGACATGAGTAAATTTCGTAAAATAAGGTGACTGCAAAATCCATGTATGCTGTGCTGACAATAACATAAAAATGGAGACCTGTGTTATGTCTTCAGCTGTTGGTGTTTAACTTTATTGGCCTGAGTGCATCAATAAAGACTTACAAGAAGTAAAAAGACTGGATATTCAGAAGCCATTGAGCCAGAAGACTTCCTTAAGATGTTCAGATTTTCACAGAATATCCAGATTTTTACTTCATATTTTTGGTCTGCTCCTTATAAACGTTGTGGTTTTCTGGCAAATCATTCATGATTGAAATCATTAAATAATGAAATACATTTGAATTTCAGACTTCATATCTTTAAGAAAAATGTATGCTAACACAAATCCTGTTATTCTAACAATGTTGTAAGTTTATAGAGCAATGTTTAAAATCTGTCCTTATTTTTGGACTTTTACTCCCCATTAGTTTAGGCTTTTTTAAAACACCTTTATTAAATTATCACTTGAGATTGGCAAACTTAATTTATATAAAAGCAATCAAACTAAATCAACAAGTTTACATTTACAAATTTTATACATAACACATATTGTTATACCATATAATCTAAGCAACATTATATAAATTATTCAGTGACTGCCTTCTGTTAAACCTCATTCCTTTTTCAAACCATTTTTCTGCACGAAATTTTCCAAAATTGTCAATTTTGTTAAAGAAACATCTTTATTAAATTATCAATTAAGACACATGCAGTCATACATATGAAAAGAAACCATATTGACATATTTTAGCTGCAAATGTTATACATCTCTTAGTCTATTCAGTTATTGTTAGTCAAACATTACATAGCTCATTCAACTCCTGCCTTCTTTTAAACCTCATTCCTCCTCCAAAACATTATTCTGTATGTATTGTTCCCACAATTCCCTTTTTTTCTGTGTAATTTGCTCCTACCTGAAAGATCCCACCTCCAGTTGTTTTACCTATGTTACTATATTCACTAATTGTAGTACATTTGGTTTAGACTTTGATTTCCATTTTCTAGTAATTGCTTTTTTGGCAGCCACCGTAATTAGGCACAGCTATTCCAATTCTGTGTCATAGCTCAAAAAAAAAAATTTCCTTAATTGTACCAATTTGCTCACCCCATATTTCTGATAGGGTAGTCTGCAGGCAGGGACTTTTTAAAGTCTGCCAACTCAGTACACTCCCAAAAATTATGTTCCCAATTATCTCTCTCTTCTCCAACATTTGCTATGTACCTGAGGAAAAATTCTTTGAAGTCTGTTTGGGGTATAAAGATGCGTATGTAAACACTTAAGCAAAAATCCTAAATCTTCTAGACTTTGAAGCATAATTGGGAGTCATACATATCTCCCCCCAATTGTTTCTTTGTAAATTCCATTATTTTAGCCTTTGTCCTAATTTCTTGCACTAAGAGATTGAGAGGTATGTCTTGGGGGTTATTTGTGTATTCCCCATGAGCTTCCAGCAGTTGAGGTTTAAAGTATTACACAGTAGAGACTCTGGTTTGCCTGGGTATTGATTGGTTTTGCATAAGGGAGTCGTGCAGAAAATATCTACGGTTCAGGGCAGGATGTATACACTTTCAGTTCTCTGCACTTCCCTTTGGCTTATCTACTGCACCCAGAGTATTCACAAAGTGCCTAGCTCCAGCCATTGCATACTGCAGGCAGAGAAATATCCTCATTTACCCATACTTGGACGACTGCCTGATTCAGGCGGACAGTCAGGAATTGCTACTTCAGCACCTGGCATTTGTAAAAAGCCTTCTCACTTCATTGGGATACACCATCAACGAAAATAAATCACAACTGAAGCCCAGTCAAAAGATTGTATTCCTGGGAGCAAGCTTGGACACACCTTCCCAGATGGCATTTCTCACTTCAGAAAAACAGGTCTGTCTGACAAACTACTTCAAACAAATGGCCACCAGAACCCAGCTATCTGCAAGAAAAATACTGCAAGCCCTAGGGTTCATGGCCTCATGTATTCTAATTCCATATGCAAGACTGCATATGAGGAAACTTCAGTGGTACTTAAAAAGTCTTTGGTGCCAGCATTCTCAGGACCTGGAAACAGTCATTCCAATCATACCTTATCTAAGGGTAGAGTTCCTTTGGTGGGCAGAAGCATGCAACCACAACAAGGGACTACTTTTCACTCAACCCCTCACCGCCCAAACCCTAACAACAGAAGCATCAGACTATACATGGGGGGGGGGGCTCACATGGCAGGCAAATGCATTCAGGGCCACTGGAACCCAGACCAGATTCTCCTGCACATCAGTCAAAAAGAGATGCTAGCTGTACAGAATGCTCTGACAGCCTTCAAATACCTAATCCTTCCAGGACAACTGCTTATAAAAACAGACAACACCACAGTTATGTGGTACATAAACAAGCAGGGGGGAACCCATTCTTACCCACTCTGCAGGTTAGCCATGGCCCTGTGGAACACAGCCTTGAACAACCAACTGCATCTTACAAGCTCAATTCCTGCCAGGCAAACAAAATTCACTGGCAGATGACTTAAGCAGAAATCTCTTAGACCCACACGAGTGGAAATGGAGCCCAACACCTTCAACCTTCTGATCCAGAGATGGGGGACACCGGAGGTAGACCTATTTGCCTCCCCAGAGAACCACCAGTTGAGCAAATTCTGCACCAGGAACTCTCACATCAGGGCCTGGAAGGTGGATGCCCTATCCTTTCGATGGGAAAACCTCTTAATTTATGACATTCCCCCTCTGCCCCTCCTCTCAAAAGTACTACTAAAGATAAAACAGGACAGGCCAAGGGCAATTCTTATTGCTCCAGACTGGCCACGCCAGCACTGGTACCCACTCTTGCGCAGTCTGACAACAGTGCCACCCTGGCACCTTCACCAGACTCCTACCCTGCTGTCCCAGCAGGAGGGACAAATCCTGCATCCACAATTGCAATCCCTAAACCTTGCAGCCTGGCTTATCCTTTGAATATACCACCAGCAACCCTCAGCAAACAGGTGCTGGATGTCATTCTTGAAGCCAGAAGGCCTAGTACTAGGAAATCCTATGCTGAAAAATGGAAAAGATATTGTTCTTGGAATCAGTCTCAAGGGAGGGACACAGCAGTGCCCTCCTTACCTGTAATCCTGGATTACCTAGCAGAGCTACTCCACAGAGACCTGTCCTTCTACTCCATTAAGATTCATGCCTCTGCCATCTCAGCTCATTATAATACTGAGTCACCTCTATTTTCTCACCCACTCATAAAACAGTTCCTGAGAGGGGCTAACAACTTAAGGCCCCCCTAGGAGAGCTCCCACCCCTGCCTGGGACCTTAACTTTGTACTGGAAAAGCTCATACCCTTTTGAACCTGCAGCTTCAGCAGAGTTAAAATTCCTCTCTTGGAAAACAGCCTTGCTTTTAGCCATAACTTCAGCAAGAAGAGTGTCTGAGTTACAGGCACTAATGGCTGTGGAACCCTTCATTATTTTCCATGCTGACAGAGTTTCCCTCAGGACTAACCCCTCCATTATGCCTAAGGTGGTGTCCATTGTGGCTCTAAACCAATCCATCCATTTGCCAGCCTTCTTCTCTAACCCTCAGAATAAAGGGGAAAGGATCCTGCATTCCTTGGACGTGCACAGACAGCTCAGGTGCTATGACAGGACTAGACCTTTCAGAAAATCTGACCAGCTGCTAGTCAGCTTTGCTACAGGGGCAGAGGATAAGGCCATTTCAAAGAAAACTGTTTCCAAATGGTTAGCACACTGCATCCATTTCTGCTACAAGCACCATGGAAAACCTACCCCACAGGGGATCTGACCACATTCCACTAGGGCTACTTCCACCTCTAGAGCATTTCTCAAGGGAGTCCCTACCCAGGGACATTCTGGAAGCTGCAACCTGGAGATCTGTACACACCTTCACCAAGCATTACCACTTACCAATCTTTTCTAAATCCAGAGCTGGATTTGCTACAGCAGTCTTGCAAGGCCTACTAGCCAGCCGTAACACTTCTTGATAGTCTCCACCCTTCCTCAGCTTTGGAAATCAACCCAAGTGTGATGACTGCAACAGTGAAACATGAAGAACATAGTACAGTTGTGTACACTTACCATAAATGTAGATGTTCAAGTGTATTCACTGTTGCAGTCCTGGTTTCCCTTCCTCCAGCCCCCTGGCTTTCTCCATCTTTCTACCTCTCCTCTCTATGGCCATTCCTAATGGCATTGGTATTTACTTTTTACTGGTGGTGTTCCCCACCATATACTAGCTTACTGTTTGGGGGCTCCTGACATTTGCTGCAAGAAAAACTGATGTAATGGCATCGGCTGCCTGTTTTATACCCCTGACGACCTGACGTCATGGAAGAAGCGACAGCATCCGACGCAGAAATCCTAAGACTCTGGTATTCGTGCCGACTGAGGACTACCTGCAGGCAGATAACCCAAGTGTGATGACTGCAACAGTGAATACACTCGAACATCTACATTTATGGTAAGTGTACACAACTGTACTTTCTGCCAGTGATTCAGCACGAATCCCTGCCACTGCTGTTGCCATCCTAGAAAACAGATGATCAAGACATTGTTCGGGAACTTTCCAAAGACCCCAGGTTTTTCCCTGGTATTTACCATTTGCTCATTTGTCTACATCCATATCTCTTTTACATGCCATTGATGTCCACCATGGTCACCTTTCCTAAGTACAGATAAGAAGTTATTCAGCATTGCTGCCTGATGCATGGCATTTTCAGCTACTGGCCCTGTTTATAGTAACATACTATGCTGGTGCCACGTCTGTTTTTGCATTGTATCCACTCCCAGTTTCTCAGCCTTCTTAGACCTTCCTCTTTTCATTACTCACTTCCCTTACCTATTTCCTTAGCCAAGCTGAATGGTTCCTCGTTCACATTATTTTCTTCATATAGAATGTTATTCCTGTGTGTTTACTTCTGTAATATAATCTTAGAGCTTTTCCAGTGTTCTCATTTGTTGCCAGTCTTCCATATATATCATTGCATTTCCTGGCAGATGGAAGCCTACATTATTGTAATCTCAAACCTCTGTGTATTTTAACTGTCACAAACTCTGTTGAAGAATATCAGTATTGGTACATTATCAGAATTATAAATCAGCCTACTAACAATGAAAATGTACACTACATCATCATTACATAATATGAGGTTGTATGGGTCTAACAATATAGAAAGTCTAACCATAATTTATGTTGTTCAAAGTCCTCTTTTCTCTTAGTACCTTGTAAAAGCTTGTGCGGGTAGGCAAGTTCTGAAGGGATGTCACACTGGAACATTTTCCATTGTCTGAATTTAATGCCAAGAGCAGAACAACCTGCTTTGTCCAGATAAGGGCATTCAGTCTCAGTTGGGTAGTCAGTAAGTGGTATCCCTAGTAACAAAAGACAGACCCATCTTTGGAGATGGTAGTAACATTTAATATCCATATTTTTCTGACTGTGTCATCCTGTTTATTATTATTATACCATTTCACATTCCCAGAACATATGGAGTTATATTAGTTTATTTATGTATTTATTTATTTATTTACATTTGATAACTGGCTAGTGTCCAACTGGGCCTGAAGCCCGTTTTCAGTGGAGACGCAGGGAGAAAAGCTCCAAGGAAGATTACATAGTTATACATTTGACCATATGACAATTAGAATAGGAGTTCAAATGCAAGTTCCTGACATTGTATTTAAAATAACAATGGTAGTACAATAAGTTTATAACATTCATATAGAGAAAACAAACACACAAAAAATTATATATATATATATATATATATATATATATATATATATATATATATATATGTATTTTTTTTCCAGGATAAAAATATCAAAATGAAGCTTAGAAGGTTCAATTAACAACAGATATTGGCAATGGGTGGTGGAGAGAAGGAAGTTAGACTGTAAGGGGTTAAATTGGTTAACCTGGTGGAGAACATGAGCAAAACCTATGTTTGGTGAAATATTCCTTTAGGGATTGTTTAAATTAATGTGTATCATTGATGGACAGAATATGCTGAGATAGAGAATTCCAGTGTTTGGCAATGATATGTGAGTATAAGGAGACACCGTGAGAGTTTTGGGTTTGGTTAACCTTACTTTATCAGCAGACCTAAGAGATTTTAGGTTAGTGTAGGGTTGGACAAGGTCAGATAGAGCTGGGCAGTTATCAGGTTTGTATAAGCCTGTATGGGCAGTTAGTAGCCTTAGTCAGAGTAAGCAGGAGAGGGAGCTCTGATCAGTTCAGCTGGAGAAGGGCAGTGCAGTGGTGAGATCTTTGAGACTGATTAGTGGCAAATTTGGCTATTTTGTTATAGCAAGATTCAAGGCTATTCAGTTCACATTTGTGAAGATTGGTAAATATTTATGAACAGTAAAGCAGGGAAGATAACAGATGCATCCTGGCTGTTGCAAGTGTGGCATGGTTCGTAAGATACGATTTAGCCCTATAGAGAGAGCCCAGTTTGACATGAACCTTTTTAATTGGTAGTGCAAAGTGTTTGTCAGACTTAAGTCCACTATCAATTGTGACGCCAAGACGTTTTGTATGTTCAACGGGTTCTATTTTTGTGCCATTGGAGGAGGAACTAGAGATTGGTGGCTGGTTGGTTGTTGTTGAGGTATTATAGAAAACTGTAAGCTTGGTTTTATTGGGTTAAGTATAAGTTGATGGGTTAAGTAGTTTTCAATATCGTGTAGTGCTGCCTGAGTTTTTTCTTGGAGTTTTTTGATAGATGGGGCAGAGCAGATTAGGGAAGCATCATCAGCATATTGTATGATTGAGGCTGGATTTGCTGAGGAGTTTAGGTCATTGGTAAAAATTGTGAATAAAAGTGGGCCAAGGATAGATCCTTGTGGGACTCCTACACATGTAGGGAGCTGGGGGAGAGTTTATTGTCCCATAAAGTGGCTTGTTTCCTATCTGACAGGTAGCCATGAAACCAGCTTAGGGCTTCAGATCTGCAGTGGTAGAAGGCCAGTTTAGTGAGAAGTATTTGATGAGATACAATGTCAAATGCTTTTGACATATCTAGGAAGGTAGCAGAGACTTGTTGGTTTTTGTTTTTGAGTTGATTTACGGTATTAAACTGGGAAAAGCTGAAAGGAGAAGAAGTAAAGCTAATTAGAGCTGTACTGGTGCTATGCCTAGGTCGAAAAGCCATGTTGTGTATTAGATAATAGATTATTTGACAGAAAGTGGTGTAAGATCTGTTTGTGTATACATTTTGGCAAGTGGTGACAAAATTGGCTATGTTGGATACATCAGTTGAGGGTCCGTCTTTATGTAAGGGTATGACGTGAGATATTTTCCAGAGGAGTGGTACGTACTGTTCAGAGATAGAACGATTAATGAGAATAGATATAGGGTAGGCGATGGAATTAGCAGCTAGTTATAGAAAGTCACCAAGTAGCTGGTCTGCAGCTAGTGTGCAGGGATTTAGTTTAGAAAGGAGATTTTTAACATAACTTGTTGGGATAGGTTTGAGATAGTGGAGGGTGCAATTGTTGGAGGTTTGAGGTATGGACAGAGGCATATTAGGGGTTCTGTTTAATAGAGAGGTTATTGAGTTAATAAAATGGGAGTTAAATTGAGTGGCTATGCAGTCATTTGAGTTGGTCAGAGTAGGGCCTGGGTTAGTGGATTTTCCTGGGTTGAGAAGGAGCTTGATTGTTTGCCAGAATATTTTGGGATTTTTCTGGTATTTTAGCTGACCTGTTTGGAAGTAGGTTGTTTGTTTTGTTAATTAGTTTTTTGGTTTGATTTTCAAGTTGTTGGTAGGTAATGAGATTTTGTTTACTTCTCTTATTCTGAAAGAGATGCCAGGCTCTGTCCCTTTGTTTTAGTAGAAGAATTGTGTCTTTTGACAACCAGGGAATCTGTTTGGATTTGGTACGTATTTTTCTAATTCAGGCTAGATCATTAAGTATTTGTAAGAAAGCACTATTGAAGTACTGTACTGCACAGTCCAGTTGAAGAGTTTGTAGAGGTGCGCAGTTATATTAAAGAAGAGTATTAAATAAGGTAGGAGAAAAGTGTTTTTTATTGCGATTGTAGCAAAATGAAATGTTGCAGGAATTGTGTATGTTTTCTAATCAAGTAGGTAGGGAATTGATCGCTTAGTGTGTCAGGGAGATACCCAGCATCACAGCTAATATTGGATTTGTTTGTTAAAGTCCAGTCAAGAATGGATTGCCTGTTGGTGTGTTTGTCGATGCGTGCAAGCTGGTTAATTTTTTGATAGAAATTGTACAGGTTTATAAAGTTAGTAGGGTTGTTAGAAGTGCAGGTAGTCCAGTCAAGGTTAAAATCTCCAAGTATAATGGTTTCATGGCTGTGGTTGGTAGAGGCCCAGTCAAGGATGTTTTCAATAGTTCAGAGTAGTAAAGTAACATCTCCAATATTTTTCAGTTTCACTTCCTCTTCTGCACTTTGTCCCATCAGGATTTGTCAGGTCTGTACTAGTGAAGTTGTAAGCAAAGGCTATCACTGGCATAATTAAGAACTTTTGGCATGCCTCTAATAGTTGTTCTCGTGTACTTTCCACAATTCCAACCTCAATTCCTCCTCCCTTATCAGTTTGTTTCATAAAGGGAGAGAAGCTTTATAAGAATAGCTTATTATTAAGGGAAATGACTGTAAAACATTTTGTAGCTAATTCGTAATCCTAAGATGCACATTTCTTATTCTGCTGTTGAGGTTCTCTAGATAGTTCTTTATCAGGTCATTTTCTCCAAAAGACGCCCTGGGTTTTAGGCATTACCAACTTGACTGAGGCTTTTCACTCTCCTGTCTTTTAAGATTTCAGACTTGCTAAACTCTTTAATTCCCTTTATGAGCAGTGCCATATGACGGGTAGGAGATCTTGGCAGTTGCCCTGTTATCCAGCTTGTAGGAGTGCTGAATCTTAAAAAATGACAGTTTACAAGCTGTAATTAAACAGTCAGAATCACTAATTAGACAGTTTGTAATATAACTGCCAAGTTTCTGTTCCTTTTTCAAGGCAACTGTGTTCAACACACACACACACACACACACACACACACAGCAGATTGAGCACCAAGTGGATGTGTTCCCCAGGACACCACATTCCCCTGCTACATCTCTGCTGTTGAGCATCTGACCAGAAGAAAATCCTAGCATCTATCCTTTTTGACCACTATGTCAAAGATGAGTTCCTATGACAGACGAATCCAAAATTTGTCTAGCAGACCCCAACCCCATGTCTGTGTCCAATGTCTGCATAACATGCACCAGTTTTTTTTTGTTTCATCCTTTATTCCAGAGTAGACAGCTAATATACGAGTTCTATTTCAGGAAGAAGTCTTACAGGTTTGTCATTTGATGTAAAGCTTGTTTATATGTATGTGAACATCCAGTACCTTCAGCCTTCTGCACTGTGTCAGAAGGATTTTCTGTCTGGATAGTCAAGGTGATTGTCCATACAAGCTCCAGAAAATGTCCAGAATTAATTTCTAGAACTTTTGGGGCCAATGTTTTAGGCTTAGTTTTTTTTATTTTTTTTGTAAATTGCACTTCGTAAACAGTATTTTGAAAGAATATTAATATAAGTAGCCTAAATATTTGCCGAGAAAAAGCTATACGAGTGACTTCCATCTTGTTTGTTGTTCACTAAGCACTCTCTGCATGCCTTGGGAATTCATTTTAGAAGGTCTGTACGTAAGATAAGTAATTTAATAAAGAAATGTTTGAGTTTCTTTTTGGCCACTGCATACAACTTACCTCTGATCGAGTCTTTGCCAGTGCTCTTCACTTAGAGGCATCTGCTGGTTTTATCTATATTGAGAGTGGATCCATATAGTTCATTAAACTGTTTGAGAAGTGTTTGAATAGTAAGGAGGTAATTTTATCTGTAAGAAATGTAGCACCAGTCGTATGAACCTGTCCCTTACCTACCCGGATACCCACTTGTCTCCATTGGTGTCAAAGGCATATTGCCAGGGTTTTGTTTGCAAGTCGAAGTAAGAGAGGGAGAGAAGTGGGAATCATTTCCTGGTCCAGCAGAATAGAAGCTGGATGAAACTAGTCCATTAGTACACGTGGGCTATGGGATTACTTTATAGCACCTTACACCACAACAGTTTCCAGTTTAGCAAGTCAGTAGAAACTTTACAGAAGTTAATGAAGTGGGTAGGAATTTGGTTTTGTTAAGTGACTCGTACCAAATGTAGCCATATCTGGCCTTCCCTCTTTAGTGTCACACAATCCGTACTTTAAGAAGGTGATTTAACTTGGGTAGTGAATTGTGTGTATGCTTAGCAAGCATCTCAGCATGAATCTTGGTTGCTAGGGATAACGGTGAAATGAGCTGACAACTGTTTTTAAGTTTTTCCTGGATCTCTTTTCTCCTTTTGGAATAGTGCTTTAGTTGCTAGCTGGGAAGGGCATTGTAGTTCTCCTCATGTGTCCTCCTCCTTGAACATTTTCAGTAATATAGGAACCAGTTTTCTTGTAAAAGTTTAATAAAATTATTTGAGTAAGTGCATCACACCCTCTTTCATTCCCAGGTTGAATGAGTTTGTAGCAGCAAAGATTTCTGCTGCACAGGCTGAGACAGAGTGTTTGTAGAAGCTCAGTAAATTTGATAGGGTTGGGTTGAGAAGAAAGTCCATATAGCTGTTGATGAAAGTCCTGTAAAGTCTCATTATTTTTTCTGTAGCAAATTGGTACATTCTGTTCAGTCCCTCAAATACAAAGTAGTACAATCCATACTTCTCAACTGTCCAGATTTTTCCTCATATTTGTCTTTTTATTATAAATTTGTAGTTTCCTGGAAAATCATTAAGGACTGAAGTCACTAAATAATGACAGGCATTTGTGTTTCCAACTTCATATCCTTCAGAAAATAGATGCTAACACATAACCTGTTATTCTGGCAACTGTCTAAGTTTATAAGAGTAATATTTAAAATGTGTCTAGTTTTGGGTTTTTGTTCCCCCATTATTTTTAGCTTTGTCCAGACTTTTTGCACTAAGGAGATGGGAGGTATGATGCAAACTGCCTTTCTACTCTATAACTAACTAGGCAAGCACTTAGCCCTTCAGAGCATTTCAGAGCAATTCCAAACCACTGACTCTAGCATAAGTAAATAGCAGTCCAGGTCTCATACTACTGTTGTTCCAGGGCAGCATTGTGGTGCAGTGTATTTCTGTAGCAGGCACTTTCCTCCCTATTTTGCCCTTTTCTTTTGTAGATTGGAGCTACTGCCTCACTTTCATTTTAAGTACCCCCTCTGAGCCATTATACTGGCATCTTCTTGTTATTCCACTGTCCAGTAGTTCTCTTCCGTGTCTCCAAGTGTCTTATATTTATATATATATATGTTTTTAATTCAAAGGATCTAGCCTCTTGGGCTATTGTCATTTTTCTAGCTAGCATAGCTCTGTGTGGTCTTTAAGGTAGTTAGAAAATATGTCAACTTTCACTTCTCACAACCCACCCACAGCCCCAGAAATGGATACTAAAAAGTAGAGTCGTGTTATTTTGGTTGTAGAGCTGTCCAGATATTCACCAGTGAAAAATCTTGGATGTAATGCTGTAGGCTTCTAAGCATCTCAAAATAATGAGTTCCTCCTTAGTAACCTATTTAAAATTGAATCCAGAACAGTGTCTCTCTTCAACAGTGCAGATATATCTGGGGTCTCATACCACTGTTTAGTAAATATCTCACTCTAAGCCTCTGCATGACCCTGACTGGTACCATACTAGAAGCACATTTCCTACTGGCATTTGAATTTTGCATACTACCCCTTACCCATTTTGTTGTTGATAACATCCTTTTAATGAACATATACATTTGTCGTGGAGTAAAGCTGCACTATAGTTCATGACACAATGTCCTCTGAATATTGGGAGGGAGAGAGCATCACAGATGCCACTGTGATTCCTTCATTCTTTCCTTGCTATATCTACAAGTAGGTTTGCAGTGTGTTGCTAGACTGTACCCCATGTCCATTTATTCACTTCAAAACAGAGGCTGAGATTGCCATTTGTCTTTTGTACCATTTTTAGCAGATCTGTTTTTAAGTGACTGTTCCATAACTATAATTTCTTTTAAAGTTGTCCCTGGCATTTTTCTTCCACTTCTGTTGACAAGCCGTCTTCCTCCAATGGAGCCATTTATTTTACATGTCGACAGTACTAGTTTAGGGATTGGATTTTGCAGCCAGCTTTGGTTAGGAAAGGGAATCATGTCTGACTTGATATATTCATTCAGATGTATTGTTCTGCTTTCTGGTAAGGAGCATGTAGTTCCAGTTACTAACTGCATTCTCCGTTTGGCATCCAGTAATTCCTTGACAAGTTCTGTTGTCATTATCAGTGGCCTGTTTTGCGTCTGTTTTGTTCTCCTTCTGAATCCCTTTTATCAATTACTCGCAGCACCACTGGTGTCTTCTGAGATTTCACAAAAATGTTTTCCTTTCCTTATGTTGAAATGTGAAAGTAGCTAGGAAATAAATTTGTGAGGAGGTGTTCAGTTTTCTTGAACCAGTTATGAATAGAATAAAAACCTTTTGTGTGTTGAAAAGTACAGTATTAAGGTCTGAGAAAATCTGTACATTATACCCTGTAGTCTTAACATTGTGGGAGCCTTACAGATTGCTTATTACCTTGTAATGTAAAAAAAAAAAAAAACTGTATTAAGTAAATAGGTTTAGTTCCTGGTAGTCACCCTAAGAGTGATTGTATGATGCACACTTAATATTGACTGATTCAACTGCTGAAACGTGTCTAACTCATACTAGATGAAAGCTGTTGGATCTTATCCGCTGCATCCCAAGTAGTTTGATCATTTGTAAACTATTATTTTATTTGTTTATTTGTCCTTTGTTGACCATATTAGTCCCACTAGGTTTGTGGCATTTTCTTAGAGGAGATCCAAGGTGGTAATTTTACTGTTTGGGGAAATTTGGCCAGGAATCTGAACTTCCATTACTCTTGAGATCAGTACTCGAGGAAGTTCTAACTGCAAGTACATGTGCCTATCCCTTTTCTAGCTCAGTGGCAGCTGGGATGATGTTATAGATGGTATGGAAGATTCAGAGACGCTTTTTCAGCAGTAGCTTTTTGGTCAAACCAAGGAGTCGAGTAGAGAGGAGTGTATAGTTACAACCCACCAGTCGGGAGGGTTGCAAGATGATTTACTACAAAATTTGATTAATCAAAGTGAGCCAGAGAATGGAAGTGTTTTGGGGCAACTTTATGGAAAAAATACAAGAGGAGGATGCAGAAGCGACATTGGAAGGAGTCAGTGTGCAAATGAAAAAAACATACGGAAACAAAGGCAACTACACAAGGTGAACAGAAGGAAAAGAGAAATCGAGAACATTTAAAAAAGAAAGTTTGTGGTAAGAATATAAAGCAAAAGGAGCAAGGAATTGTACAGATATGATGTATGGGGCAATGTAATTTTACCTGTGGAAATGAAAACATAAGAGTTAAGAGCTTTGTTTTCATTAGCAAAGAGACATTCTGTGACATTTTTTTAAACATTTCAAATGTTTATGATAGGGATTTATGGACTGGGATGGGATTGTAATGTTATTTTAAAAATGTCAAAAATCGTACACATCCGAAACATTATAAATGTAGGCAACAAAGGTGTTGTCAAACATTGAGGGCAACCAAAACATGTTTTTGTGGGAAAGAAGGACATTTAGTTATTAACTAAATGTTATATGTGTGGTAAAACAGGACATGATGGAAAAAAATGTGAACCTGAATGTTATAAATATAAAAAAATGGATATTCGTATATATACGGATGAATTGTAAAGAAAAAGAGAATGAACCTGTTGAAAGTCAGAGTAATGATAAACAGCAAAATGGAAATGAAGAGGAGACAGAAATAGATGAAACTTTAAAAGGAAAAAGTGAGATATTAAAAAAGATGAAGGAGGGGAATTAGAAATTGGATCTGAAGCTATGACAAAGAAGCTATAAGTTGGAATGTAGTAAGAGGAAAAAATTCCATTGTTAAGACAGAAAAAAAATTTAAAGATATATTAATATAAAGGAAAAGAATAAAGGAAATGGATAATAAGTATAATTTTAAAGAAAATAGGAAAATGATATCCTTTAAATTAAGTAAAGGAGAAAGGAACAATTTAAGGATTTTTTCAGTTAATGTAAACAGTATGAAGAACATAAGAAGGATAGAGATTTTAAAATGCAACAAATGTGATGATATTATTTTCAAAGATATAAGATTTCTGATATAGGAAGAAAGACTACAGACACAAAAAGTATGGGATGGGGCAATAATGTGGAACATGGGGAATGAAGGAATAGCAATATAATAGTAAAGATCTTAGATGTTACATTAGTAAGAATGGGAAGGTTAACAGTTGTAGATTTAAAATGACAAGGAAAGATTTATAGAATTGTACCTATTCTTGCTTATGTGATGTGTAAAGAAAGAAATAATTTATTTCAGAAGATAACTGGATTATGTAGTTGTAAATATGCATATTATAATTGCAGGAGAATTTAATTGTGATTTAAGGAGGAATAAAAAAGGAGGAAAAGATGTCAAAAATGATGGAAGTAATAAAATGTGGAAAGTTGCTTGTATGGAATAGAAAACCATGGACATATATAAGTGGTGCTTTTTGATGTGAAATTGATTGTTTTATAGTATTAGAAGGGATCTGTATAGCAGAAGAAGAAACTATTGTAACAGTTTTTTAGATAAATATGGATGGAGATGTAGCATACAAAAGAATACATAAAGATAGGAAAATGTATAAAAAGCATAATTGAAACAGAATGGAATAAAAAAGCAAAGAGAGTGATCATTCAGTTATGGAAGGATTGCATTACTGTGAAAGTGTTTTATAGTAATTGTCTGAATGGTGGATTACTTTTAAAACAAAATATAAAGATACAGTGGATATACAAAGTGTACACATCCCTGTAAAAATGGCAGGTATTTGTGATATAAAAAATGAGACCACAATAAATCATTTAAAAACTTTTCCCACCTTTAATGTGACCTATAACCTGTACAATTCAATTGAAAAACAAATTTGTTAGGGAGAAAATATAAAAAATAAAAAACCTACAATATGTTGGTTGCATAAGTGTGCACACCCTTAAACTAAATACTTTGTTGAAACACCTTTTGATTTAATTACTGCATTCACTCTTCTTGGGTACACACCTGCCATCGATTAAAGAGATTCTGACTAACCCCAAATAAAGTTCAGCTGTCCTAGTAGGATTTTCCTGACATTTACTCAGTTGCCTGCTACAGCAAAAGCCATGGTTCACAGACAGCTTACAAAGCATCAAAGGGATCTCATTGTTGAAATATCAAGTCAGGAGAAGGGTACAAAAAAAATGTCCACAGCATATATATATATATATATATATATATATATATATATATATATATATATATATATATATATAATGGAACACAGTGAAGACAATCATCGAAAAGTGGAGAAAATATGTGACATCAGTGATGTTGCAAAGAACTGGACGTCCCTCCAAAATTGATGAAAAGACAAGATGAAAACTAGTCAGGCAGACTGCCAAGAGACCTACAGCAAAACTGAAGGAGCTGCAGGAATTTCTGGCAAGTACTGGTTGTGTACTACATGTGACGACAATCTCCCGTGTTCTCCATATGTCTTGACTATGGCATAGGATTGCAAGACAGAAGCCTTTTCTTACATAGAAAAATATCCAGGCCCGGCTAAAATTTGTGAAACAATACATCACGTCTCCCAAAACCTGTGGGAAAATGTGTTATGGTCTGATGAGACCAAGGATGAACTTTTTGGCCACAATTCCAAAAGGTGTGTTTGGTGCAGAAACAACACTTTGCATCACCAGAAAAACACCATCCCCACGCTAAACCATGGTGGTGGCACTATCATGCTTTGGGGTTGCTTTTCTTCAGCTGGAACTGGGGCTTTAGTCGAGGTGGACGGAATTATGAACAGTTCCAAATACCAGTCACTTTTGGCCCAAAACCTGCAGGCATCTGCTAGAAAGCTGAAGATGAAGAGGAATTTCACCTTTCAGTAGGACAGTGACCCCAAATCAACAAAAGAATGGCCTCACCAGAAGAAAATTAAAGTTTTCGAATGGCCCAGACCTAAATCCAATAGAAAATCTGTGCGATGACCTGAAGAGGGCTGTGCACAGAAGATGCCCTCACAATTTGACAGATTTGGAGCACTTTTGCAAAGAAGAGTGAGCAAGTATTGTCAAGTCAAGATGTGCCATGCTGATAGACTCCTACCCAAGAAGACTGAATGCTGTAATTAAATCAAAAGGTGCTTCAACAAAATATTAGTTTAAGGGTGTGCGCACTTATGCAACCAGCGTATTGTACATTTTTTATTTTTTATATTTTTTCCCCTAACAGATTTGTTTGTTTTTCAATTGAATTGTACGAGTTATAGGTCGCATTAAAGGTGGGAAAATTTTTGAAATGATTTATTGTGGTCTCGTTTTTTTTTATATTACAAAAACCTGGCATTTTAACAGGGATGTGTACATTTTTTATAGCCACTACAGCAGAGTAAAGAAAGAAAGAAAGCCAGGAATATGTTAAAATATATAGAGATGTGTTAGAGAATTTAGAGAGTAGTGTGAAAGTTAGAAAGAAATTTATAAGAAAAATTAAGATAAAATTAAAGAATTATTATATAAACAAATATATATTTTACAAGGAAGAAAGGAAGCGGTATCATCATATTTAAGTAAGATGGTACAGATAGTGTAATGAAAGACATGAAAGGCAAGTAAGGTAACTTAAAGAAACAACAATAGATTATGGAAATTGTAAAACATGTAGAAGAAACATTTAGTAAGAAAAAGAGACAAAGTACAAGGATATGGGAAGTAAAAAACATCTCAGAACAAATTAACAGAGAATTTGAAAAGGAGATTACAGTATATGAATTAGAAAAAGTGTTCAAACAGTTAAATGTAGAATCAGCAGCTATCCAGATGGAATTGAATTCTAAATGTATAAATATTTATAAAAATGACAGAAAATCTATTTATTATATGTATTTAATCAATGGTAAGTAAAGGTATAAATTATAAAGAATCATGTAGTGGGATATTAACATTTATATGGAAAAAGATATAAAACATTGAAGACTATTACTGCTAAATATTACAGACTGTGAGATATTTATGAAAATAATATAGAAACAATTTGAGTATAAGAGGCAATACATAATGGAGAAAAGTGTATGTGGTGTGAAAAGAAAAGGCTGTCAAGCACTATAAGTGATAAGAGAAATAGTGAATGAAATTGTAAAAAGGAAAGAAGATATTAAAAAAAAAAAAAAAAAACTGAAGCAACTGCCTGCATACAATAACACGGAGAGCGGAACCCCGTACAAACCAGTAAAAGCTACGGCAAGTCCTACTTTTATTATCAGACTGTGAGCAGTGTAGGTCTATTATAATCTTCACTGTGATACTCCTACTTATTTTTCTGCTGTGCACACTACTGGATCACCCTCCTTTTCCTCCCATTTATTGTAACAAATATATACATTTTTCCAAAGCTTTGCATTTATTTTATATTGTTATATTTTATGTTCTATATCACATTTATTTTATATTTGTATATTTTATTCTCCCGTTTATTGTAACAAATATATACAGTTTCCCAAAGCTTTACATTTATTTTATATTCTACTTTCCTGATGCTCTACTAAATCTGCTTTTGAGTTCACATAGATAAACAGATGCCTTTAGGTACTGACCTGGGCTAGCTGGTTTTTTTTCTTCTCACAGCTTTCTCCAAGTTCTGGTTCATAGTCCCCACCACCTTTTCCTGTTCTCCTAACATAATTCTATTGTAAGTTTCCTAGTCCTGTCAAACCTGTTTTCTCACAGCTTTCTCCAAGCCCTGGCTCTTAGACCCCCCCTTCTCTCAGACTCCTAACATAATCTTTTTGTAAGCTTCCCAACCTGGTCAGTCCTGTCTATTCCTCCCTCTTGAGAGTTTATTTATTCCTCCCCTGAGCTGCAGCACCATCTTTAAATACTTAGACCATCTGCTCCCCCTCCAGATTTCCTACCTTACTGATAGTTTTCTGTCCAGATAGCAACTCTGCAGTTGGTTTCAACCTGCTCTGTTCACCCTCACTGCGCTCAGGCACACTCCACTCCCCTGCCCTACCTCCATTCCCACCCCACTCCCACATCAATTACATTTATACTTGCTCTATTTATCCCCCTCCAATTCCACTCGCTAGCAACTCCGCAGTTGGTTTCAACCTGCTCCGTTCGCCCTCATTACGCTCAGGCTCACTCCACTCCACTGCCCTACCCCCATTCCCACCCACTCCCACATCAATTATATTTATACTTACTCTAGTTCCTCCCCCTACCCCACCACACAATTATCCCCCTCCAGTTCCACTCTTGTTATGCCACCGGCCACACTTCTTCATTTCCTTTCACATTACACCATTAGCCACACCTCCAACCAAACCCACACATACCCAACATTTTAACTGGCCTCATCATTACCCCATCAGTACAACCTCTTCTCCACCATCACATCCCACTATTGCACAATAATTCTCACTCCTTTAGTCACCCACATCCTATACTACAATGTCCATCTCTACTATCACTACTCTACTTACCTTATCACTCTTTTTCAATGTCCTACTGCATCTAACCTCTCTACATCATTCTTCTACCTCTTCCTCCCACTGCCCATTATCCTTGCTCCCCATACAGTGTGAACACATGACTTCCTTCTCACAAATTTCAGCCAGCCTTTACAACACAAACTTATTATTATGTACCAGAGTAAAAATCCTACCCCACCATCACCACAACAATAATATTTTCTCTCTAAATTATCCAAAGTAAAACAGAAACTAGAATACACTACTCTCCCATATCCTGTAACAAACCTATCACTATGCAGAGACATACATCCCAACCCGGGTCCCATCTCCTCTCCTCTGCACCCCCCCAACTCCCATAAATCAGTAAGCTTCACTACAGTTAACCTACAAAGCATCAGAAATGAAATTCCTGACTTCTGTGCATGGATAGCCCAAAACAAACCCGATATTATTGCCGCAACTGAAACATGGTTAAAACCCTATATTAAGGGCACAGAATTCCTTCCTCTAGATTTCGCCTGTCTTAGGGCCAACAGTCCCCATAAAAAAGGTAGCGGTATCTCTTTAATATACCCCATGTCCTTCACTGTTGTCCCATATACAAAACCTATCCCACAGTTCTCCACAGCCGAAATTCTTGTTTCTTTCCTTAAAATGAATAATTTCAAAAACCTCTGTGTGATAGTCATTTACATTACCCCAGGCAATAACATCCCAGTTCTTGAGGAAATCCTTGCCTGGACATCTACTAACATAAAAAATGAAACTGTCATACTGGGAGACATAAATATCAACTGGCTAGACATATCCCCACACCACTCTAACTGCAATATAAGTCTATATATGTTCACCCAGCTAGTTAACACCATAACCAAGCCTAATAAAATTAATACTAATGGCTCAATCCTAGACTGGATTTTAGTGTCCAACCAAAATAAAATCATGTCCACTGGTACACTCTCCAGTAGCATAAGTGACCACTTACCAGCCTTTGTACAACATGAATGTGCCACAACAATTATTAAACATCAGTATGGGGTTACCAGAGATGAATCCCAGTTTTGTCCATCTATCTTTAACCAAAGGTTACTTAGCATCCACTGAGATGCACTAAAATCACTTCCTCTTGATGAAGCAGTTGAGTTCTTCAACTCAACCTTCCTCAACGTACTAAACAATCTCGCTCCCGTTAGACAAAAGAGAGTAAAGACCAACCGTGGCATTTGACTAACAAGATACACTAAGGTTCTCATGAAATGCAGGGACAAATCATGGAAGATCTGGGGAAAAAACAAAAACCCATCTGACCTTGCCCAATACAAAAGCTCCGAAACCAGGTTAAATGCCTAGTACTACAAAACAAACAAAAAAAACCCACTATTTTACATTACAAAAATCAACACAAGTAAAACCCAAAGAAATTCTGGAGCTCTCTCAACTCTTTATTAAACCCAGTTTCTACTAATAATCCTTGTCCAGACCCAAATAAAACACCCATTGAAATTGCTGCAACCTTCATCTCCTGTTTCATAGATACTATAGCCAATCTAACCGCTGCCTTTCCCAAGACCAACTTGTCTACCACAGACCTCTCCACAGCTAACACCAGTACACCCCCTATTCCCAACTTTACTCTGTCACCTATATCCACCTCGACTATTAAAAAATTGCTTCTAAAACTCAAACCTTGCACAAATGCCCCTGACAGTATACCCGCCAAATAACTGCAAATCTCAGCCAACTCAATCGCTTACCCTGTCAGAATACTTCTCAACAGATCTATCCAAGAATCTAAGAATCCTATATGCCCATCTATAAAAAAGCATATATCCTCCCACTACACAAGGGGGGCCCCTAACATAGACACCGCCAACTTCTCCCCCATTGCTATACTGTCACCCATCTCTAAGATTATGGTAAAATGTATTTATTCTCAACTTCTTCACCATCTGACTCACAACCACATCCTGTCCCCCACCCAACATGGATTTAGGACAGGACATAGTACTACCACTGCCCTCATATCCTTCATGGACACCGTCAACCGAGCCTGTGACACTGGTAAAATCGTATCTTCACTATTTCTTGATCTTTCTAAAGCTTTTGATACTATATCCCACTCTCTCTTTCTAACAAAACTGTCTAACATAGGTACCTCACCTCAAACTCTAACAGTCAACTAAGTAGCAGAACTCTTACTCCCCTTTCCTAAACACCACCACTGGTGTTGCTCAAAGCTCCATTTTAGGCCCACTTCTGTTTAGCATATTTATCAATAACTTCCACACCACACACTCTCAAGGCTCAGTCATCCAGTAAGCAGATGACTCCACTATCATTTGCACTGCAAACGACTCCTCAGAACTGCACCAACTCACCCAAAATGCCCTCACCTCCACCGGAATTTAGATGTCTAATAATCATTTTGCCCTGAACCCCAACAAAACCAAACTAGTAATCTTTGCCCCCAAAAAGTCCACACCCCTACAAAAAGAGAACTTCACCATTCAATCCCTAAATGGTACCACCATCAACATTGTACTTAGCACAAAACTCCTAGATGTTATTGTGAAAACCTTACATTCAACTGCACATCCAGTCCAATGTCAAAAAGACACATCAATAGCTTGGCGCACTCTACCGACACAAAACTCTACTCAGTACATCAGCCCAACTTTCCCATACCTCTTCTTTTCTATTCTTTTATACAGTGCCCCCCCTCATCACCAACATTCAGTCTGTTCTAAAGTCCAAACTAGACTCATACTACAGCAAAATTGCTAAGTTTGTAACCAATACCTCCTACTCATCCCACCACTGCTTATTACGCAACCTAAAATGGCTTGAACTCCCCAACTATCTCACCTTTATCCAACTAAGTACAGCTCACAAACTCATTCATAATCTGTCCATGTTGCCCTGCTCTGTCTTCTATACTTGCTTTATACCATCCTAACTGACCACTCTGATCCAACAACCAACTGCCTGTAAATGTAGAAAAAAAACTTTTGGCTGGCCAGACACCTTACTCCTTTACCATCACAAAACTTTGGAACTCCCTCCCCCAACACTTGGATCCACCCGCTCAGTAACCTTCTTCAAGACATCTCTGAAACAACACCTCTCCTCATCTTGGCTGTGCACATGTGCTAACACTACATCTTATATAACCTAACTTCAACCATCACAACTATCCTCACCCTCACTGTACTACTCTGGAATCCTCCTTTCACATCTATCTGTCTTTTTACTTACTCTGCCTCTCCATCCTGTCCACTTCCCTCTTCTACTTACCCTCACTTTCCTACCATTTATCCCTCCTGTTTACTTCCTTTTTTTCCTTACCCTTATAGACCTACCATTGAACCAGGCGAGACATTCAGGTACTTACAGCCTACCTTAATATCATACCACCACTTATATCTGCAACAATATCCACCAACTTTGCTGATTCTTGCAACAGGACTCATATAGCCTGTCACTCAGCTATTACACCTCCTAAACGTGTGAAACGTTGAAGTACCTAGTCTATAATTAAGTCTTATATCTGCTTTACACCCACTGCATGAAGTGTCCTATATACATTTTGCTAGCTGAAAACTACCCATATGGAATGTTCTCATGTATATACTCTGTATTGCTTGTATAATATCTTTGATTTGAGAATGATTACTTAGGTACTGTTTTTTTTTCACCAATTGTATAAGCTACCAATAATATGTACTAAATGTCTTTATTAATGTAAGTTCTGTATTGTATGTGAAATGCCTTATATGTAGAGCCTTTCTTCCCAGGACTCCACTGAAAACGGGCAATTCTGGCCCAGCCGGACCATCTCTGTAAACAAATGCAAATAAATAAATCAATAAACTCATGGTGGGTGATGTTAATAAAGCATTTGATTCAATACAACATGATATGTTGTGGGATATAATGAATATGTATAACATTAGTAATACAATTAAACGAGTTTATAAAGTAGGAGTCTTGGTATATGGTTGTTTAGGTAGAGAGGTAGACATGAGTAACAGTATAAGACAACGGTGTCCCATGAACAGTATTTTTGCTTTAGCTATGAATATAATGGTCAGAGAATTTAATCAAAAACTGAAGAATGCAAAGTTTATAATTCATATGGATGTTGAAATTCCAGTTCTAATGTCATATGCAGATAATATTATAATGACTAAAAACAGAGAATGGTTGAGAGAATTTCTAATTTGGTTGATTGTTTAAAGGAAACAGGCATGACTTTCAATAAAGAGAAAAGCAAAGGAATGGGGCACAAAAATAGTAGGTAAACAGTTCACTGTGAAAGAAATATCTGTTTTTAGGCACATTTTTGATAAGGTAATAGAAAGGGATGGGATATAATATTAAAGGAGTTGAAAGACATTTGTATTTTATGGAAAATGCATAGATTACCTTAGAAGAAAAAAAAAGTTTAATTTAATTCAGTAGTAACTCCTAGAATGTTTGACAAGCTTTTGTTAGAAATATTTTTCTCCTTTATATCTGGATATAGATTAAACATGTTAAAAGGGAAGTATTATACATGAACAGAAGAGGAGGAGGATTAGGCATGCTTAATCTAGTAGGACATACTGCATCATTAAAGCTTTTGAAATGGTTAAATAGAAAAAAATGTGGATTTAGTAGCAGGAGTATTTAAACACAACTACACAACTGTGAGGAATTAAATAAACAGTAAGAAGTAACAAAAGAATAAAGTTTTAATGAAGAAATAGAGAATTACAAATAAAAGATAAAAATGTGGAAATAAAGATTGATGAAGTAGAAGAAGACAGAAAAACGTGGTATAAAAATATTAGACAATGTTATTGTGTTAATTCATGAGAAAATATTACAGAAGAAAAGATAAAAACAATTTAAGAAATAAAGAAATGTAGCCACAGTATTGAATTTCAAGATTTTTATGGGGATTGGGAATAAGAAAATTACCAGTAAAAGCGCATGTGCCTTACAAAAAGAAAAGTGAAAGAATATGTTTGCATAGTGATGAAGAAAAAATAGAACATGTTGTTTTAAAACGTGAGAGTTAAAAAATATGGAATAAATTGTATACAGAATATTTGGGGGGAATTTTAAGAACAGTGACATAACTGAATATGGTTTCTATGAGAATATAATTTAAAAAACAAAATTAGATATGGATAAAAAAGTGCATGACAGTATAAATGTGGACGTAATTGAAAATGGTTACTGTGAGTATTTAATTAAAAAAAATAGATATGGATGAAAAAAGTGCTTTATTGGATATTATGGTATGAAAGGGTTAATGAAATTATGTTTAGTAGAAACCGGACATTATCATTAATATTAAAAAAAGATTAGATTATGGTTATGGGAAAAGGAGTGGGGGGAGGGTCGAAGTAAAAAAAAACACGTAAATATGAGAAAGGGTTAATGAAATTATGTTTAGTAGAAACCGGACATTATCATTAATATTAAAAAAAGATTAGATTATGGTTATGGGAAAAGGAGTGAGGGGGCCGAAGTAAAAAAAAAAAAAAAACACGTAAATATGAGCAATAGTGTGATGTGTAGAAACATGAAATGAATAGTTTAAATTGCTTGAAGTTGTAATATATATGTATATAACATAAAAACATTTATTACATCCAACTGAGCTACCACCAAGTCAAGCAGATGGGGCCTCAGTTTAACAACTTATCTGAAGGACAGTGCACAGGAATCTTCAAAACAGTAAGACTAAAAGTGTGAGTAGACAAAAGTATTCCCTTTATTCTGAGATACAGGACTTTTACATTTAGTGTATGTAAGTTGTAGGGATGCAAGGGGTGCAACTCTCCCCCCAGGGGAAAATGGCATTACAGAGAGATTCAAGAATCACTGTCTTTATGTACAATTCACACTTTCATTTTCTTTCTTGTATAACACATTTAAAGGACTTGAACTGTAGTAGGAAGCCTAAAAAAACAAGAACGGCAAGTGAGCAGAAAAACAGTACTTCCAGGAAATCTCCTGCAACCAAATGAATGCTGACAGACAACGTAGATAAAACTGAACGCAACTTTATTAATCAAAATAAAAGCGTTTTCGCTGTCAATAAGAGTGGCAGCTTCCTCAGAATAGACACAAACAATCTTTGGCGCCAAGACAGGTTACTATACAAGTAAAATCAAACTAAGGGGTGTCACAATGACATCACTTCCTAGCCAAGAAATTAAAGGGCAACCCATCAAATATAGATAGCAGCCAAGTAAAAGACCTTTAAAAAGAATAAAAATAATAAAAATATACAATACATCCTAACAATATGTAAACATGCCCAACATACCTAAAATGATACATTAAATTAGAAAAATATTAATTTATAACTATTGTATCTAATACAAACAGTATATCAATGAGAGCAAAGAACACTGGACTTAATCTTGCCTAAACACGATAGAGCAACGCAGATAAGTTAATGATCAAACATGTCAGTCAAGCCTCTAAAAGGTAGTAGTAGGTCATTTTTTAGTGTTAAAGTCTGTCCTATATACCAAATGTAGTAGGAAGCCACAAGATAACCTTTGGTCTGAGCGTGTTACCAACTGTCGATAGTGAGAGATCAAACTCTCGACCAACCTGCATCTAGATGGATGATAAATAAGTACTAATTTCCCCAGTAACCATCTGTGGGAATCTGCTCAAAGGTTTCAGACTGACTGCTACACTACTGAGTGGATGAAGCTTTCACGGGACTAGTCTGCACATGTGCAGTGATTCATTGAATGCCCCTGAACATGCTCAGGTAGCTGTCAGATCAGACTGCTCTCTTCTAGTTGAGCAAGGGCCATAGGGTTCTCCAATGCCACTAGGGTGTGCAAGACTGGCCCATGCACTATGCTGTAGACAGTTGTTAGATATCTGCAAGGATATGTATCTGTGTGTGCGCTCACCATCACAAAATAGCACCAGGACCTGCACTAACCTCTGTTGTTCCCACCCAACTTGTAGTAAGTGCATTGCACAACACCAGTACCACTTTGTCTGACCTGTAGTACTTGTTACTTATTTAGTTTTAATTCTGTCTAACAAGCATGTGTCCCCCTTCCCATCCTGGAAAGATAATTAAGGGGGATCTTCCATGCACTCTCTCTCCTGAGAAGAGGACTCTGAAGGCTTAAATATCTTATTGGTCACAGAGACAATGACAAGAGATTCCTGTCCTTCCTATCGCAACTCCAATGATTCCTTCTTTGGAGATGTCTTCAGACTGATTAAATTCTCCACAGACTAACGTGATATTCTGTTACCTCCAGCCCCCACTAACATCTCAGTATTTGAGTAAAACGGAGGAAACTTGGTTTATGACACCCATGGATCTAGCACTCCAGTAATGGCAAGAAGTTTTTCTTCTGCCATATTAGGCTTACATCCCTCAGGTGTCCCTTTCTCTTCTCCAGGTTGTAGTTTTCCTTGTTAGACAGAGCATTGGAAAATGTTTGTACTCTTCCTGAAATCAAGGAAGAGGTTGGTTAAGATATTGTAGTTCTTAAAGTAACCTCTCATATGAAGAGCTTTAATTTTGACTGTGCGTGCACTGTGGTTTTGAAGCCAGCCTGTGATATATACCTACATATTGTGGCATTGATGAGGTTCTTCTATATAGCTGAATGCAGGCAAGTAGGCAGGGATGTCAGTTTTGGAGAATATAATCTTTGGAAAGATCTCTCAGGTTTTGTTGGAAGACCTCTTGAAGAAAAGTGTTTGACACTTTTAGGGGGATCTTTACAGTGCATCTAGCCCTTGCTGCTACTTGCAGCCCAGGGCAGTTGCCCAGGAAGAATATATTCCCCCTTACAGATTGATGGGGCCCCTAAAATGTCAGTCATCTCTTTGTGGCAGTTTCATTCAAGTCATGTATGTCATGTCTACCAGCCTAGTAGTTGTAATCCTTAATACTCCTGAGGGCTGCTTGTGTTGGGGTGCAAGATCTCAGATTTTTGCACTAACCTGGAGAACCATCAGAAAGAACCAATGGATTGCTGATGATGTCATTGATAGCCATACTTTAAAATTCTTATCTCTTTCCCAGAAAGAGCTGTACTTAGTGACTGAGTAGTTTGCATAGATGCCTCATGACAGGTCTGTCATTTACTTTTTGTGAAGCTTTAGAGACTGTTCAAAACTTGGAAGGAGGCCACCTCTTGCTAGTTCGGAAGGGAACTGGAGTCTTTCCCTATCAAGGATTCAAGCTCAGTGGGTACATGTGGTATGCCATATTCTGGATGATGACAGTCCTTTCACGTCATGCCTGTGCTGTCACAGGGCACCTGGATGTGTTGCTGGACTTCATGGGTGTATTTTGGTACATCAGTATCTGAAGTCCTGTCATCATATTCTTTCAGTTTAGACAAGCATCTGTTTCAGTAGAAGGTGCTGCCCACTAGTTTCTCTCTTTTCTAATTAGTGTGTTTACTAGGATTGTAGTCAAGTTTATGAAGATCTAGCAGGAGAAAAATCTCCCATGTTTATTCCACTGAACAGATGAAACACCATTGCTGGCCCTGTGAAGAGATTCCTTGGGAATATCAGCATCCTTGGCTTTAGATGCCTACCTTTATGCTTGTCCTAGAGGGGCTTTCATAAACTGGACAACGACCTCTGTGATAACTTTCAGATGTACAGAGTTTAATACTCTTCAGCATTGATCATTCCTACCCATAGAGAAGGCAAAGGAAGTCATGATTTTGACAGGCTGTTTAAGGATGCAGAGGTGGGTTTAGGTCCCAGCCCAGTCTCTCCTATAGGTTTTGAGCTTAATGATGACCATGACCTTTACATTGCCATTCTTACAACTAGTTTTTTCTCCCCTTTTTTAATATATATATATTTGCTGACCACGTAAACCCACTGGACACAAGTACCCCTTTTCAGGGGTGACCCAGGAGCACTGCCTGGTTAAGTGACTTGCTTAGAACCCCACAGTAGGCGAATGAAGATGGAAGAAATTGAATCATATACCCTTAGCTACAGTAAGCAGCTCTTTAACAGCTCAAAGCCTTTATCCTGTGTGCTAACTGCCAGAAACAAGAATGTGATTGACTGCAACAGCAGTTATTCTGTTACCTTCTGCTAGTGTCACACTGTTTTTGCCAGGTTTTTGTATGACAGAGTATGACCCTCAGTCTTAATGTGGTTCTACACTTCTTGCAGCAGGTTCTTACAACTAATGCATTGCTAACAGCCTGGGGAGCCTATCTCAGCACCTCTGCAGTTTAGAATAAATAGGCTGTCCCCTGCAGAGGAAGCTCCATTCAACTATCTCAGACTACAAGTATTGCTGTCATGTTGTCCTTTTCATTTGTTCCAGAACGTGTGGATATCAGATTCAACCTCTGATTCGACTTGGCCGCATACACTAGACTTTCGAATCCAACTCTCAAGCTCCTCCCTGTATCTGTAATGCCCCAGTCAGCTAACATTACCTCAGATCTCATTTGCCACCATCTCACACAGATGTGGATCCCTCACTGAGAGCTACTTCAGCTAGTGTTTGCAGTTTTTTGTGAGTAATCACCTTTCTTTATTCTTTTATACTCCATTTATCTCTTCCCTCTCCTATTTATTATATACATGAGATTTTCTCCTGATTATTCCCTCTGTAACTTTTTTCTACCATTTGGTAGCTTCTAATGTACCATAGCCTGTACCTGTCTTTTTTCTTATTTTTAAACTTTCTACCCTTTACAGGGTAGTCTTTCTGCCATTGTTGGTAGTCCACTATCTATATATTAAAAAAAAAATGTTCTTCCTTTACCTTTTGTTCTGCTTTCTTTACGGCCTTTAAAGTCCTGCTCTCAATATGGCAGAAGAAACAATAGGCTTTAGAAAGTGCACTTCCTGTGGGCATAAGATTCCCAATAGTGATTCACAGGTAGTGTGTCTGCTGCCTTGGAGCATCACAACTCAACACTGACTGCTTCATTTGTGCTGCATTTAATTCAAGAGCACTTAGTGACTTATGTAATAAGTTGGTACGTAAGAGTTTGCTGCTGCCCTCTTCCTCCTCTTCCTTTTCAGGGGCTCAAACCCTTGGTAAATCTGTGAAATCCTCTTCGGAGTCGGAGGAGTCCTGCAAATGATCCCCCACCCATTCTCCGAAGGCTACTACTTTGGCTCCGTCTTCATTGGAGCCTCCTCAAAAAATTCAGAAGACTTCAGATCTGACTTCATTGGATCCTAAGAAAATGCACTGTGATCCCACATTCTTGGATCCGACTGTTATTCCTCAAATGGTTTCTCCTTTTTCTCCAGGGGACACTGAGGAGAAAGTCTGTGATCTAATCAACCATCTCTGCCATTAAGTCCTCCAGAAGTCTGGCAGAAGCAATTTGGGTAGGGTGATGAGGAAATTCCTCAGAGCTCAGATTCAGATGGGGGTTATTCCATCTCCATCTCCCAGCAGATCCACAAGTCACCAGTCCACTTTTCATGTAGTGGTATCCCCTTCTCAGATCCGTCCCACAGTTCTGGAGCCCTTTGATCTGAGAGCCCAGACAATGTCTGTGTCTGATCCAAAGACAGCTATGTCTTTGACTCATATGGCCTTCCTGACTAGTTCCATTTTGGTCCCTTTGGATCGGGACGAGTCTCAAAGCTGAAGCATTGGCACCAGATCCGGGGGGGGATTGGGTTTTGGTCCAATATTATCAGAGCCTTCCTTGCCCCTCTGAGCTTCGGTATTGAACAGCTTGGGTCTGACTCCTTTCCTCAAGGCACGGATCCGGGCAAGGTCAGGACTTGCTAGATTTGGAGGTTTTGTCTCCTGTTCGGCTAGCCACAGGTTCTCCCAGTCATCTGCCTTCTAAGTAGTAGAGAGGGCTTTCTCTCGACTGAGAGATTCGATTACTGTTTCGTCCTTGGATCCCACAGCCCTTTCCCCTTCGGGTCCAAGTTCTGATGCTATCAGGCCTACTCCACAGGGACAAGCGGTACCATGTAGCATCCAAGGAGTCCCCATTGAGGAACTTCCCCTCTCTTCGAATACCTGTCTGGAGCATCCCACTGAAGAGGTTCTCTGAATGAGAATGTGCAAAAGGAGACACCTAGATTTGCCCATGGAATCTTTCACCGAAGATACTGACTTCGATGACTGGGAAGGGTCCCCCAGATCTCCACTGGATGATATCTCATTTGGAGACATCTTGGAAATTCTTAAACAAAAAGGTGGATGGTCAGATACTCCCTCCTCAGTGGAGTCAATTTTTCTGGAAACTTTTGGGTCCAGCCCATCTATGTCTTGGGTGACCAATCCCCCCAGTGGATTAGCTTATCAATTTAATCTCTTTCTGGGCATGGAAGCAGCTGGATTCTGTTGAACCAGTTCCCTGATGCCCAGATAAAATTTTTGCACCACCAAAGGACAGATCCCATTGGATTAAGAGAGCCACTGTTGATGCTATAGTTGTGGCAGCATCCACTAAAAAGGAGCTAGTGGAGCAGAGCTCAACAGTCCATCCCCCTAATAGAGAGTCCAGGGCATTGGACAGGTTTAGAAAGTGCATATTTGCTTCAGCAACCTTTGCCTTGAGGTCCCTGAATTACTTATCGCACTTCACAAGATTACAGCAGGATTTGACCAAGGGAACTCTTCAAACCCTTTTCAGAGTTTGTGTGTGTGGAGGACTACATGAGATCATCCTCACAGCTGACCACTCTATTATCCATTTCCAGTGATTTCTTGAGGTTAATATCCCATGCTGCAGAGGCTACCTCACTGGCTGCTGGTTGAGGCATAGCCATTAGCAGACGTGCAGTTTTGCGACTTTGCGGAGCCTTTCAAGTCTTCTTTCATCAGTGCCCCCTTTGTAATGTCATTGTTTGGCAGTACAGTGAAAGAAGTACTTTCCCAGTGTGAACAGGATGGAAAGACTCTGTCTGCTGTATGAGTATGCTTTTCTACCCCTCAACAATCTTTTTTTCCCCAGAATCAAAGAGGAGGCAAGAAAATGTGGTTCTGTAAGTCCCTGGGATCTTTCCAGGATTCATGCGGGGACAACTCCTCCAGAGGTAGTGGGGGCAGTTCAAATGGAGGACTGTGTCCTCACGCAGAGGAGGCACGCAAAATCAGGATTTCCAAGATTCCTTTTCAGATAAACCCTTCTAGTGCTATTGAAGGATTGCACGACTACCCACCTCCGGAAGCAGTTGGGGGGGCAGTTGTCTTTGCACCCAGACACCTGGAATTCTATAACAAAAAATTCTTTGGTGCAAAAAATAATACCCAGAAGTTATTTCATACTATTTTTCCAGATTTCCCAAAACAGAAGAAGAAAGCTTCCCGACATCCCACCCAGTCAGAGCTGCAGCTCAGGAGATTCAAAAGCTGCTATACAAAAGAGTCATCTAGGAGATCCCACCAAACCAAAAAGGATTCGGGACTTAAGGTTATTTTTAGTGCCAAAGACAGGGGACCCAAGACCAATTTTGGATCTAAGCAACCTGAACCAGTTTGTGAAGAAGTCAGAGTTCCGAATGGTCACGATTCAGTCCATTCTGCCCTTTTTACACATGGATGATTAGATGTGCTCATTCAACCTTCAGAATATAGATGTACTCATTCAACCTTCAGAATATGTACTATCACATCAAGATGAACAGATGATCCCGAAGATTTCTGTGCTTTCAGCTGGGAGACAATCACTGTCAGTTCAGAGCCCTGCCCTTTGGTCTCATCACAGCCCCCATGGTGTTTAGCAAGTGTATGGCAATGGTAGCATCTCACCTGAGCTTACTGTGATTCTGAGTGTTTCCATATCTAGACAACTGGCTCCTCACTGCACCAACCAGGCATCTCTTATAACAGTCCAGGTACTATTTTCTCCAACTTTGTCTGCGACTTAAGCTTTTCAGTCATCACCTCCAAATCTCATCTACAACCTGTACTGAGCCTGGATTCATAGGTGCCCAGTTGAACACAATAAGTCAGATAAGCCTCCCTTCCTAAACATAATGTGGACACAATGAAGTTTCAGGTACAGCAAATTCTTGTTCACCTTTCTCCTCCAGCCACGCTTATCCTTCATGCTCTAGGTTTGGTGGCAGCAGCCATAAGTTTAGTTCTAATGGCCATTTTCTCTATTCGTGTTCTCCAGTGGACTCTAGCTGTTCATTGGACTGTTCTGCATCATCCTCTGTCCTTCCCAGTCACACTCACTCGAGTCTGCAAGGATCATCTTCATTGGTGGATTCAATTGGATGACATTTACCTAGGCTGTCCCTTCATTCCGTCCCCTCCAGTAGCCACAACAACCATGGACACCTCCCATTTGGGGTGGGGTTTATTTCTAGGTATGGATGGTCCAAGGCACGCAGTCCCCCCAAGAGACTATTGTGCACATCAATGTCCTACAGATAAAAGCAATCCCACTAGCATTACAGGCATTTCAAGATGTTCTTCCTCTAGGGACTATTGAGTTACAAACCGACGACATGTCTGTGGTCTGGTCCATCAACAAAAGCGGAGGGGGACCTAATCTTAACCCTCTTTGTTGAGAAGGAGTGAAAGTGTGGCAGTGAGCAATTTCCTCCAATTGCTTTCTTATGGCAACACACATACTGGGGAAATCCAATGTACTACCAGAACAACTCAGCAGGTCCTTTCTGATGCCTCACAAGTGGTGTCTTAGTCAGAGGCTGAGAGGATTTTCCATCATTAGGGCCAACTTTGCTATAATCTCCCCACAAGTGCAGCAGGTTTTTTAACCTAATCCCCCGTTGGAGGAGTCAGTGAAAGATGCTCTAGTCCACGTTGGTCTTCCACTGTCCTTTATGCTTATCCCTCGATACCTCTGATTCCATAATTCTTACAGAAGGCACTTTAGTTGAAGAGCTCAGATACCCTCATTGCCCCCTTTTGGCCTCTCCAAATGTGGTTCCCCTTCCTTTGGTCTCATCTTCAATATCCTCCATGGATACTGGACCCAACTCCAGACCTTCTGTCGCATCCTTCCGGGGTGAAGCATCCCAAAATTTCAGGTGTCAAACTGACCGCATGGTTTCTCCAGTTCCATTAATAGTTAGACAGACCAGGCTTTCTCCCCCAGTCCAATAAATACTTCTGTCTTCCCAGAAAGCTTCTACAACAAAGATCTACAGGAGTAAATGTAAAAGATTCTCAATCTGAGCTCTTCAGAATGAAATTGACTATTTCACTACTACTGTATCTTCAGTTGTAGAATTTTTAGCATCTATTTTTCAAGAAGATACTATTTTTTTACAAAGTACAATTAGGACCTATATCTAATTTTCAGTCTGGAGAAAAAGCTTACGCTTTATCTTCTTCCAGATTGTGCAAGGCTTTTCTAAAAGGTACTCTCTTACTTAGACCTCCATTGAAAGACCCGTCACCTTCTGGAATTTAACAGTCATTCTCCAAAGATTGAGTCAGCAACCCTTTGAACCATCAGCCAAATCAGATTTAAACATTTTGTCTTAGAAAACAGCATTTCTGGTTGGTATTACATTTGCAAGGTGAATTTCTGAACTCCAGGGTCTATCTTCCAAATCCCCTTACATTGTTTTTTACAAAGACAAAGTTACTTTATGAACCAGTCCACCCTCCTTAGCAAAGGTAGCATCTGAATTGAATATTAATCAAACAGTTCATTTGCCTTTCTCTAATTTTTCAAATAAGCGAGAGTACATACTACATCTTTTAAATGGGGTCTATATTACCAGATCAAAAACCTATTTCAGCGAACACCACAAGACCGACACGTATAGTGCGAACCGCAAATATGCCGAATCCCCTAAACCGCGAATTTTCAAATCTCGAACCGTCATAGTCGGCCAACACCATCGCGAGCTACATACCCAAACATAATAAATAAAACACATACATACACTAACCAAACCCTACTTCTAACCCTACACTAAACCTTACATACATTACTATCTATGCACTTACCTTAACCCACACCCTAACCCTAAGGTCCGTAGCTATCACACACTTACCCTACAGACATATACCCAAACAAAACAAATAATCCACACACACACACTTAACAAAACCCTACTTCTAACTCTACACTAAACCTTACATACAATACCTATCTATGCACTTACCTTAACCCGCACCCTAACCCTAACTATAACACACTTACCTTATGGAGCTATACCGCAGACGGGCCAGCCATGACACTTAAACATTTCATGTTTCGCGGTTTTGAACGTTCGCCGTTACAGTAGTTCGCGCTATACGTGTCGGTCTTGTGGTGTTTGCTGAAACGGGTTTTCGATCTGGTAATATAGACCCTTTTAAATGTACATAGACAACTACGTTTTTGTCTGTACAGAACAAAACATTTCAGGAAATCGAAACAGCTGTTTGTTTCTTTCTCACAGAACAGATTGGGATTTACCACATAGGTGGCAGTACACTAAACACCGAAAGTATGATAAGAGACTTAGGGACACAGGTGGACAATGGTCTCACCTTCGATAACCACATCACACAACAGTCAGGAAATCCTATGTGGCACACCTCATCAGTAAGGGCTTTTCATCCAGGAAAAAGGAGGTTATTGTCCCATTGTACTCATCCCTCATTAGACCCATTATAGAATACAACGCCCCGTTTGGTATGTACCTCTGAAGACATCTGCAACAACTGGAAAGGCCGGAGAAATACCTCACTGAAAGAATCACAGGACTAAAGCAGATGTCCTACGCTGGCCGCCTTAAAAACTCCAGCTGTACTCCGTCGCATATCGTCTACCCAGAGGCAATCGGTGCTTAACATACAAGGCCATGTCAAACCCAGAGCTGTTGGACATGCTACACGTAAAGAAATCCCAATCCCTCAGAGCCATATGCTCCAGGGATCTAAACCTTGTCATCAAAATAAACAAAACATGCTGGAGGGGATAGGTTCTTCTTGACCCAGAGATTCCCCAGACTCTGGAATAGACTGCCCAAACATGTCAAGCAGAGCACCTCTTTGGCCCTCTTCAAAAGGAACCTTGATGATTGAATTGGAGAAAGGAAATTCACCCCGGGGATCACATCAGTCGCCTTGCTAGACAGGGGTCCAGGGAAGTAAATAGTGTGGGAAGAAGTGGCCAGGAAATTGCTATGGCTAGGCTTGTATAGGCCCTAGGGCCAATAGCCTGGTACCAACCTATGATCACCAGTTTCTAAAGTTACCCCGGCCAAATGGATTACTGATTGCATTTCTTTTGTCTGTACTTAGCAAAGCCTCTCCCTGTCAAAGCCATTTAAAGCACATTCTACTAGATCCATGGCAACCTTTGCCGCTTTTTGGTCTAGAATTTCCATTGACAACCTTTGTAAAGCCACTACCTGGTCTAATGCTCATACATTTATTGCTCATTATAAACTAGATTTGACCTCCATAAGCAGTTCCGTAGTTCTCAGGAATATCCTTCCATGAGGGCCACCCAAGATTCACGTAGCTGGAGACATGTCCTACATGTTGAGAAATGAATGAAAAGGACAACATCAGATATTAAAGTTATGTACATTCCATAACTATGCATCTGTGTTGTCCATTTTCATTCAACCTCAACTCCCCACCTTCCTTCCCCCTTCCTTTCATTTTCTGGAGTGACCTTGTGGATATTATGGAACCTTTTATTCCAGGTTTGAGCCCCAACTTTGCTGTTCTTTCCTTCTTCCTGTTGTATCTTAGGCTCTATAAGGCAGCAAACTTGATCTGAGGTATTGTTAGCTGACTAGGGCATTATGGGCAGAGGGAGGAACTCGAGAGTTGGATTCGAAAGTTTAGTGTATGCAGCCAAGTCAGATCTGAGGTTGGATCTGATAGCCACACATCAAGGAAGAATGAAAACCGACAACATGGATGCTTAGTTATGGTGACTGCATAACTTTAATTTTTGCTACCCTGAAAGCTGCAGAAGGAGAAATTATGAGCAAAGATAAAAGAGCTGGACGTGGGATCCTTAGAAAAAGGTAGGAGTAAATTACATAGGAAAAATGAGAATTGTGGGAAAAGTACATACAGAGTAATGTTTTGGAGGAGGAATGAGGTTTAAGGGATGGCAGGAATTGAATGAGCTATGTAGTGTTTCATTGACAATGACTATATAGAATATTATATGTGATGTATAGTGTTTGCAGCTGAAAATATGTCAATGTAGTTTGTTTTCATTTGTATAAATGTATGAATGCTTCTGTCATAAGTGATAATTCAGTAAAAATATTTCTTGTTTAAAAAAAGAGCTGTACAGGGATAGCCTCTCTGCTGCAGTCTGACAAACCATCCATTTGATGTTGTTTTACTTAAAGGATAGGGACACTAACTTTTGCACCTTGTACAGAGAAAACATGCATCTGGCAGTAGGCCATAGAGTCATCACTTTCACAGAACTTTATATCCTGGAGGGATAAAACAGCTGGTAGACTTTACTGTATATCAGTCCTCTCCTAGAGTTGAGGATTTGAGAGTCCTGTTTGATCAGAGTCTTCTAGAAGTGATGCATCCTAGAGATTAAATTGGGCAAGGGGAAGAAGATTGCATTTTCTGTTCTCCCATGACAAGGAAGATGTATGTACATCTCCTTGTGTGTTTTTACAAATTCCAGTTCTTGCCTTATTACAGAGTTTATCCGTAACTCCCCTTGTTGGCAGTGTATGATTGGACATTTGCAGCAGCCAGAATAATGCTGGGATGTATTCTTGGAGGAATAACTTCATGAGCAATGAGAAAATGCTTTCTATATGCCAGGTCATACCTCAAGTATTTTGTGCAGTTCTGGATGCCAAAGAGAGTGACAGCAAGTTGCTGGAATAAGTCCATTGGGAAAGCCACCAAAATGTTGCTTTGAATGCAGGGGGAAAAGTATGAATAGAGACTACAAGAACTAAAGATTATCTCACTTGAGACTAGGAGGTGCAACAGAGATATGGTATTGGTTTAAAAGATCATGTCTTGAGAATACAAATTTTTGTGACTTGTGTCTTTCTAAATTGCAAGTTGACAGTTGTGTAATGACTTTTGAAGTATTATCAGGTGGTCTGAAGTGCTTTGTTTAATATTGTTTACAAACTGCATGTTTGTTGCTTTTTTGGTCTATGAAAGACACAATATCATGAATACAGATGTTACTTTTCTGCCTACATTTCTGTTTTGGAACTCTCCAACGTGGAATTCATATTGTAAAGTTTAACTTGGAATGTACTACTTTTCCATGTGTGAGATTATGTAATACCCACAGCAGATTTTGATATGTGATTTTTCAGTAAGTTTGGGGAGAACATGTGGGCTCCACTCCACTGTGGGGTCTGGAAAACTCCTTGGTAAAGATGTTCCATTTCATCCTGCTTAGAGCTAAGGCAAGTCTTGATTGCCTTTTAGAAGTTAGATGTGAAGTTAAGAGTAAAGCCTCTCTTATTCCAGTCAGGCAACCAGACATTGATGTAGAATGAGCAAGTAGGGCGGTGTGTGGCAATATCCCATGTGTATGGACATGGTATGAAAAAACCGGAGATGGACCACCACGATGAGATGAAATACTGACCAAGTTTTTTAGAACAGATGAGCGCTTTCGCGTACTCCCAAGGCACACTTCTTCAGATCTAATCACATCATAAAATCACTAGCTATATATATATATATATATATATATATATATATATATATATATATATATACAAGTTCATCATTCAAGCAATCAATTAATTAGTTAATTAAGTCATCATTATAAAATTTTTAACTTGATAATTTAAAGTAAAACTGGTTTGGTTTAAAAAATATATGTTGTATATATACAGCCTCATTCAAGATCAAATGCTGTATCCAAATAAGTTTCTATAAGATAGATAAACTATCGTCGTGAACAACAGCAATTCAACATACATTTTAAGGTTTCTGAAACCCAATTGATAAAAGTTCATAAACAACTTCAATATAATCAGGAGCTATACATTCAGACATCTCTAATATAGCTTAATATGTTAAATATTTGCAAACTTGTTGATGTATAGGTTACATAAAATATTATTATACATTCTATTGTATAAAACCCCACATGAAACAAAAAAGGCAATGCATATTGTACGAAAATAAAATATATATATATATATATATATATATATATATATATATATATATATACAAAAAATTTGTATGGACATGTTACGGGTCTCATAATGAAACCGAGATTAGCTCATTATTCTTTTGGCCATTCTCATGGTGCCTTTCTCCATTCATCACTGTCTCAGTCATTATTCCAAGAGTCTGACTTTGATACGTTGATTCTTCAGAAAACTACCACCGCAAATTCATTTTTGCTGTTTTTTTTTTTATTTCCCTCAAGTTCTGCCTGATGGCTGCTCTAACTTCACATAATTGTGTTCATTTGGGGAGGGAGGCTGGACATTCTCTTGATAGTCAAGATCCCTTTGGCCCATTTTTTCGTGCTCAGGAATTTGTTGACCCTTCATTCTCTAGAAAGAGTTGGGTGATAGGGAATAGGTCACTTGCTGGTCCTGAGGAGTGGCTTACCTTTTTTGTCTAGGACCACTCCCTTGGCAGCTCGACAGTTGCCGTCTCTTGAAGGGAGGTATGCCTCTGCATGGCAAATTCCCCTTGGCTTACATAGTGCAGAAGTACTATTGACAGCACAGGCTCAGCAGGCTCAAACTCTGTTAGATATGCAGGTGCAACCAGTAGGTGTCACGTATGTGGTGAGCCAGAGCCACCTTTCTCCCACCGGTAAGGGTGAGCCAGCAATGGCTGCTAACTCCCAGCTTCTTTAGTCACTAAACCTGCTAATCAAACACCATAGATCTGACTCTTCTTTTTTTACTTCTAATCTTCTCTGACTTCTGTCACCCTGGGAAGTTTTTGGGGTACTACTTGAGATTCTCCTGGCAGTGATTCGCTGCAGATGGCCTCTGATATGGTACATTTCTGTTGCATATCAGTCAGTAGCTAACCCTCCTATATTCAATTATCTCACCATTTACTTTATTGTCTTTGTTTATTAGAATGTCAGACATGCAGGTATGGTTCAGTGTTCGTGTTTATGTTTTCCAGGTCAGACTAGGAGCACAGGAGTAAAATGTGCCCTTCTAGGTGGTGTGCCAACTTGTGTCACATGCTAGCAAGTGGTGTGTCCTCTCCTGAGCATGAGTGCTAGGGATTATAAGAATGTTAGCTAAGATGGGGATCTCATAGGAGGAAATCACAAACATAACACATTGCAGAAGAGCCCATTCACAGAGTACTGGATGTGCTGTATGTCTTTATTTTGTAAAGATATTTTCTGATCTTATACTCCTGATGTAAAACTAACTTGTAGCTTAAGTCATTGGGAAATGCAGTGCTAAGCTATGTTTTTTAATTGGTCATTGCTCATTTCAAGTATTGTGGACATTGATTAGTCTCTGTTTGATTGTTCTTTTTGTAGGTATTCCTGCTTTGTTGTAGAAAAACTGAAGTCAATGCCGCAGGGTGAAAAACAGCGTGATCATATTGCCCGTTGCTTGTGGTATCTGGATAATCTCATTAGATTAAACTTTCAGAAACAGATTAAATCAAAATGTAAGTTAAAAGCATCGATTTGTCGACTACAATTCAAACATTTACATATAGATTACTTGGTGTACAATATGTTATATGAACATTTAAGTTTAAGTGAGTGTGGATATTGTTCACAATGTCCTCTGTATGAAGTGATATTTAGCATACAGAATTACAGTTGAGTGTTATTTTGCATGACTTTTTGACATATTTCAGGACCTGATTAAGGGAGTCATGCCTTTTCTATGGTGGCTTCCATTTGACCCATTTCCAATTCATGCTCTTGTTAACAGTCCTCTTTTCTTTCCTACTGGTCACTCTGAATTTCCTCCAAATAGTCATATTAGACGGTGTCCATAATCAGTGCCACAAAGGAGTAAAACGGTGGTTTGCCAAACATGCCAAATGCATTTGTAATCACCAGAAAGTGAAGCAAGATGTAATCACTCTTTTTTTTATGATTTCTTTTAATGCCCTTCATACAGTGTCTCCATTTGCAATTGATGCCACCAATTGAAACTGTAAGCATTCTTGGCTCTCAGTGCCTATCACAGTTAACTCAGGTGAGGAATCTAAAAAAATGTGTGTGTGTGTGTGTGTGTATGTGTAGGTATGTATTTATATATATGTGTGTATATATATATATATATATATATATATATATCTATATAAATATATATTGCAGAAAAAACAAAATCCAGCCCAAATGAATACAATAGAAATTAAATCCCAGTAGCTGGCAGAAGCATACAATGAAGAAAAATCAAACTCTCAAATATATATATGAGAAGCGTTTACTAGCTGTGAAAAGGAAGAAGTTAACTTGGGACGTTATAGACTTTGCTAATCAACATGTGTTTGCATGGCCTACGTCCCAACCAGCTGGGAGGCAGCAGAATTCCCAGATTAATAGTGTGAAGAGTAAGAATGCACAGAATGCAGAGTATACGGATACATCATCTCGGCCGGCATGTGCATTGGTTTCGACTCAGGGTTTGAACTCTGTGTCCTGTGCAACTGGGGAGACATCCACCAATAACCGTGTGACTGTGAACCCAGGGACCAATGGGGAGCAGCAAGGGGACGTGACTTCACCGCCTCCTTCTACATCGGTGTATTCTACACCAGCAATGGAGCCATTAACAGGAACTAATTTTACCTGCAGTCAGTTTACTTTCAGACTCTGATCCGGTGCTGCATAGGAAGATCCTAGTAGAGCAGCATCAACAAAATTTTCCAGGGCTTCCGTTCCCCTTTCGTATGGGGAGAAGAAACTCGTTTGGCCAGGATGATCAGAAGGGCCAGAAGTGGAAGGATCCACCAGCTGGTCAGCAATCGATCCCTGAAAAAGGTGGAGGTTGGAGTCAATGACTTAGTGTGGAATATTTCACAACACGTGCTGACAACAGATGAACGTTCAGTGCTGTCGAAGGGTTTATCTTTCATTCCTACCGCACAGATAGAGCATGTGAGTTGTATGTTGAATTTACACCTCTTTGCGTAATTTAGCTTTACAAGGCTTGTTTAAAAATCCTGATACTGGAATTGAGACTGTGACAATGACTCGATTGTGTTTCGATAGCCTAGTGTATTTACACCAATTTTTTTCCACCAGCATTTCATGTATTCTTGGTGGTTTGTGAAAAGCAATTTCAGCAAAGTATTAATAGCTCTAATGTGAACAAGTGTAATAATTTGACCAGGAAGGAATGGAAGGCCTTAGATCAGTTGGTCATGAACCCCCCTAATAACCATTCGACCTGCTGACAAGGGGGGTCCTATTGTTATACTTGATTCTGATTACTATGTTAATAAAATGAATGCAATGCTCTCTGATATAAATGTATATGTTAAAGTTGATATCAGTATTGTAGACGTGATGAAACGGGAAATTGATAATTGTCTTACTGAATGCTACAGGCTGTGTGTGTTGGACAACGATCTTTTAGATTATTTCTTGACTGAATATCCAATGGTGCCACAGATTAATGGGTTGCCTAAGATACACAAAAACCCCCTTGAACCTGATTTCAGGCCGATAGTAGCATGAGGTGGTTGACTTACGGAGGCCATATCCATATTTTTAGATAAACAACTTAAGAAGGTGTTGATGTTGAGTGAGGTTATTCTTAAAGACACGGAACATTTTTTGAGGGACTTGTATCTTGAACTTAGTAAAGTTTCTATAACTGATGTAGATTATTTTGTCACATTGGATGTAGTGTCAATCTTCACGTGCATTCCCAATGAAGCGGGCATTACCATGGCAAGAACAGCTATGCTTAGAAGTGGCTTGTTTACTAATGAATTTAGTGACTTATTATGCCTGTTACTTGAGTTGGTGCTGGAGCACAACATTTTCTTGTTTCAGGGTGACTGATATTGGCAGAAATCAGGTGTAGCCATGGGCATAAGCTGTGCTAATTCTTGTGCAAACCTGGTCATGTCCGAATGGGAACATGTGAACATCTTAGGGAAATGGAATGAGAACATCATTATCTATCGACATTTTGTCGATGATATGTTTATTGCATGGAAAGGTGATAAGGGACATCTAGATGAAGTTGTGAGGTACTTCAATAGTAGTAGCTCGTTCCACAAATTTTCCATATTGTGCTCACATCATTTGATTGATTATCCTGATGTCAACATCAGGAAGTTGGATGATGGCTTTTGTACCAGTATGCATAGGAAGGAATGTTACAGACCTTCCTATTTACATAGGGACAGCATGCATCCCAACCATATTTTTGGTAGCATCGTTACTGGACAGGCACTTAGGGTATCAAGATTAACAAGTGAAGATCACTTAGACAGGAGCTTGTATGAGCTTAAAGGTGAATTCATGTCCAGGGGATAAAGTGAAACAGAATTGGAAGCAGCCTGCTGTAAGGTTCGTAGTGAGAGGGAAGGGAGAGGTAGACCCTATTTTGCTGAAAATAACTCCGCAATAGTGGCACGCACTACTAGCCATGTGTGTCCCCTATTGGTCCACTTTGGGAAAGGAATAGATGAGGTAACGAATATTATTAAAGGGAATTGGCACATTTTGGAGACAGACAATAGGTTTTTAGATATTTTAAGTAATGGTCCCAGATTCGTTTAAAGTAATATGAGGAACTTGAAACAAAGGCTGTGTTTTCAGAGAATGAAGATGTCCCGGCCTATGAGCATTGATGGTACATCTAAATGCAACAACTGTAATTATTGTCACTTCATTGATGAATCGAGATTTTTCAGGCATCCTGAAACACGTTATTTATGGACCATCAAGGCGAATGCTGATTGTTGTACTAAAAACGTTGTTTATTTAGCCCATTGCCAAAGGTGTTTCAAGTTCTATGTAGGGAAAACCAATAGGAGTCTTAAAGAGAGAATTAGGGACCATCTTTATTGCATCTGAAAAGGTCATGACTACAGTGCTTTAGCTAAGCATATATTACAGACAGTTATGACCCATTCTTTTCTATTTCAAGTTTTACATGTAGTACATAATAGTATGCGCGGGGGGATGTGGTGAATCGCACAGAGGTGGTTGAGTTGGAATGGATACTAAGGTTGGGTGCACATCAGGCCATGGGCCTTAATGATAACATCCCCCTCAAACCTGTGCTGAGGTCTAGACGACTGAAGCACTAGGCATGCTGCTATTGTTTCTTTCTACATTCTGTTGACTATTATGGTTGTTAGAGGGTTTGTGTGCTTCATGACAGTCATATTTCATGATGCCAATTAAGGTTTTATGTTGTCATCATATTTCTATATGAGATGAGAATTATCTAATTATTAGTGATTTTTATTTATTTATTATTATTCATTTTTTTATTTTTTATTTTACATTTCTAATTAAATGTTTTGTTGAATATATTGCTTCATATGTATGAGTGAGTATTTTATAATGTATATGTTACTTTAAAAATATTTATTGGTGAGTGTCATGTGATGTGTTTTTTAAACTTTAAACAGGTTCTCTTTGATATTTGAAATTGTCTGAGGAAGTGGTCTTTTGGAGCCGTGAAAGCACTTATGTGTTTGTATGCTAATAAATCTTTCTGTTTTTTTATACTGAGTTTTTCTTCATTGTATACTTCTGCCAGCTACTGTGATTTAGTTTCTGTTCTATATATATAAATATATATATATATATGTGTGTATACATGTACACACATATGGGCGGCCACGGTGGTGCAGCGGTTAGCGTTGTCGCCTCACAGCAAAAGGTTCTCCGGTTCGATTCTCGGCTGGGGTGCCTTCTGTGCGGAGTCTGCATGTCCTCCCTGTGGTTGCGTGGGTTTCCTCCGGGTGCTCCGGTTTCCTCCCACATCACAAAGACATGCAGTAGGTGGATTGGGCACTCTAAATTGGCCCTAGGTGTGAGTGTGTGCGTGTGTGTGCCTTCTGTGGAAGGATAGGTGCCGGGCTGGCAACTCAACACCATAAAACTCCACTGCCAATCATGAGCGGACAGATGATCCGCTGTGGCGACCCCTAACCGGGAAAAAGCCGAAAGAAGAAGATATACACACATATGGGTTACCTTCATTTGACTGACACTCATTTGACTGAGACCAAATGACTGAAACTTCATTTCACTGACACTTCATTTGACTGACAATTAGTATTGGCAGTGTCTAGAGCACTGTAAGGTAAGTAAAAGGAATATGTCCTTTTTCCCATTGTAGTGCGACCCTGGAGTTAGTATATATAGTTAGGGGGTGTTGGGGGGGCTTTTAGTTTTATGTTGTTTGTGCCCCCCCCACACCCCTCCTAACTATAACTAACTCCAGGGTCGCACTACAGTAGGGAAAAGGACATATTCCTTTTACTTCCCTTACAGTGCTCTAGACACTGCCATTACTAATTATCAGTCAAATGAAGTGTCAGTCAAATGAAGATCTGAAGTAGTTTACTTCATTTGATCTTAAACCTGTGGGTACCGGATCCGTATCAGATCCGAGCCAGCAATTTCACTAGCATCTGCTCCGAGCTCCAAGCTCCTCCCCTTACACATAATACACCTCCACTACCTTCCAATCCCCAGATCTCATTTGCCGCGGCTTGCCATAAGCATAGTGATCCTGAGCTCCAAGTCTGTGAGTTGGGTAGTTTTGATATTCTAGTGTTTTTTTGACCGTTTCTTGAGTGTAAGTTGTTAGTGTAGGTTCCCTCTCCTCCTCTCCTCACTGGTGTGTCCTGTGTTTTTTTTGTGTAGTTTTAGTCAGTTAGTTAGTCAGTGTATAGTTGCTTCCCCTCCCCCACCAGCATTCTGTGTGCCTTCTGAGAGTGTGGTGAGTGGGTCTGTGTAGAAAGTAGTTTTTCTATATTGTGTATTAGAATTTCATAAGAAATTTGTGTGACATGGCTGATCCTAAGCCGGTCTTCAAGAGGTGCACTGAGTGTGGCCACAAATTGTCACCGGCTGATGACCGCACTCTTTACGTTGTGTGTTTGGGTGTAGCACATTTAAACAGTGATTGTGCCATTTGTGAGGGTTTCATCCCACGAGCCATCAAGGACAGATGGCCTAAGTTAACCTTGAATGGCCTTCTACCTACCATGGAGACGGTTGCCTCCTCTACTGCTTCGATCACAGTGATTGCTGTGGCTGCCTCTCCTTCCTTCTCCTCCCTCCCAGGCTGGGACTTACCCTCCCACTGCTAAGGCTGCAGAAGCAGAGCGCAGAAAAGGCAGAGAGAAAAGGAGAGAGAGCACCGGAAAGAGAAACACAAGAGGTCCACGGACCTTTCAGCATCAGGAACTCCTGCCAAGAGTCAGTCTAGGCATCGTGACTCCCCTCTGCTCCGATCTCCCAGATTCTCCTCTGAGCCGGAGGAGTCACGACCATCATCTAGGGACACGGATGTTCATCGTGCATACAGCTGCAGTCATCACACTTGGGTTATCCTGCCGTCAGGCGGGTCCTCGGTCAGCCGAATTCCAAAGTCTAGGTCTGGCGTCGGTTGTTGTCGCTTCTTCCCTGACGTCAGTGCGGCAGGGGTATAAAAGAGGCAGCCGACGCCATTTTCTTCAGTCTTTCTTGCCACGCGGTGCCCGAAGCAGAAGCAGTTCGCAAGTGCCGGTCGGCCAGCTCCTGAGATTTACGAACAGTATTTCAGCTGAAGTCTTCTTTAAAGCTAAGTACCCCATTCTGGAAACTTTTCTTGCCTCAGACCGATGTCAGACAAAGTTAATAATTGCATTTCTTGTGGGAAGCAAATACCGCATAAGGATTTTCACTCTTACTGTATACCTTGCTTAGGGCCAGACCACGATGTCTCGGCCTGCCGTTTTTGTGCTAGGTTTAACAAGCGCACTATTAAGCGCCGGGCGGAGTTCGCCCTTCATTATTTTGGCAAAAAATGTAATTATATCATGTCGTCGGATACACCGACGCCAATTTTAGGCAAAAAACGCAAGGATAAGGATAGACATCCAAGGCCTGCACCGAGTACTGAGATAACGCTTAGGCCGACTACCAGTTCTCTGGTTCTCAGCGAGGCGCCTACGCAGCCCTTGACTACCGATGAAACTATTTTACCGGCGAATTCAGTACCCGAGGCCGCAGGATCCTCGGTCCCCATTCCCACTGCAGATACCGACGCCACTCTTGGCGGGGAAACCGAAATTTCATTGAGGCCTGCCATTTCTGAAGGCGTTTTCAGGCCTACCACCTCTTCTATTAAATTATTCACTAAGTCTAAAGCTGCAATGAAAATTAAAAAACAAGGGCCTCAGACCCCCTCTCAAGGCCCCATGCCTAAAAAACAGATGCTTAAAATGGCTGAGGATTTGATTACTCTCATCAGGGGATGTTAAGTTGTCTATCTCGCCTTCATTCTTGCTGGATGGGTTCGGCCGACCTCGGCCCACTCTAAAAGCTCGAGAGTTGGTTCCACCGGCTCGAGGCTCCCCTTATATCCCACAATGCTAGGCGAGAGTTACCTCAGATCTCGTTTGCCGCTACAGCTTCGAGGTTGGTTGCTTCTACCGGTTCCTGGTGAGTGTTAGCTTTTTATACAAAAAGTTACTCTTGTTTTCCCCTTTTAACTTTAATTCTTGCTAAATTAGTGTAGTATATAGATCTTTATCCCGACCCTATTTTTCCCGTTTTCTTATTAAAAGAACGTTGGTTCTTCCCTTGGGCCTTGGCCTTCCTTCCCTAGGGTGTGTTTGTGTAGTTACTTTAACTTTTTGTGCTTAATTATTAGTATTTTACTAAAATTGTTATTATTTTAGTATTAATAATTTTTCTGACAGGGTATAACTGTGTGTTTGGGTGTGTGTTAGTGTACACCTGTCAGTTAGGAAAATGTCAAAGGAAGCAAGGTCTCTGGATTCAAGAAGTGTGATGCGTGCTGTCAGAAAATGTCTCTGACAGGCGCTCACACTTCTTGTGTCTATTGTCTGGGGCCTTTGCACCTGCAGGACTCCTGTGCTGTGTGCCATGGCTTCAGCCCCAGGGTCCTGCAGGAGAAAAAACAAGTTGATTCTGAGAGGCTTGTTAAAACCAGAGGATTCCCTGTCAGTTTCAACAGGGGCCCTCTAAGGCATCGAGGTCTTGGCTCCGGCTTCTGAGCCGAGACCTCAGGTTGTTCAACCTTTGCCTTTATCGGCTCCGGCTGGAGCCGATAAGACTCAGTCCACAGTTTCTGTGGCTTCCCGCTCGGCGGGCCGAGGTTATCGAGTACCGTGTCGGCTCCGACAAGATCTTGAGCCGACAACCAGAAAGAGGTCTAGGTCACCTTCTCTTGGCTCCGTTCATTCGGCTCCAGGATCTCCCCTGCTGTCTGAGCGAAGCCAAAGGTCTCATTCCTCTAGGTCGCCGAGGCTTTCCGATCATGACCTTCAGAGGGTGGTGAGTCGACTACTTAAGTCCGAGGCACTAGCCCAGATGCTTCAGAGCCCGACTCATCAGTCGGTGCCTGCCCCGTCCATCAACTCTTTCCTCCTTCGACTCTTTTGAGTTGAGCCGGGTCGTCGGAACCGAGACTGTGGTCGCCGGGCGAGACAATTGTCTTCGGCTCCGTCGGCTCCGTTTTCTTCCGTGGAGGAATCTCGGCGCGGACCTCTCGTCGGCTCCGAGGGGTGAGTGGCATCGGACCCTTGTCCGACCCCCTCTCCCTCTCGGTGCTTGCGCTGGTGAGTTCGGCTCCGACATCGGCCTCGGAGCCATCACTGTCGGTGCCGAGGGGGTCCTTAGCTCCTCGGGCGGGGACCTCTGGCTCTGCCTGACAGGGGTGCATTCGAGGTCGTGCGGAGTGTGTTAGAGCCTGGCTCTACTCCACAGTCGGCTCCGTCAGCCCCTCCCTCTATGCTGCCTCAGGGTAAGTCGACTCACTCCCTCATCCCGGACCGCAGAGAGCCAGCTCCTCAGGAGCCCCTTTGGGATTTCATCCTCTTCGAGGCCTCTCCTGATTTGGCAGAAGAGCCCCTCGGAAGAGGAAGTGAAGGAAGCACATTGACTCACCTGAGTCTATCACGTCGGACACAGATCTGGATGATTCTGAGGGTTCCCCGTTCCCCTTCTGAAGATGTCTCATTTGCAGACATTCTGGAGATCCTTAAACAGAGGAAATTGGCCAGCCCTCAACCCTTCGGAGGACGAATCTGTGTATCTTGAGGCGTTTGGCTCTCGTCCTTCCACCTCCTGGGTGTCCCCTTGAACCCCTCATGCAGGTGGTTGCTAAGAAGGCATGGGCGGCTCCTGATTCAGTGGACCCCACTCCCAGGAGACCCTCAAATTCATCACAGCTCCATCAGACAAGCAATTTTATCAAAAGGAGTTTCTGTGGATGCTATGGTGGTAGCTGCCACAAAGAAGGAACTGGCTGATCCTTCAGTGCCTGTCCATCCACCTAACAAGGAATCTAGGTCCATGGATAGATGCGGAAGCGGATGTTCTCCTCAGCGACATTTACCATGCGTTCGCTGAATTACCTGTGCCATTTCACTCGTCTTCAAAGGGACTTGATCAAGGAAGCGAATGAAATGTTGAAGGACCTACAGCTGCGGGTTTCAAGAAAATGAACACGCAGCTGGCTACCCTTAATTCCATTTCCAACTCCTCCATGCGCCTCCTCTCTTATGCGGCCGATGGAGCGAGCAGAGCAGGAACAGGGGTAGCCTTACGTAGGCACGCCTGGATGCGGCTATGCAACTGCGGAACCTTTCAAGGCGTCTTTCACGAACTCCCCTTTGATGGATCATCTCTTTTGGTCCTCAAGTGAAAGAAACCCTGACTAGGTGCGAGACTGATGGCAAGACCCTTTCTGCCGTCGAGTCCGTTTTCGACTCCTTCTAGGCCTTACCCCAAAGGCCAGAAGGGTGGAAAGATGTGGTTCGTAAACAATCTCAAGGGACTTCGCCTGGCCAGAGTCGTTTTCCTACCAGAGGCAGAGGTGGGAATAACAATGGTAGCGTAAGCCCTAGGGGCAGGCAGGGGTCCGCAGAACCAGGGCAATCGGGAAGCCTTTCCTGACAAGCCCTTTCAGCATCCCTGAGTGTTGCCCGACTGCCCATCTTGAGGCAGTCGGGGAAGATTGTCACTGTACCCAGAAGCCTGGCTATCCCTGACTCAAGACAAATGGGTACAGTCCATCATTTCGAAGGCTATTCTATCCCCTTTCTTAGTTTCCAAATCAGTCAAAAATCCCTTCCAGATGTTCCACCGCTCAAAGGGATATAGCAGCTTTGGAAATTTCAAAACTGCTTGCAAAAAGAGCAATTCAGCCAGTGTCAGCAGACCAACAAGGATCCGGAATCTACTCAAGGTTCTTTTTAGTTACAAAGAAAACAGGGGACTGGAGACCAATTTTGGATCTCAGTATCTTGAACAGATCAGTCAAGAAAACAAGATTTCGGATGGTCACGCTGCAATCCATTCTTCCCCTATTGGGAAAAGGAAACTGGATGTGCTCCATAGACCTTCAGGATGCGTACTATCACATAAAAATGAACAGACGCTCCAGAAGATTCCTCCGCTTCAGGCTGGGAACCAGTCATTTTCAATTCAGGGCCCTGCCCTTTGGTCTCACCACTGCCCCGGTGTTTACCAAATGCATGGCAGTGGTAGCTTCTCACCTGAGACAAGGATTCCAGGTGTTTCCATATTTGGACGACTGGCTTCTCACAGCTCCCACCAAGCATCTCCTTCTGATGGCCAGAGATTATACTTTTCGCGTTTGTCAAAAACTGGGTATTTCAATAAATTGCGAAAAGTCTGTTTTGTCGCCTTGTCGTACTATTACCTACACAGGTGCAAATTTAGATACTATAAACATGTCTGCAACTAACGAACCAAAGGATATCAGACATTCACAAATTGGTGTCACTTCTTCTCAACAACAACAGAGCCAAAGCCAGGTTAGTTCTAAAGGTGTTGGGAATCATGGCAGCGGCCATACCTCTCCTCCCATTGGCCAGATACCACATGCGGATCCTTCAGTGGATGCTTTTTTCTCAATGGTCATACCAGGAACTTCCAATGTCTCACACCATTATGATCACGCAAGCGTGCAAAAGCATCTCATGTGGTGGATGTCTTCCCCAGCTCCTGTCGGGAAGACCATTTGTTCCACCTCCTCCAGTTGCTACTCTGACAGCGGATGCCTCCCTGATCGGGTGGGGGCATTATCAGGGCAGGACAGTCCAGGGCACATGGCAACCAAGCGAATGCCACTTGCACATAAATGTTCTGGAGATGAGAGCAGTGCTTTTAGCGTTGCAAGCCCTTCAAGACTCTCTTCCCTTGGGAGCGATTGCAATCCAGACAGACAATATGTCTGTAGTGTGGTACATCAACAAACAAGGCGGAACCAGATCATACCCCTGTGTCGAGAAGCACTCAGACTGTGGCAATGGGCAATTTCTTCTCAGCGTTTTCTGATAGCGCACATCGGGAAGTCCAATCACATTGCGGACAAGTTGAGCAGAGCTATACTCATGCCTCACGAGTGGTCTCTGAAAGACTCTGTAGTGAGAGAGATATTTCTCAAGTGGGGTCAGCCTTGCTGCGATCTTTTGCTACTCCCCAAAACAGCAAGTGCAGAGAATACTTCACTCTATTCCTTTACCAGGCCAACCCAGCAGAGCGCTCTAGTCCAAGTTTGGCCCGGGGACTTCTGTATGCATTTCCTCCTTTCCCTCTGATCTCTCAAGTAATACAGAAAGCTGTCGCTCAGAAGGCCTCATTGATCCTCATTGCTCCTTACTGGCCTCGACAAGTGTGGTTCCCCTTTCTACATCGTTTTCTCTTGGGCGACCGTGGCATCTGGACCTAGTTCCAGATCTTTTGATCCACCAGTCGGGTCAGTTTCATCGCTCCCTCCCTCTCTGAACCTCACTGCTTGGTTCCTCCAGTTCCAACCGTAGCCAGGCTTCCTCAATTATCTCACTCGGTTAGAGATATATTGATAGCTTCCCATAAATCTTCCACTCGAAGATTTATTTGAGTAAGTGGAATCGCTTCTCATATTGGGCACAAGGAAAGGACATAGATCCTTTCACGCTTCCATCCAACTAGTCCTTGATTTTCTAGCTGAACTCTTCCATGCAGGTTCATCTCCATCTACTCTTAAGGTTCAACTGGCAGCTATTTCTAATTTTCATGTGGGCATTTCTGAATCTGCCCTAATGTCCCACAAACTTTGCAAAGCCTTTTTGAAAGGAGTTTTCTTCTCAGACCTCCTATAAGAAATCCTCCTTCTCCTTGGGACCTAAATTTAGTTCTTGCTTCTTTGATTCTTTCCCCTTTGAACCTGCAGCTTCATGTTCCTTGAAATTATTATCATGGAAAACTCTCTTTCTGGTGGCTATCACATCAGCTAGAAGAATTTCAGAACTTCAAGCACTCAGTTGTCGTTCTCCTTATCTTTTGTCCCATAAGGACAGAGTTTCCTTCTGAACTAACCCGTCCTTTTTGCCTAAGGTGGTTTGAACATCAAATCTAAACCAAAGCATTGAGCTCCCTGACATTTCCCAGAGTATTCAAATAGGTCTGAACAAAAATTACACTGCCTGGATGTTCATCGTCAATTAAGGTACTACTTGGACAGGACGAAACAATTCAGAAAATCTGATCAGCTGTTTGTCTCCTATGTGGAAAGCAGAAAAGGACTTCCAGTTTCAAAGGTATCATTATCCAGATGGCTAACGTCTCTGATTACCCTTGTTTATGAGATTAGACACCAAAACTGCCTAATAAACCTAAAGCCCATTCCACCAGAGCTTTGGCTACTTCTTTAGCCTTCCAAGACAGACTGCCTATTGACACCATTTGTGCAGCGGCTACTTGGGCTACTCCTCACACTTTTATTTCCCATTATAAGTTGGATTTAGCTTCTAGGCATAGAGCTAATTTTGGTTCCACTGTTCTCAGGAGTCTGTTCCGTTAGGCCACCGGGACAAGGTGCTAGGGCCGGTCCCATCCAGCAAGAATGAAGGCGAGATAGACAACTTAACATATAGAAGTTATGTTCTTAACGTTCCATGTTAGTTGTCTTCTTCTGCTTCTTCTTCGTCCACCCTCCTTCCCCTGGCCTGGACAGACCTAGAGGAGTTGTGATCGTGACCTCTCTTTCTACCACCTCTTTCTTAGTCATATGCTATTGTGCATATTTCTTATTTCAGGATGTAGGTCACCCTTTTCTTCCTGCTGTTAGAGGTGGATTCTATTTACAGTTATACTGTTATTGATATAAGCTGGGTTAGCTTACAAACGAGATCTGAGGTAACTCTCGCCTAGCATTGTGGGATATAAGGGGAGCCTCGAGCCGGTGGAACCAACTCTCGAGCTTTTAGAGTGGCGAGTCGGGCCGAGGTGGCTCGAACCCATCCAGCAAGAAGAAGGCGAGAAGACAACTAACATGGAACGTTATGGTAAGAACATAACTTCTATTTCTCAACCCCCCCCCCCCAGACAAAAGACCCAGGTTGGAGGAAGACTACCCTTCCTCAGACCAGGCTTCTATTACTTCAGACCATTCTGAGGACCAGGATTACACCTGTTCCCCATTTGAAGACTCTGATGCTGAGGAGTCTGTTCCCTCGGTCTCCCCCCCTGAGGACTTCTCTTTTGGGGAAACCCTGCATACATTGAGAGAGCACTTCCACTGGGAAGGCCAAGATTACTCAGATTCCAAGAAAAGGCTCAGGGAATTTCTACTACTTCCCCAGCATAGGCCTCTGGCTATTCCTCCTGTCTTAGATATTTTGGATGGTGTGTACGCAGAAGCCAGTCTTAATCCAGACTCATTACCTCCAGCCCCTGTTAAACCAGACAGATATTACCGGGTTCCTGATTCTCACCAGTTCCTCTATAAAAGCCATACTGTTGACCCAGAAACAATTTCACAGGGTCCCAAGGGGATTAAGGCCTCTACTGCTAAAAACCCTTTGCCTTCAGAGAGAGATGCTAGAGCATTAGAAAGGTGGGGGGAAAAGGTGTATACATCAGCCACTTTAACCATGAGGGCATTAAGCTGTCAATGTCATATGTTAAAATACCAACAGTTCTTGCTATCTCAGCTGAAAGGCAAAATGACACAAACAGAACAGCCAGACTTGAAAGAGTTGCAGGATTTGTTGCATGGAGCAGAACAAGTGGGGAAACATACCTTGCAGTGTGGTTTTGATGCTTTAGAGGCCTCATGCAGAGCTGCTGTCATGGGGTCTGTCATACGTAGACATGCTTGGCTCAAAGAGCAAACCTTACCAGATCATGTCAAAGCAAAGTTACTAGATGCACCACTTCAAAAAGATGTATTGTTCGGTGCTAAAGCTGAGGAGGTACTAAAGAAAATGTAGGAAAAAGCAAAATCTATGCAAACAGTTAAAGATTTCTTGCAGGTGCAGCCTCCACGCTTCAGCAGAAACTGGCCTTCAAAAAATTGGTCCTTTCCAACCACGGACAGACCCCAAAGGGGCAGATACAGACGCCCAAGGGGTAGAGGACAACCTCAAGGATCTTACAGAGCTAGACAGTGGCAAACACCCAGCCCCCAGATGTGGAGAAGATAGACCACAGTCATTTAGAAAACAGATGCAATGACTTTCCCCTATGCCTGCCAAACAAAGATATAATGGCAGCACCTTTGGGTGGAAAACTGGCCTTATTTTCAAAAAACTGGCACATTGTTACACAGGACAAATGGATTCTGGATATTATAGACAGAGGCTACAGGTTCCACTTTCACACCCTTCCAAAAATGAGAGGCATGCCAAACCTGCCACAAAATCAATGGGCAGAGGCACAAAGGCAAATTTCCGCTCTCATGGATATGAAAGCAATTCAAGAGGTACCTGCAAAAGAACAAGGTCAAGGTTTTTATTCAAGGCTATTCCTGGTACCAAGGAAGGACAAAGATTGGAGACCCATCTTAGACCTATCCATTCTAAACACATATCTAGAGGTACCAAAATTCAAGATGCTCACATTACAGCAGCTTCTTCCCATGCTGGGCAAGGAGTCTTGGCTGGTAACGTTGTACCTCAAGGAGGCATACCTGCATGTCCCTATCAGACAAGATTTCAGAAGATACCTCAGATTTCTTGCAGGTTCAACCCATTATCAATTCTCTGCATTGCCCTTTGGCTTATCTACTGTGCCCAGAGTGTTTATGAAATGCCTGGCATCAGTAATTGCCTTCTGCAGACAACGAGGAATCCAAATCTACCCATATCTAGACGACTGCCTGATCCAAGCAGACAGAAAGGACCTTCTATTGCAACATCTGGCGTTTGTAATAAAACTGTTAAACTGCCTGGGGTACACAGTAAACAAAAAGAAATCAAAACTAATACCTTCTCAACAGATAATTTTCCTGGGTGCCAGCTTAAATACAACACCCCAGATGGCCTACCTCACGCCAGACAAACAAGGGCAACTGTCTCAATACTACAACAAAATGGCAACTTTAACCAGGCTAACTGCAAGGAAAATCCTGCAGGCTCTGGGGTTCATGGCATCTTGCATCCTACTACCATTTGCAAAGCTGCATATGAGGAAACTACAATGGTACCTAAAAAACTTGTCTCAGCACAGCCACAGCTTGGAAACAATTATACCACTCATTCCATGCCTTCAAAAGGAATTTTTGTGGTGGGGTCAAGCATGCCAAAGAAACACAGGTCCTCTTTTCTGTTTACCACAAGCAACTCAAATAATCACAAGAGACGCCTCAGACTTCGCCTGGGGAGCACACATGGCAGGTCAGTGTATTCAGAGAAAATGGTCCCAAAAAGAGATGCACCTACACATCAACCAAAAGGAGATGCTAGCCGTACAAAATGCTGTTATGACATTCAAAGACCTACTGCATCCAGGCCAGCTATTAATAAGGACAGACAACACCACAGTCATGTGGTACATAATCAAACAGTGGGGAACACATTCATACCCCCTGTGCAGGCAAGCCATAACCCTGTGGAACACAGCACTGGAATTACAAATTCAACTACAGGCACAATTCCTGCCAGGGAAGGAAAACACATTGGCAGACAACTTAAGCAGAAATATGGCAGATCCACACGATTGGAAGTTGCATCCTCAAGTCTTCTCAAAGATAACTCAGTCATGGGGACTGCCAGACAGAGATCTATTTGCTACCCACAGAAATTACCAGTTGGAAAAATTCTGCTCAAGGACCTATCATCCACAGGCCTGGAAAGTGGACGCACTCTCTTTCAATTGGACAACATTGACAGTCTATGCCTTCCCGCCTCTACCTCTACTGGCCAAAGTCCTATTAAAAACCAGAGCAGAGAAGCCACAAATGATTCTCATTGCTCCAGACTGGCCACGACAGCACTGGTATCCTCTCCTAAAGAGCCTGTCACACACACCACCATGGATCCTTCCTCAAGTTCCTCTTCTGTTGTCCCAGCACAACTACAAGACCCTTCACAGCCAGCTCAGAACTCTAAATCTAGCTGCATGGAGAATACCTTAGTTTACCAACAAACTCTCCTCTCCAAGGAGGTACAGGATGTCATCTTGGAGGCCAGGAGACCCTCTACTAGAAAAACCTACTCCGCCAAATGGAAACGATTGTGTACCTGGAGTCAAGCAAAGGGTCAGAATCCTTCAGTAATAAATATACCTCAGATTTTACAGTACCTAACTGAGATGTTAAACAGTGGCCTCTCCTTCTCTTCCATCAAGATCCACGCTTCAGCCATTTCAGCACAGTACAATACGGATCCTCCTTTATTCTCACATCCTCTATTAAGGCAGTTCCTCAGAGGGGCAAAAAATATAAAACCCCCATGGAAACTACCAGCTCCAGCTTGGGACCTCAACTTCGTATTGGAGAAGCTGACACTGCCTCCTTTTGAGCCGGCTTCTTCAGCAGAGCTACAATACTTGTCATGGAAAACAGCCTTCCTACTGGCTATTACCTCAGCATGCAGGGTTTCGGAGCTACAGGCCCTCATGGCTGTGCAACCATTCATCATTTTCCATCAGGACAGGGTCTCCTTATGAACCAACCCTACCTTCATGCCAAAGGTAGTATCCAGTGTGGCTTTGAATCAGTCTATTCATTTACCTACCTTTTATCCAAATCCACAGAACAAAGGAGAGGCTACTACACTCCTTGGACATTCACAGGCAACTTCATTATTACATTGGACAGAACAAAGTCATTCAGAAAATCTGAGCAGCTTTCTGTGTCCTATGCTACAGGTGCTCAAGGAAAGGCTATTTCCAAACAGACTATTTCAAAATGGATAGCCCACTGCATACGCTTTTGTTATTCATTTCATGGAAAATCAGTGCCTGTATACATCAGATCCCACTCCACCAGGGCTACAGCTACCTCAGCAGCTTTCCTCAAGGGGGTCCCTACCAAGGACATTTTGGAAGCAGCTACTTGGAGTTCAGTGCACACTTTCTCCAAACACTACCACCTTCCACTATACCCAAAATCTAGAGCGGGCTTTGCCACAGCAGTCCTGCAGATCATTCTAGCCCCTCCTAATTCCGCTTAGTACCAGCCACCCTTACTTAGCTTTGGGATTCTACCCAAGTGTGATGACTGCAGCTGTATGCACGATGAACATAGTACAGTTTTGTACCTACCATAAATGTAGATGTTCGAGTGCGCATACAGCTGCAGTCCAGGTTACCCTCCCTCCATCCCCTCTTAGGACAGGACTTATGACAAACACCTTTTACATACAACCTATTTGGGGTATTCCTTTATGGTGTATTTGCTTGCAACTACTGTTTTGATTTATCTACTTATGTATGTTTGCATGACATCATGTTTTGCCTTCCCTTCTGGGGGCACCTGACATCTGGGGCAAGAAAAACTGAAGAAAATGGCGTCGGCTGCCTCTTTTATACCCCTGCCGCACTGACGTCAGGGAAGAAGCGACAACAACCGACACTGGACCTAGACTTTGGAATTCGGCTGACCGAGGACCCGCCTGACGGCAGGATAACCCAAGTGTGATGACTGCAGCTGTATGCGCACTCGAACATCTACATTTATGGTAGGTACAAAAATGTACTTTCCTCGACCCGCCAGGTCGGAATCCGTGGCCTCGTCGCAGTCCACCCAAAGCCTATCTGAAGGCGACATGGATAAAATGATGAGGAGGTTCATTTGGACACAAATCCAGATGGGAGTCTTACCAGCCCCTCTCCCTCTGGAGGGGCAGGCTAGCTTTTTTTCTTCATGCCAGTTTCTCCTTCTCCGATCTGACCTCCAGGTTCGGAGTACATGGATCCGAGAATGGCCTTAGTCAGGGGGTTGGCGCCGGCAGTACCTGTCTCCTCGACGCCGGCAGCTGCCTGGAGCGTGTTGGATCTAACCAGCTCATATCCAAGTGGCTCTCTGAGCCGGAGCCTGGGTGTTGGTTCCAGGGGAGTGGAACTTTTTCCATAGGCTCCTACATTGTTGGGACAAGTTCCCCCCCTCGGAGGTCCGACCACTTCGGGCCTGTCTCCGATTCTCACATCGGATCTGGGGAGAGCAGTTTCCTCATTGGTGGCCCAGGAAGCACGTTCTCCCTTGGCATTTGACGTGGTAGAAAGGGTTCTCTCCACTGGATCGAGACCCTTGACTATTTCCTTGGACTCCGCCCTGACTCCCTCGGCTTTGTGTATGAATCCCATCATTTTATCTGAGGGACAGCCCGTGCTCGAGGAGCCCCAGGCGGTTCCCCTAAGGAACAAGTGGCTTGCGAGTTCCCTGCTGAGCGCCCCACTGGAGACATGCCTCTCAAGCATACGTGTAAGAGGAGGCAGTTGGACTCCCCCGAATCCCTCACCGAGGACACGGATTTGGATGATGGGGAAGGCTCCCCAGATCACCTCCTAAGGATATCTCCTTTGGAGACATCATGGAAATCCTACGCCATTGGGGAGGCTGGTCTGCCTCAAAACCTTACTCTGACAAATCCGTTTTCCTGGAGGCTTTCGGCACAGGCCCATCTACTTCCTGGGTGTTCCCTCCCGCGGATCCCCTGGTGGACCTGGTCACCTCACAGGCCTGGAAGGAGCCGGACACCGTGGAACAAATCCCAAAACGACCAGAGAAAATTTTGAGACCCCCTCTGACAGACCAGTGTGGAACAAAGGGTCCCCTGTAGATGCTATGGTGGTAGCAGCAGCCACCAAAAAAGAACTAGTTCCTCTGTTCATTCCCCTGACCGAGAGTCTAGGATGATGGACTGCTTAGGGAAACGGGTTTATGTGTCAGCGATCTTTTCCATCAGGGCGCTGAACTACTTGGCCCACGATACTAGACTATAGCACGACCTGGTAAAGGAACTGGCTGAGTTTCCCCCAAGTCCATGTCGCAGGAGGACAGAGAAACGTTCTACGTGAGGATGGCCACTTTGACAGTGGTTTCCAACACGTCCATGCGACTCCGTTCACATGCTACTGAAGGAGCGGCTAGGGCAGCTGGGTCCAGCGTGTCCATAAGGCGTAACGCTTGGCTCAGATTATGTCAGTTCTCGGAACCTTTCAAGGCGTCTTTTGCTAACGCCCCTTATGATGGTTCTACCCTTTTTGGTAAGACCGTCAGACACACCTTGGTCCAGAGTGAGAAAGACGGGAAGATACTGTCTGCCGTCGGAATCTGCTTCTCGAACCCTTGAAGATCCTTTTCCCGGACTCAGCGAGGGTAAAAAAAGATGTGGCTCCGGAAGTCTCAGTATTCTTGGGACACTCAGGGCTCTTCCTCCCCTAGTGGCAGAGGGGGACAGGATAGGTGCCGGCCCAGAGGCGGGGGGGGGGGGGGTACGAGGAATTTTGGGTCTTGAGAACCATTCTCAGACAGGCCCGCGCAGCAACCCTGAGGGGTTGCAGACTGCTCTACACTGGAGGCAGTCGGTGGTCGATTTTCATTGCACCTGGCAGCATGGGAGTCCTTAACATCAGACTGCTGGGTGCTTCAGATTATATCCAGTGGATACTTAATCCCGTTTGTGGTTCCTCCCAAACTTCTCAAACATATCCAGATGTATCACCCACGCAAAGGGAGGCAGCAGCACTGGAAATTTCCAAGCTGCTAGAGAAACAAGCCATCAAACCCATCCCCCCAGATCAGTCCAGATCGGGCATGTACTCCTTTTTGGTGCCAGAGAAAACGGGGGACATAAGGCCCATTCTGGATCTATCTACCCTGAATCTGTCAGTTGCCAAAGAAAAGTTCCGAATGGCCACCTTACAGTCCATCATGCCGTACCTGCAAGAGAGTGACTGGATTTGCTCGTTAGACCTCCAGGATGCCTACTATCACATAAAGATGCACAGAAGCTCCAGGAGGTTCCTCCGCTTCCAGCTAGGAGTCAATCATTACCAATTTCAAGCCCTACCCTTTGGTCTAACCACAGCTCCCAGGGTGTTCACCAAAGTGATGGCAGTAGTAGAGGCTCACCTGAGGCTTCAGGGGATTCGGGTCTACCCTTACCTGGACGATTGGCTCCCTACTGCTGCTACCAAGCATCTACTTTACCAAACCAGTGATTATTTCCTAAAGCTTGCACTCCACTTAGTGTTTGCAATCAACGCATCCAAATCTCTTCTGAATCCTGTCCAGGTGATAGACTACATAGGGGCATGGATAGACACTACAGTCCAAAATCTTCCTGACCACGGGGAGAGTTTCAAACCTAAGGATGCATGTTTCCCTCTTCTACCGTTTTCACCTTCCCTCAGCAGAATCAGTTCTGAGGACCCTAGGTTCTATAGCAGCGACCATAATGCTTCTTCCGTGTGCCCAGTTACACATGCGAGTACTACAGTGGACTCTAGCGGTGCAATGATCCCTGTTGGATCTTCGTTGTCGCATCCAGTACACCTCAGTCAAGTCTGCAGGTCGGCCCTTTGGTGGATGCATTCTCCTGAAATTCTGGGGTGACGATCCTTTGTTCCACCCCCTGTCCAAGCCACAGTGACCACAGATGCCTCCCAACTTGGGTGGGGTGGCATTGTTCGGGCAGGACAGTCCAAGGCCTGTGGTCCCCTATCGAGACCAGTTTGCATATAAACGTTCTGGAGATGAGGGAGGTCCTTTTAGTGTTGCAAGCCCTTCATGGCTTTCTTCCTCTGGGAACCATTGCAAATCAGTCAGACAACATGTCAGTGGTCTGGTATGCCAACAAACAGGGTGGGACCAGATCTTGCCCCCTTTGTCAAAAGGCTATGAGAGTTTGGGAATGGGTGATCTCCGCCAGTTGCTTTCTGACAGCAACGCACATTCCGGACTGTCCAACATCCTAGCGGTCAGGTTACATCGGACTATACTGATGCTTTATGAGTGGTGTCTGAATCCTTCAGTAGCGGAGCAGATCTTTCAGGAGTTGGGTCAGCCTTGCTGCGATCTCTTTGCATCCCCTTCCAACGCGAAGTGCAGCAAGTTCTTCGCTCTGAACCCCTAGCCAGGGGAGTCCCCCAGAGATGCTCTAGACCATGCTTTGCCTCACGGTCTTCTGTATGCTGATCTTCTCATACCCCTTATTCCGAGGTTTCTACAGAAAGCTTGTCAACTGGGGAGCAATATGATCCTCATTGCCCCGTATTGGCCTCGCCAGGTATGGTTTCCCTTCCTTTGGTCTCATCTTCTGGCTCCACCTTGTGTCTTGGATCCCATTCAGGATCTCATTTCACACCCTTCAGGGGTTCCTCATCTGAGCCTCGATAGTTTGAAGCTCACGGCTTGGCCGCTCCAGTTCCCCTAATTGCTAGGACTCCTGGATTATCCTCTTCAGTCAGGTCTATTCTGGTGACAACTCATAAGTCTTCCACCAGGAAGGTTTATCGTAGCAAATGGAAACATTTTCCTTTTGGGCTTCTCAGAGGAGTTTAGACCCTTTCACGGCTCCTGTTTCAGCTATTCTCGATTTTTAGCAAACATTTTTCAACAAGGAGCTAGCTCTTCTACTGTCAAAGTTCAACTAGCTGCACTCTCTCATTTTCATGTGGGCGAGAATTCTGCTTCTCTAGCCTCTTCCAGACTGTGTAAAGCTTTTATTAAAGGTACTTTCCTATTATGCCCTCCTGTCAAAGATCCTATTCCCCCATGGGGCCTTTCTATGGTTCTTCAAGCTTTGGTCGCTCTGCCATTTGAACCTGCAGCAACCACGGATCACAGCGTTTCTAGTGTCTATCACCTCTGCTAAGAGGGTTTCAGAACTGCAAGCGTTGTCTATTGAAGTTCCATACATGATTTTCCATAAGGACAGGGTTTCCCTTTGTACCAATCCTTCCTTTCTTCCCAAAGTAGCATCGCAAATTAACATCAATCAGACCATTAATTTACCTGTCTTCTTTCCAAATTTTACTAACAAAATGGAATACAGACTCCACTTGTTCGATGTTCATAGACAGTTACGATTCTATTTAAGCAGGACTAGAACCTTTCGTAAATCTGATCAATTGTTTGTGTCCTTCTCTAAACTCTTTTTGGGTAAACCTATCTCCAAGGTCACTATCGCTAGGTGGATCTCCTTATGCATCCTTCAGGTCTATAAGCATAAAGGTTTGTCTCCTCCAGGTCAGGTGAAAGCTCATTCGACTAGGTCAGTGGCTACTTCTGCGACCTTTTGGTTGAGAGTCTCATTGGATGATATTTGTTCTGCAGCTACTTGGTCCTCATCTCATACCTTTATTTCTCACTATAAATTGGATTTGATTTCTAGAAGGAGAGCATCCTTTGGTACCGCGGTGCTCCGGAATATCCTTCCATGAGGGCCACCCAGGAGTTTAGTAGCTGGGGACTCTGTCCCACAGGTTGAAGATCAAATGAAGTAAACTACTTCAGATAAAGAAGTTATGTACTCACCATAACATTCCATCTGAGTAGTTCTACTTCATTTGTCTTCAACCGTCCCACCCTCCTTCCCCCTGGCCTTACCATATGGACAACCTGTTTGGCTGAAGTTTTAGGGTGTAAGGTGTTTTTTTTTTTTTTCCAAGTCGGGTTCTCAGTATAAGTGGCAGCAAACTCGATCTGGGGGTTGGAAGGTAGTGGAGGTGTGTTATGGGTAAGGGGAGGAGCTTGGAGCTCAGAGCAGATGCTAGTGAAATTGCCGGCGCAGATCCGATACAGATCCATTACCCACAGGTTGAAGACAAATGAAGTAGAACTACTCAGATGGAACGTTATGGTAAGTACATATCTTCTTTTTTCAGTCATTTGGTCAGACTAAAATGTTTGTCAGTCAAATGAAGGTAACCCATATATATATATATATATATATATATATATATATATATATATATATATATGTGTGTGTGTGTGTGTGTATATATATATATATATATATATATATATATATATATACATATATATATATATCTACATATATACATACACACACACACACACACACACACACACACACACACACACACACACATATATATAATATCATCAGCTCATCAGCACAAGGACACCCAATCCAAGGCAGATAGATTGTAATAGATCAAGTGCCACTGTTTTAAAACTTCTAAGCTAAGGTCACCAGTTCCAGGGCAGCCTTCAGCTCTTACCCATTCTGAGGTCCAGGATATCCACTGAATCTGCATGAGATGTAGTGAAGAAGCACTTCTATGACCTTCACTCTTGAGAGTAAGTCTTAGGTTCACAATAAAAAAAATTATTGTTATGTTGATGATATGGATTCCTGACCAAAGTCCCCTATGCCAGGCTTGGGATCTGAATCTTGTATCCAGTTGTTTCCCCAGCCTACTTTTCGGAAAGCTGGGTAACATAAAGTTCTTCACGTTCTAATGGTCCTGTTGGTAAACAGTATCTTCACAACCCCATGCCCCGCTGTACATTTTGGCATGGTATGTCAGCTTCCTGTTCCAGACACTTGCTGATATCTCTAGATTTTTTGAAGCTTTCTATAATGTGAGGCTGTTGAGATTTTCATGTCCACTGTCCCTGGCTTAGCAGAGATTTTTTTCAGGGAACATGGGCTGATACAAGATCTACCCCAGTGCAGGTCTCTCCAGCCCAAACAGTACCTGTGGCAAGTGCTTCACCAGCTGTTCATCACCTACCCCATGGTGTTCATGTCACACGCACCCTGCCTGATGTCATATGGGTGTAGGCTTCCCCACTATGGAGCTGTGGTTAGGGATCTTCTCCCTGCCACTCAGACAGATGTGGATAATGAGTAGTATGGCTCCTCCCCTTCCTGCATCACATGCTTCCCGGTGAAGCCTGCTCTAGGGAAGCTTTCAGCGAATTGCTTTTATGGTTTCTTCCCAAAAATATCTCTTAAGGGTGAAAAAGACCTCAAGACATCTCTTCCACTGATCCTGTCTTTAAGGATGCTATCTTTGGACCCACAAAGCATCTGGATTTCTCTACAGGCCCTCAGCTGAATGGAGTGACATCTTGACAAAGCATCTTAAGGCAAACTCCTTTGTGAACTTCCTAGAAACATCAACACCTTTCCACCTTCCTGCCTTAAGTCTTTGAAGGGGCTGGCAGTGGAGTGGTTTCTTTTAGTGTTCTGGGATTTAGTGCGTTCATCCATTAGATTCTTGCCCTTCTCAGTGAATTAAGCTGTAGCGAAGCTGCCAGACATATTTGACTCTGGGATCAAGGAGGATGTGGTTAAGATTCTTAATATATCTCTATGGTGATTTCATGACTAACAGCTTCATTGTTAGGCCTTTTGTTCAAATTAATGTGGTGCATTTTGCTGTTGTGGGACAACTTAATTCCAACTCAGAAGGGAGATTTATGCAATAATGTGCTTCTGCAAATTTGTTCTATGTTAGACTAATAGAAAATTTAAAGCTAGGTTACAGGAGCACATCAGGGACATCAAACATCAGAGGTTTGAAAATTCTATCTGAACATTTTATGGCAATGCATAATGATGTGGTAGATTGCATGAGGCAGCAGTACTTGAATGGCTTAAAGGTGATGATAGAACTTTGAAGGATCATTTGCTGTATATATATTACAGTTTGGTATATTTAATCATGAAATAAGCCAGAAGAACTTGCTTCATTAGTCCCCACACTGCTAGTAGTATGCAGCTTGATTTCATTATGTTTCCTGTTGCATTTAATGGTTGATATTTTTAATTGCTGTAATTATTACTGTTTTTAGTGTGTGTGTGTGTGTCTGTGTGTGTGTGTGTGTGTGTGTGTGTGTGTGTGTGTGTGTGTGTGTGTGTGTGTGTGTGTGTGTGTGTGTGCGTTCCCTTCACAAGCTCAAAGTTTCAACACTTCAAACGGCAAATGGTCGAGACCATAAGATCGAAGTTTTGAAACTTCTAATGTTTTGAATGGGGATCGCCATACAGCATGGAACAAGAAATTTACCATTTTGCTTACTGTAGTGTGATCTCGGAGTTGGTATATTTATTTAGCAGGCCCCCCCCCCGCAAAAATGTAAAAAAAAAATGTTTTTATTTATTTCAATTTCAAAGTTTTAAAACTTCGATCTTATGGTGTCAACCATTTGCAGTTCAAAGTTTTGAAACTTGAAGCTTGTGAAGTAGAACAGCGTGCATATGTGTGTGTGTGTGTGTATATATTTATATATATATATGTGTGTGTGTGTGTGTATATATGTATGTATATATATATATATATATGTGTGTGTGTGTGTATATATATATATATATATATATATGTGTGTGTGTGTGTGTGTGTGTATATAAATGCTTTGCTTTTTCTTTTCACTGTGTTGAAGGCTCACTTGGAAAGTGCCAAATTTTATTATGCTGTAATAAATTTGTTTCTTGAATCTTGATGTCATATTATTATTACTCCTTCTCCTCCTCCTGTTGTTATGTATGGGAGTGTAGCCATTTTACTGTGTCAAGTGTAAATATTGGTCTAGATTGGACAGGACATATGTAACAAAAGAGCAACTTATCTTGATGGTATCCTAGCAATCCTGCCTCATAGCGATTTCAGATTACGTGGCCCAGTTACAAGGATCTCAGCTGGGAATGTATGAAAGTGGGCCAAATATTGGCGTTTTCAAACTTGTTTTGTAAAGAATGTTGTTTAGAGAAATTAACAGAGGGATCGGAAACCTTATGGGTGGAGAGTCAGTGTGGCAGAGAAAGTTGGGAAAACTAAGAAAGCATAATTAGAGATACAGGAACATTCATTCAATTCATAGTCTGAAGAGAATGATACATATTTGTGATGTTGCAAGAAAGTTTCAGTCCGTTTAGTGGGTGTTTTGACATGTTTGATCCAATTGGTTGAGGAAGAAATTGATAAGGAAAAGAAAAATATTAGTTGTTTACAGGGGGAAAAAATGAGTTTAACAAGGTGGCAGTAAGAGGAATTTACTTTGATGCCTCTCCAGCGAACTTTGGCATTGAGGTTAAGAAAACAGAAAGTAGAAAAGGAGTAAGCTTTGAGGTGAGCTTGAATAAGCTTAAAATGACTATTGGGACAATAGCTTAGTAACTCCCTATGAAAGATAGGTGGCTGAATAAGCTGGAGAATAACAACAAAGTTATTATGGAATCTTGTTTGATTTTGAATCATTCTTGGAATATTATCTCTGTCTGTTATGGGGAAATGAATGTACCTGATCTTCAAATGCGTTTAGTTATTTCCTTTGTCAAACGGACTTGAGTAATCTGCACGCTCACTGAAGCCTGTTGTAGGTGAGGAAATGCAGCAAATGTTAAAGAAACAGTCTTTGGGTAATTCTGGCAGAGGAAGAGAGGCTGACAGTTTGATTTTTGGAAACTATCACACTGTAAGCATTATATTGTTTTAAGTTTTATCTCTGTGGAGCTTTTCTCTCCGGGCTTCCACTGAAAATGGGCACTCTTTGGCCCAGTGGACCTTCCCGGTCAACAAATGCAATAAATAAGTAATACATAACAATAAATTGACTCAAGCCTGTGTACAGTTAATGAATTGTGGTCTACAAGATAGGGAAGTCCCATCTTCATGGAAGAAAGTGGTCATCCCATTTATTGTGAAGGATAGTACGGACCTCTTGTTGTCATCCTCCTGCAGACTTAATATCCATTTAAAAGTCATGATAGTAAGGTGTTTTTATTAGTAATGACAGTAGGACTAGCTCAGTGGACCCCAAACCTGGTACAATTTTGATCATTGTTTGCTTTTGGGGAGATTGTATTCTTAATGTGTGATCAGGAAACTAAACTAAATCTTATGATATTAAGTCCAGACACTAAGAAAGCATTTGACAGGTTGGAGTTGTGGTTCATTAAGGAATTGTTGAAAAGGATGAGGATCTCTGGGTCTTCAAGAGTTTCCTGTTCCTATTAGTAGAAGTTTGTCATTGATCTTCAGCAAAGATTAAGATCAATGCATATTCCTTGAGACGGTTTCCCTTAGCCAGGGAAATTAGGCAAGGCTGTCTGTTTTCCCCAGTATTTGAAATGCATCTGAACCCTTAACCATGCTTCTAGCAGTCTCATTTGAAGGGTTATTGATTAGGCAGTCAGCAAGTGAAAATATTTGTTCTTGCTGACGATGATGCATGCATGTATTTATTTAGCAAAAGTAGAGAGGGATTTGGATGAGCTTTTAAGGGCTTTGTGGGACTTTGGTCACTTCTCTGGTTACAAGGAATAAAACTAAAATTAAAGTAATTGCATTGTTTTATGTTCCATCAGATGCCATCTCTTGGATGTTTCCCATCAGGGAAATAAAGTATCAAATAGTTTGGTTGATTAATGTGGTGAATGGTTAGGCTCACTTACAATGAGTTTATTCAGAAGATCTAGAGTCAATTTGGAAATGAAAATAGTCAATGCATGACTTAGACTAAAACCATTTTAAGTTTTTCAAAGAATTCTCCTGCCTTTGTTAATATATGAAAGTAAGGTTTTCCCCTCTGCAAAGAGACTTTCCCACTTTAATAAGCTAGATATCAGGGCTTTGTGTGGTATGCTAAGAGGGTGTAAGACTGGCTTAGAACAAGTTAGTATTGTTAAAAGAAAAATGATGGTGTGGGTTTCAGATCTTCAAATCTATTTTAAAGAGAACCATTTATGGCTTATTTATTTCAGTGTGAAAAGTATGATGCCAAGTGGAAAACATTACTTCCCTGTTAGGTCCAAGTGGGCTAGTAGATCTCAGATTTCCATCTTTATGTATCAGCTACATCAAAGTGATATAAATGTATTTAAGAAACTGGCATCTAGGAGGTAGAAATATGAGATTTTGCCATTATGTTTGTGTGAAAGAACAACTACAAAGAAGTGGAAATGGACATCTTTGAGATATGATGGAGATGAAAGAAGTTTTAACTTGGGGGAAGCCAAGAGAAAATTAACTTTAGAAGATATTGATAAGTTTAATTATTGTGGTGTAGCGTATAAACTTAGGAAGCTAAACTGGACTTTGGAAGTATCTTAGATAGGTCAGCAATAATGAATTAGCTTACCTATAGAAGCTAAAGGGACATACCCCATATTTATGAAGCTAGTAAGCACAGCATATAGTGCCTTGCAGGACATTAAAGAAGGTATAGTGGACAAATGTATAAGATGCAATCCACACTGATCAGTTACATTACAGTGACCATGAAACAGTGGCACACCACTATACAGTTAAGCTGTGATAAAGGAAAAATTATTATTCCAGGGATAAAAATTCAAAGGGGATATTCCAGGGTGAAACTAAAATAACCACCAGAGGCAAAATGGTAAATGAGCTCAGACCACAACTTTTAAGAAAATTAGAACTATTCCCTGTATCTATGAACAATGTTGTAATAAGTTATATTTCCTCTTCAAAAACCGAATCATCGGTGGTCATCCTAGAGGCCCTAATAAATTGACCTCTAGGAATATTATTTTTAATAAATGTAGGGTGATTACTTGAATGGTGCAAATAATTAGAAAAAGTGCTCTTTTGGTGAATTTTACTGACAAAAACATTTGCAGGATTGTCCCATGTTAATTGTATATCTAAAAAGCTCAAAGACTTTCCTTTATCTTGTAATACAAAACATAAAAATTCAGAACGATCATTCAGTTCCCTCAAAAATACATCACTGTCCAGTTCATCCTTAAGAAACATAAAAAAAAAATCATCTACAAATCACTTGTAGAAAACGACACCTAAATGTAATGTTTTAGGTAACATTTCAATTTCCCACACTTGCTTATGTTCTCAGAAAGTAAAATTTTAGAGAATTATAAAAGATACCTGCAAAATTTAACAAATGATTTTCTTGTGGGAGATCATTTTTGCTGGTATAATGGCCCATGGAAGTTTGGGCCAGTCATGAGAGTAAATTACTAGTACCAGGCTTTAGCCTTTAGCCTGGTAGCAGATGAAAAAGGTAATCACAAGGAACTGGAAGACCTCAAAGGTTCAATTAACAGAAGAATAGAATAATTTGTCTGAGCAAGCAGAATTACAGGAGTCAATGGTAGTAGATGACCATAGACATTTATTTTATTAATCCTTTGTTGACAAGGTTAGTCTAACTAGGCCAGCTGCCTTTCTTTGGGAAAGACCTCAGGTGATATTCATACTAACCAGGGGAAATGTGGCCAGGGTAACAGGGAAGTTCTTTTAGTGTTTTTGATAAATGCCTTGGTATCTCTTAAATCCACTCAAGCTACCGCTACCTGCAGTAGACTGGACCTCACTTTATTGTCTTGTCTGAAGGATTGCAAACTCAGGAGAACAACACCCAATGCTGTACTACAGTGTTAGTATGAAAAATTAATGCAATCAGCTGTGGTGGGAATAATACCTAAGCATTCTCATCTTGCAGCACCAAGGGCAAGTATAATACCTGCTGAGACAAATTACATTTGTGTTCCAGCACGAAGATGAGTGTAAGAGGGTTGATAATGTAATACAGGCACTGGGGGAGGATTAACAAACTTTGTTTTGTCATACATGTTCAGGAAGGGTGTTTTCCAGTAAATCATGTCTCTCTCCCAACCACTTCCACTTGGTTATAGAATATGCACCTTTGACGAACATTGTATGTTACTGAAAGCTTTATACAAAGCTTTATACTGACAACGATGGATATCCTACTGAAAATTTATATATGAAGTAGAGGGTGTTTTATTATTAGCTTTTGTATGTATTCTGAATCAACATTTTTTGTGCAAATTTTGGACTCTGTAATAAATGATGTTATAACATTGTTTAATGTGATTTATTTTATATTTTTCTGTTAATTCTTTAACAATTGTTTTCCTGTACATAATAAAAGATGTTCCTGTCCAAGATGGCTTGATCCAAGTTGTCTGTCTTCACCAATGAACTTAAGCCATCAAGGATGTACCCCTTTGAAGTGGAGTTCTGTTTAGGCAGGCCCCCCCCCCCCAAGACTTGTTTGAAGGCCTTCAAACAAGAAAATACATGGTGACCACTGATGAACGTCTTTGATATCTTCAACCCTTCTGCATCAGTAAGGCCACCCAGGTCTGTTGGAAGAAGCCTACACACAGAATGAGGAAGGCCTCTTACCATCATGAACACACAACCTATCCAGGCTGTGCTTGCTAAATTCACAGATATGGTAATGTTGCCAGCCCAGCAGTCCTAGTCCTCACTGTTGTTCGGGATTACCCATATAGGAGGATCTGGCCAGTTTTGTAGGTTTGCTCAGTCTTGGACATCCATCACAGAGAGAGAGAGACTGTTAAGTGGTATGTGTGGTCATTTATGGCAATCTCTTAAAGCTGTTAGTTTCTGTCCCAGAAAGAGCACCACTCAGAGTTCAGATTGTGTCTGCAAATCTCATGAATCAGACCAACTTTTACTTAGAAAAGACCTTGTTCTAAAAGGGACGGAAAGACTTCTACTCTTTGTGAACCTCATTGATGACATCATTTATGTTCAGTCCCATATCTTGACTCTCTAGGGAGTTAATGCCACCATTAATGCAGAGTGTCTGGATGATATTGCTGAGCATGATGGATGCCTTTTAGTGCACCAGTGTATTGGATCCACACAGGTGATTTCCTTTGATTCACACTAGATGGGCACCACTTGAAATACAAAATGCTATAGTTTCATATTTTTTTTTGTCATCAGGGTGTGCACCACAATGTCAACCACTTAGGCAAAGGCCCTACAGGAGAAGAACTAAATTGGTTCCTCTGCCTGACCTACTGCCTCCTGGGAAGTGTTCTTGACTTGTGCACTTTCATAACTGCAGATTGTAAGAGTCTCTCTAAACTAGGAACAGCTGTATTTAAGCCTCACCTTTTATCAGGGTAGAGCAAGACCGCCTTTATTGTCTGTTGTTCCTGTCCATAGGAAGCCACTGAAGGTCATAGTCTTGGCTTCCTATGACCTGTACTTCTAGAGCCTAATGTCAGCCACATTTTTTCAGTCAAGGTTTTAGGCCTGAGGAGATAGGTTGCTGCAGTGGACAGTGAGGTGTCAGTAGCTGTAGCAAACACCTTCCTTTGGTCTCAAAAGTTTGTTGAGATTTTTTAGAATGGTGGATGCATCCTATCAGTCGCAGTGTACATTTTCTCTTCTTGCAGACAACCCACCACATGTCCTCACAAGACCTACATCATTTCAACCTTCCTGTAGTTCAAGGGAGGTGGAGCTTCCAGGAGAGGGGGATCTCCGTAAAACAGCCTAAGCTGCAAACGTGTTCTTTGCTTTGCAAGTTCTGTAAGGACAGCTGAAACAGATTCCCTCTTTCTCAATGATGTAGCAGTCTGTAGTATGTTATGAGTAGAGTGGCATGTGCTGGTACCACCTACCAGAAGAGAAGTGGTGTAAGTCTAGCAGGGAGTCATAGACACGGGCATCACCCTAACAGTCATTTGCATAGAAGGGGAAGTAGTGACTGTGCTGTTGGGCTCCCTAACCTGCAGCTGTAGTTCTGTCCTGTAGCTTAAGATTCAAGAGTCTTGTTCAGTCATGATATTCCGTGAATAAGACACCCAGAAGTTGACCTGTGTTTCTACATGGGAGAAAGCATTCTTCTCTTTACCTGCTGATATATGGGGAGATCCATCTTCAAGGACCCTCTTTGCTGTGTTTGCATTTTGGATTTTCCCTTCTTCCATTCCAGTTTAACACAATTTTGTCTGGAGCTTCTATATTTTGGGTGAATGCAACATGAGCTGGTGTCAGTGATGATGTCCCACAGCACAGTAGGAAAGTGTACCTAGTTCTGAGCCTGATGGTTCCTTTGAGATTTTCATACAGTTTGGGCATTGATCCTGACACAAACATAGAAAAGCTACAACATTCAATGGCTAAAGCACCTAAGCCAACAAAGTGCTTATGAGGCCAACAAATCAGAAGTCACGGCTCTGCCCAGCATTGACTGTATTGCCCCATGGAGGACCACAGTATGAAGAAGTGGTATAAGTGTCAGAGCTTCCACATTGCCACCTAAAGCTGCATGACAAAGATGCTCTTGGCTTACTGTACTGCTCAGTGAATTGTCAACTTGGCTGCCCAATAACGAGATCCATGAGATGCCCCATCACACAACTCTGGCCTTTGCTGAAGCGGTACAAAATGTTTAAAAAAAAATGTCGACCAAGCAAGGTCTCATCATCTTGGAGGAACATGTCTCTTGTCTCTGAGGCAGCTTTTTTGTCCCAGTGCATCAGTCTCCCCATGATTAGATATGGCTTGAGTTGATGCCAGTGTTTCTATGAGGAAGGCCAGGTGAGATGCAACCTCAGCACCCACATTGGGGGTATGTCCTAGGGTATATGCACTGCCCATCACCAAGTGGAATATTAACCACAGGCTTATGACTAACCTGTTCATAAAGGCTGGTTCCTGGATTCCTTATGCTAGAGTTTGAGAGTTGCTTTTGGAAATAAGGACTCTTCACCTCAGGCCTCCACCATACATTCAGCAGCTCAGTAGCCCAGAACAAGGAAGCCTCTGTTTACTGTTCATGACGTTGATTTCTGGTATATGTTTGTTTAGTAGTATTTGTTCTGTTGGATATTTAGCATCCTCATGGAACTTGGCATGATGTTAGTGTGGGACTTTTGCAGACATGTCAGATCATTGAAGTACTGTTGGTAAGTGCATCCCTGTTCATTCATTGCCCTCCTATCACACACCAACAACCACCTCTCAATCCCCAACACACACACACACACACACACACACACACACACACACACACACACACACCTAGACTGTGAGCAAGTATGTCTAGTCTGGAGCAAGAGATGGGAGTTTGGTGTTTTTGGTCATCTTCCCTCCCCTTTGTCTCCTGGTAGGAGTCAGAGGACCCAATGGTGACCTTATGTCTAAGACTGTTAAGGATATAATAGTCTTCCTTTCCTGATGCTCCCCACTGAATGACCCTTATGAAAAAACTTAAAGGTTTATGAAGTCCGTTACAAAATAGTCTCTGACTTTCATTTCTTATCCTCGGGAGCATCTGACTGAATATGTGAAAAAGGCAAAGCCTTTGGTTATTCGACTTTTAGAGCCTATCTGTGCTTTGTATGCCACCCTGGAGACCTCTGTGTACTGCTTTCTTAGCTCTTACAAAAGTGCGTGCCCTCTGCTAGTCCTCAGCTTTCTGAAGGGGAATTCTCCTAGGCATTCTAGATTGCAATTTGGTCCTGCATAATATCCAAAAACCACAACCTAGAAATACCGCCACCTGACATGAAGTCTGAAGAACTAGACTGAAGAAAAAGAAGTTGATGGTCATTGTATGGATCACTGTTGCAGCAGCCATAAGCTTTGGGACTTGTGATGCAGTACCCCAGTGCCCATCCCAGTTTCCAGAACTTGGTACCTTTTCCCTTCCTGGCAAGTCTGACACCCATGTCTGTGGGATGTCAGCATAGTCCCGGTGTATGAATGGCATCCATCAGCACCATCATTAGATCTTTCCTGGCTCAGTATGATTCACATCACATGTGCACAACATTGTAATGCTGGTGGCATGGCCTGACAAGGCCACCATTCCAGGGCATTCTGCCAGTTATATAGGAGCAAAATCAACTGGCATAACTCCTGCTGTAGGATGAGTTTTGACAAGAGCTATAGGGAGAGTGCTGAAGGGAAGAAGATGGCACAGGCTACTACTAAAAACTGTTTTTGATGCCCAAAAAGGATGGCCCATGGATTTCTAGTCTATACTGAACAAGTTCCTCAAAGGGCAAACATTCAAAATCCTAACCTTATGCACCCTCCTTCCTCTACTTTTTCCCCAAGCTATGGCAATCCGTGGATCTCCAGGATGCCTAACTGCATATTCCAATACATGGTGACCACATATGCTTTCTTCAAAGTGAGGGTGATATCAGTACCAGAGAGTCTTTGCCATTTGAATTCACTACTGCTGCCATGCTCACTTCGGCAATTACCTGATACCTAACCAAGGACATTCACATTTGCCCTAACTTAGATGATTGTGTGATTCAGGTCCAATCCTAGGAATGAGTAGAGACTGCACTCAGTTTTATCCTGAACTGCTTTCAGAGTCTCATTCCAACCCTCATCCTCCCCAAGTCCAACCTGAATCCATCTACAGTAGCTTTGCTTTTGTGGACTCTACTAGACTCTACCAGTGAGAAGACCTTTCTGCCTCAGGACATTGCAGAATCTCTGCCAGCTGCTTCTGAACATTTCCTATAAGAAATCCTTATCTGCAAGGTAGTATGTGTACATTCTGGGGTACATTTCATCCACAGTGCTCACTGTTTCCATAACAAGACTGCACATAAGGAAGATTCAGTTGTACATTAGGGGTAATTGGCATCCACATGATCAGTTCCTAGAGGAATTGATTTCCCTTCTGCCTTGCATTAGGCAAGAACGTCATTGGTGAGTTCAACAATTTGAAAAGAACCAAGGAGTGCCCATAAAGCAGGCCTCTGACCCCCAAACTCTGACCATGGATGTTTTAGATACAGCCTTGTGAACCCACACAGGGAAATTAGAAGTCCTAGTACAAGAGGCACGTTAAAAGCAAGACAGTGAAAGTTATCTAGGCTATCAGAACTCTGAAGCAAGGTTGAAATTCAAGAGTTCTACACCTTAAAACAGACAACACAATACCGATGCGGCACAAGAAACAGAATGGTCCTCATACCCCACCCTCGTTTTTCAAGTGAGCATAGAATAGAAGAGAAAGCCTTGGAATCTGACATGTTATTAGGGCCTTCTACATTCTATCCCTGTTGAAATTCCAGTCAGATCATTCATGCATGATAGAAGCAGATCCCAATGAATGGATGCTAGACAAGAATGTATTTCAGGTACTGATCCACAGATGGAATGTTCCAGAAGTAGACATTTTAAATAACATACAGTTGAAAATATCTGCAGCAGAGTGTTGTACAAAAAAGTCTTGATTGCAGGATGCGTTCTTCATTTGGGCAGATCTGTATTTATATGCTCTCTCTCTGATCTCCCTTATCCCCAGAGTTCATAGGCAAGTACCAGACAGCCAGTCTGCAGAACATTACAAGTCTAACAGAAAAAAAAGTTCAAAACTTTCTCCAATCCCTAGGAGAGCAATACAAGGTAGACCAGGGAGAGTTTGAGACTGTCCATGTTTCCTTTGAAGGTGGCAAGGGTACTACTCTGATTGTCATGTAATGGAAGTTTTGTTCCACAGGTCAGGGATACAGTGGGATATGAATCTATCATGGCAGAATTATTTTATTTTACTGTTTGATGATGAAGGTTTAATTCATTTAACTGGGTACTTGAGGTACCATTTGTTCCGTGAAGAAATAGGAGGTCAAAGAGCAGTTGCAGATTTAAGCTGTGGCACTGGGATGTACTCCCCCTCCCCTTTTGCTACTTTGATCTGGTCATGCTACCTACCATACCTGCTACACAACATTTTATGTTTAGATATTTCCAGGTTTTCTGCTTATTTTCAGGATTCTGTTTCATAGATTAGACAACAACAGGAGCTCAGCTGATTTGTTTCAGTTGCACTATAGGTTGAGTCACGCTATATGTGTAAGAGCTGTTGTGGCAAGAGATAACTGGAGAGTAGAAGTCAGCAGCAAAGTATAGTTCTATAGTGAGCATATAGCTTACTCAAAAGTCCAGACTTTTGCTGCTGTTTTTTATTTCTTCGGGCGGCACAGTGGTGCAGCTGTTAATGTTGTCGCTTCACAGCAAGAGGTTTCCAGTTCGATTCTTGGCTGGGGTGTGTTCTGTGCGGAGTCTGCATGTCCTCTCTGCATTCGCTTGGGTTTCCTCCAGGTACTCCAGTTTCCTCCCACAATCCAAAGACATGCTTCTGAAGCATTTCTCCCCGGGCCTCTGCTGAAAATAGACTGTGTCCTAGTCTGACTTTCCCAAGCAACAAATGTTAAATAAATAATTTATTATATATTGGCAAGCCTTTATGCATGTTCCTTTTTTAAAATCCTAGATAGTTGCATTATTAGCCCCCAGACTTTTGTTTATTATTTTATTTTTCTATTTGCTGTCCATGAGGAAAATATAGTTAACAGAATAATAGCCCAAGAAGAAATGTGGTTACTCGGATCTAAAGTTATGCCCTATCATTTTTAGTCATAACTGCATGGTGGAAAGGATAGTTAAACATTCTCAGGGTCTTAGGGCACCCTTCTGCCTCCAGGATGTCAAAACAAGTCTAGTCCAAGATGAATTTGCAAGTGCCCATCTATTTGTCATTGTTTGTCTTAATAAAAGTAAAACTATCTCATGGGTTTTGTATATGTAATTGGAAATTCTTCCAGACATGGGAGAAGCAATGAGGAATAAATCTGTCTTTCAAGTCTGTCTTTATTTGCTAATGAAGATTTAACCATTGGCCTGTGGATTATAAAGTAGTGTGGAACTGTATACATGAACCAATGCGATGGGTGCCAAGTTTTTTGTTTCAGTGAACCTTCTTTTCTTCTTTTAAAATCTGTATAAAGTTGGTTTTAAAATGAGGAAACAATGTACTAGCCAAATAATAACTCCTCATCTTCCTATTAAAATCTGTGGGAAATTTAACCCTGAAGTCAGACGTCATGCAGGTTTTTGCATAAATTCTCACCTCTACTCCATGAATATGCTAATAGGACATAGTTAGCCAACACATATCTTACTGTTATGCAGTCTGAAAACTTGTGATCAGTTAAAAAGGGTAACTGATCACAGTGCTTTCCCAGCAATCTCTAGTTATATGACTAGAGTCTGCTATAAAGTGCAGATGCAAAGGTATTCAGGGAAGGTTTTTACTTTGAAGGCATTTGTTTTATTTTGCTTACTGTCACGAAGCTCCCTGCTCGCAGTAGATTGCAGTCTTTTTTTTTAATGTGTGTTTACAGCAGTTGATGGGGAGTATGCAGCTGGTGGCAGCCAAGTCAGCCCTATACCAGCAACTTTACTGTAGGTATTTTTTTACCACTTCTAGTAAGCACCTGTTGTCTGTTCGGTGGGCAGTTGTTGGATGAAAAAGGGCAGTTAGGATGAACACATTATCATGATCATTGCTGTGGCTTGATCAGGAACAGGGTTGGGGGATAGAGCAAGTGTGTGAAATCTCAAAGTTGAAAAAAAAAAGGTGTGTGAGGTCTTTTTTCCTTATGTTTTCTGTGAGAAAAATGGACACGTTTGTGGGCAGTGATAGCAGTGTACATTGACTTATAATAGCATCCTGCACTTCTATTTATTTATTTATTTTTATTTACTTTTACAGCAGTTGATATGGGGAGTGGGGTGCCATATAGCTGCTAGTGGAAATACATTACCATGAATGTTATCCCACTGGTTTTGACATCAAACATGACATGAGAGGAGGTTGCCAAAAGTAGCTGTCTGTTGGTGGTGGGCAGGCTGTATATGAAAGCAAGGGCACGTATATGGCTCATGCAAAACAATTATTGATATGACTGTTTTTCAGGGATGTGGGTACTTAATAGATATCTAGCATGAGCAAGAGGTTGAAATAAATAACTGTGTTATGTTTTCTTTCATTTTCCTCACAGTCAGACTTCAGAAGTTGGATATCTTTTTCAGGGAGGGGTGTGGAGATGTTCATCGTGCATTACAGCTGCAGTAATCACATATGGGTTTTCAGCCGTCAGGCGGTCCCTCGGTCGGCCGAATTCCAAAGTCTTGGTCGCCGGTTGTTGTCGCGTACTCTTCTGACGTCAGGAAGGCTAGAGTATATAAGACACAGCCGACGCCATCTTCTTCAGTCTTTTGGTGCCGAAGCAGAAGCGGTTCGCACGTGCCGGTCGGCCAGCCCCTGAAATACGAAAAATTTTGGAACCGCAGTCTTCATCACAGCTAAGTCCCCCGTTGGGAATCTTTTCTTGCCTCAGACCGATGTCAGAAAAAGTTAATAATTGTATTTCTTGTGGGAAGCAAATACCGCATAAGGATTTCCATTCCCTTTGCATACCTTGTTTGGGCCCAGACCACGGCGGCTCGGGCTGTCGCCATTTAATAAACGCACTATCAAGCCGGGCGGAGTTCGCCCAGCACTTTTTGGTAAAGCGTTTAATTATAAAATGTCGCCGGATACTCCGACTACCGCTTTGTCTAAAAAAAGAAAAGTACCGCCAGCGAGGACGCGGTCTCCACCGACACCACGCCGAAGCAGGCTCCACGTGGCCCGGTTCTCAGTGAGACGCCTTTGCAGTCCCTGGCTACCGACACTCCTCGGCGGGGTCTTCTGTACCGAGACCGCTGGTTCTTCGGCCCTTTCCCAGACTACAACCGATGCCCCTGCATATGTCGAGCCTACCAATGTGGATAGATCTACATCCACCCATGGTGTATATAGGCCTTCATCATCTTTCTCTATCAAGGCCTTCACTAAATCCAAAACAGCCAGGCACCATTCTAGGCCGGCTACACAAGGCCCATCACCTGGGCCCATGCCTAAGAAGCACATGCTTAAAATGGCTGAGGACCTTATCACTCTTATCAGAGGCTCCCAGGCCCCTCCGGACAAGAGACCCAGAGTAGAGGAGGATTCTCCTACTTCTGACCAGGGATCCATTTTATCAGAACATTCTGATGCTGAAGAACACTCTTATTCCCCTTTCGAGGATTCGGATGCAGAGCAAGTCTATTCCTTCTGTATCCCCCCCTTGAGGATTTTTCTTTTGGGGAAACCTTACACTCTTTGAGAGAGCACTTCCACTGGGAAGGCCAAGACTTTTCAGACTCCAAGAAAAGACTTAGGGAATTTCTCTGGTTACCTCAGCATAGACCTTTGGCTATTCCTCCTGTTTTGGAGGTATTGGATGATGTTTACTCTGAGGCCTGCCTTAATCCTGATTCTCTGCCTCCTGCACCAGTCAAGCCGGATAGGTATTACAGAGTACCTAATTCTCATCAGTTCCTCTACAAAGGCCATAATGCAGACCCTGAAACTATTTCTCAAGGCCCTAAAGGAATTAAGGCCTCCACGGCCAAGAATCCACTTCCTGCGGAAAGGGAATCTAGATCTCTAGAAAGGTGGGGTAAGAAGGTTTATACCTCGGCCACCCTAGCCATGAGGGCCTTAAACTGCCAGTTTCATATGATTAAATATCAACAATTCCTGTTATCACAATTAAAGACCAAAATGTCACAGCCTGAACAACCAGATATAAAAGAGTTGCAGGATATGATGCATAGTGCAGAACAAGTGGGTAAGCACACTTTACAATGTGGTTATGATGCCCTAGAGGCCTCCAGCAGATCGGCGATCAGTCATTCGCAGACATGCATGGCTTAGGGAACAAAATCTGCCAGACCATGTGAAAGCAAAATTCTGGATGCACCTTTACATAAGGATGTTCTATTTGGTGCTAATGCTGAGGATATATTACGTAAAATGGAAGAAAAAGCAAAATCTATGCAAACTGTCAAAGCTTTCTTACAGGTTCAGCCACCACGTTCAGCAGGAATTGGCCTTCAAAAACTGGTCCTTTCCAACCACTGACAAGCCCCAAAGAGGCAGATACAGACGGAAGGGGCAGAGGACAAGCCCAAGGGTCCTATAGAGGCAGACAATGGCAATCACCAGCACCAAGAGGTGGTGGCGACAGTGCACAGCAGTACAGGAAACAGACTCAATGACTCCCTCATTTCCATGCCAAGCAAAATTCAACTGGCAGCCTTTGGGAGGAAACTGGCACTATTTGCAAACAATTGGCATATTGTCACAACAGACAAATGGATTCTGGACATTATAAACAGAGGCTACAAATTCCATTTTCATACTCTTCCAAAATGAGAGGCATGCCAAACCTACCACAAAATCAAAGGGTAGAGGCACAACTACAAATTACAAAGCTCCTAAACATGACGCCTGTACAAAAGGTACCTACGCACCAACAAGCACAAGGTTTTTATTCAAGGCTTTTCTGGTGCCAAGAAAAGGAAGCGACTGGAGACCCATACTGGACTTATCCATTCTAAACACATTTCTTCGTGCCAAAATTCAAGATGCTCACATTACAGCAACTCCTTCCCATGCTGGGCAAGGGGTTCTGGCTGGTAACATTGGACCTCAAGGAGGCATACCTGCATGTCCCAATCAGACAAAGTTGCAGAAGATACCTCAGATTTCTTGCAGGTTCAAACCACTATCAATTCTCTGCATTGCCCTTTGGCTTATCTACTGCGCCCAGAGTATTCACCAAGTGCCTGGCATCAGTGATTGCATACTGCAGACTTCAAGGGATACAAATTTACCCTTATCTGGACGACTGCCTGATCCAAGCGGACAGCAAACACATACTTCTGAAACACCTGGCATATGTGACACGGTTACTGCTTTCTCTGGGATACACCATCAACAAGGAGAAATCAAAGCTAACACACTCTCAGAAAATAACCTTCCTGGGTGCCAACTTGGACACAAACACCCAGATGGCTTACCTTACGCCAGAAAAACAAGGGCAACTATCTCATTACTTCAAAATACTTGCAAAAAGTACCAGGCTTACTGCAAGGAAAATCCTGCAGGCTCTGGGATTCATGGCATCTTGCATTCTTCTAATCCCATGCAAAGCTGCACATGAGGAAACTTCAATGGTACCTAAAAATCTATGGTCTCAACACAGTCACAGCTTGAAGCGGAGATTCCAATAATTCCCTGTCTTCAAAAGGAATTCATATGGTGGGCCCAAGCATGCCAAGTAAACACAGGCCTCCCATTCTGCAAGCCTCAAGCTACACAAGTCATAACCACAGACGCCTCAGATTACGCCTGGGGGGCGCACATGAAGGACAGGTGCATTCAGGGCAGATGGCCCCAAAAAGAAAAGCACCTTCACATCAATCAAAAGAAATGCTGGCAGTAATAAATGCAATCTCAGCGTTCAGAGAATTCCTGCATCCAGGACAACTGCTCATAAGAACAGACAACACCACAGTAATGTGGTACATAAACAAACAAGGAGGAACTCATTCATACCCCTTGTGCAGACTAGCCATGACTCTTTGGAACCTAGCTCTGGAAAGACAAATAGAACTTCAGGCACAGTACCTGCCAGGAATGGAAAACACACTGGCAGACACTCTGAGCAGACATATGACAGATCCTCACGAATGGAAGCTACATCCACAGGTGTTTACAGAGATTGTTCAAGCGTGGGGAAGGCCAGATATAGATCTTTTTGCCTCCCACAGAAACCATCAATTAAAAAGGTTTTGCTCAAGGACCTTCCACCCAAAGGCCTGGAAAGTGGACGCTCTTTCCTTCACATGGACAACTTGGTCAGTTTATGCATTCCCACCACTACCTCTTCTACCCAAGGTACTTTTGAAAGTAAGAACAGACAAGCCGAGGATGATACTGATTGCTCCGGACTGGCCGAGACAACACTGGTATCCACTCCTGAGGAGCCTAACACACACTCCTCCGTGGCCCCTGCCTCTAACACCTCTACTGCTGACGCAGAACAATTTCAAAACCCTTCACAACCAGCTGAAAACTCTCAGTCTCGCTGCATGGAAAATTCCTTAGCATCACATCAGACACTACTCTCCAAAGAGGTGCAGGATGTCATTTTGGAGGCCAGAAGACCATCTACTAGAAAAGCTTACTCCAAAATGGAAGCGGTTTTGCTGTTGGAATGAAAAACGAGGGCAGGACCCTAGAAAATTGAACCTACCTCAGATTTTACAGTACCTAGCTGAACTTTTGAGCAATGGACTTTCATTTTCCTCAATCAAAATACATGCCTCAGCAATCTCTGCAGAATTCAACATGGATCCTCCTTTATTCTCACACCCACTCCTCGACAGTTCCTCAGAGGGGCTAAGAACATAAGACCTCCAAGGAAACAGCCAGTGCCAGCTTGAGACCTTAACTATGTACTGGAAAAATTGACATTACCTCCCTTTGAACCGCTGCTTCAACAGAATTACAATATTTGTCCTGGAAAACAGCTTTTCTCCTGGCCATCACTTCAGCTCAGATTATCTGAGTTACAGGCCCTCATGGCGGTGCAGCCATTCCTCATCTTCCATCAGGACAGGGTTTCCCTTCACCAACCCTTCCTTTATGCCTAAAGTGGTATCTAGGGTGGCCTTAAACCAGGCCATACACCTTCCTACCTTCTACCTAACCCTCAAAACAAAGGGGAAAGGCTGCTACACTCTTTAGACATCCATAGGCAGCTACGTTATTACTTGGACAGAACCAAATCCTTCAGAAAATCAGATCAACTCCTCGCTTCCTATGCTGTGGGGGTCAAGGGAAACCTGTTACCAAACAGACCATTTCCAAGTGGATTGGTCACTGCATACGCTTTTGTTATTCCTATCATGGAAAGCTTGTCCCTACTGGTATCAGACCTCACTCCACTAGGGCCACAGCCACCTCTACAGCCTTCCTCAGAGGAGTGCCTACTAAAGATATTTTGGAGGCAGCCACTTGGAGTTCTGTACATACCTTCACAAAACACTACCATCTGCCTTTATACTCCAGAACAAGAGCAGGCTTTGCTACTGCAGTTTTGCAGGGCATTCTAGCTCAACCCAGTTCCGTATTGTACCAACCACCCTATGCATAGCTTTGGGATTCTACCCATATGTGATTACTGCAGCTGTAATGCACGATGAACATAGTACAGTTTTGTACCTACCATAAATGTAGATGTTCGAGGGCTATTACAGTTGCAGTACAGGTTTCCACCGTCCTTGCCCACTTGGTAAGACCTTGGGGTCTGAATACCTATTCATACCTGCTGACTGGGTTATCCTGCTATGTTTTATTTGCTTACTTTTGTGGATTAGATTTATTTATGTATTGCCTTCCTTTTGGGGGCACCTGACATCTGGGGCAAGAAAGACTGAAGAAGATGGCGTCGGCTGTGTCTTATATACTCTAGCCTTCCTGACGTCAGAAGAGTACGCGACAACAACCGACGCCGGACCAAGACTTTGGAATTCGGCCGACCGAGGGACCGCCTGACGGCTGAAAACCCATATGTGATTACTGCAGCTGTAATAGCCCTCGAACATCTACATTTATGGTAGGTACAAAACTGTACTGTGTGCTGTATGTGAAAGCACATGGTTGTTACATGATTGCTGTTGAATAAAATTATATGGCTTGTTGGAGATCAGTATGTTTCTAACAGCAACAAGTTGCAATACAGTACTGTGGCCATTATATATTACTTTCCTCACTGAGTTGTTGGAAGTATACAAAATGACGGTATCATTTTTTGGGGGGGCATGTGTTTTAAGAAAGCAAATGTAAGTTACAGAATCACTTTTCTGATTGACTATTGATAGTTTGCTGGGAAGGCATTATGTGCAAATCAACTAGATGGCAAATTATGTGATTCCTTCACAGGCATAGTGTACCCTGTCAGAAGGATCACTACCTCTCAAACTGCAGATATTGAAAATAGGTACAAAGGCCTTTGAAAAATAGGAACATCTGGCTAAAAATCTGGACATCTAATAAGCATAACATTTGAATACTAAGTAACACTTCCCGTCTTCCAGTAGGACTGTGGAATACTACTCAGAAACACATTTAACAAGGAGTGACAAAAAATGATGGAACAATATAAGCACATTATCAAAGAGGCATTGTAAAATCTGTAGAATTGAATGAATTGTATTGCAAATTTTACCACACAAGGTCATTTATTTTTGCTTCAGAAAAAGAGAGTTGTAAGATGTATGTCCTCTTTAAATTATTGTTGCCACTAGTAAGTTTGTCATGTAGTATGATGTTCTGTATACTAGACTGCTTCAGAAATCACGTGATGAGGAAGATTCAGAAAATTGTGTGGAGAGGGTAAATCAAGCCATACAATAAGGACATACCTTCAAAAATAGGGATGTCCTAAATCTGGCCTAAAAATAGGAATGTTCCTCCAAATTAGGGACAGTTGAGAGATCTGGAAGGGGCAAATTCCTTGGGTCAATACGTGTGCGTTCTGCACCCAGGTATTTTATTGAAGTAACTGATTTTTTTTCAATTGTCAGCTGTCTTTAGGTAACTGACATATGTATCTTACATACAGCTAACGTATATTGCATTTCAGAGGGCTTTTGTTGTCACAATGCTACAGATTGCTCGGCTTCCACCTGGATGTTATTTGACCTCTGCACAAAACAGCTGGATAAATCTACATCCAGAGTATTTATACTAAGCTCTCATTATGTCAGAAGTAAAAATCTGTATATATTTCATCATAAATATTTTTTATGCTGTAACATGCCAGGGTTGCAATGCCACGCTTTTGAGGTGCTAAGCTGTGAGGTCATATTCGGAGATGTACTGAGGTTAGAAATACAGCTTTATTCTCAAAGGGGGGGGCAAAGATATAGCCTTTGAAAAGTAGGCCCCAGTTGCTTTAATTTTTGTATCTCTTCTGTCACACAATAACATTTTGCATTAACATTGTTTTTATGTATTTTTTTTTTTTGAGTAATGTGTTGAATTTCTGGTCAGTATGATGAGTATTGTAATGGTAAAAAAAAAAAAAAAAAAAAACTTTGTTGAGCTGGCAAATCAAGAAAAGTAAAATCCTCTATATTTCACTAGAAAATGTTTGTAATCGTATCATAACGTGGCTACAATGCCATGCTTTCAAGCAGTTAAAGCTGTGGGGTGTAATCTTCAGAGGTGTGCTGCACTGGGGGGTTTGATGTTAGAGTTGTGGTCTTAGTTGTGTTTTGTAGGTGCATACTTTATGACTATCTGTGTATTCTGTAAAGAAGTCTCAAAGGGGAAAGATGCAGAGTATTTCAAAGAGGCCACAGTGATTTTTAGTTCACGGGTTTTACTGCCACAATGTGACATTGTGACATTTAGCTTTATATTATGTTTTCATTGTGGGTGCTATGGTAAACTTCTGCTCAATATGCTGAGTATAGCAGAGACCTAAAATACTTCTTTATTAAGCTTTCAGTATTTCAGAAGAAAAAACAATTTTTACTTCTCTAATGCAGTATAAGAAGATGCAGTTGTGGCTGTGTCTTTATAGCTGGAACTACCAGTGTAGGTGCATTTTGTGGCTGAGGGTCATGACATATTCTGAGAAATTTGTAGTAAAACTCTGTATGGTTACAAAGAAGTGGTCTTTTATTGCTAAGTATTAGTAGTAGTCTAATATAGCTATTAAAATGCTCTGGTTTAGCCATTTTTTTACCAAAAAAGTATACTTTTTGTATTTTTTTAAGCACTGACTGTGCGAGCTACACAGTTAGCTTCTGCTGAGCCGGCATTTGCCCTGAGCTCTTTGTTTATCTCTGAACCAGAGACGTCATGGACCTGTGGCTACCCTGTCAGCTCCAGGGAACAGGTCTCGACTCTAGATTTTTTTGGAGCTGTCCCTGCTCCTTGGAGCTTCAGCTTGAGTTAGTTCCACTCTGGCTTTGGTCTTGAGGGTTGGTTCTTCGGAGGGGGAGTGACCCCGGTCCCAAGGCAGTCTTTCTTGGTTCCAGGCTCCCTTCCCTCTTCAGGGGGACCAGCCTTTGAGGCTATGCAGAGGGCCCTTTCCCTAGCGGAGATTCAGTTGGTGCCTTCCCCATTGTAACAGGCTCCCCCCACTAGCTCTATTATTCCACCTACCTTTCCACTGGGTCAGCGGGTTCTGAAACCTCAGGTGTTACAGCCACAGGTATTGTCATCCTCTGATACCTCTACAGATTATCCCCCTGAGGAGGTCCCTCACAAAAAGAAGTGCAAGAGGAAGCACTTGGATTTCCCCCAGAAATCAGTCACTGAAGATGCAGATTTCGATGAGGGGGGGGGGGTCCACATGGTCACCCCCCTGAAGATGCCTTCTTTGGAGACATTTGGAAATTCTAAAGCAGAGGGGTGGCTAGAAGTGTCAAAACCTTTCCTCTGAGGAGTCTGTTTACCTGCAGGGGTTCGGCACCCGCCCAGCTACCTTTTGGGTGACCCACTGATGAGCTCATTCAGTTGATTTCACAGTGGGCATGGAAGGCACCCTGACTCCATCAAGCCCATCACCAGGAGACCAAACAAGATGCTTCCACACCTGCAGACAAACAGTTTTGGGCTAAGGGTCTTGCAGTTGATGCTATGGTCATAATGGTCACCACTAAAAAGGAACTGGCTGAGGAGAGTTCCTCTGTCCATCCATCCAACAGGGAGTCCCAGGCTATGGACAGATTTGGGAAGCAGGTCTACGCTTCATTGACCTTTGCCATAAGGTCCTTGAACTTTCTAACACATTTCACCAGACTCCAAAGGGATCTGATCAAGGAATTATCAAACGCCCTGGCAGGAGCTGTAGCTGAGGGAGTCCAAAAGAAAGTGGCTTCCCAGTTTGCCACCCTGGAGTCGTTGTCCAATTCATCCATGAGGCTGATCGCACATACAGCCGAAGGGATGTCTAGAGCAGCAGTACAGGTGTAGCCATTTGGAGACACGCCTGGATACTCCTTTGTGATTTTGCAGAACCATTCAAGTCTTCTTTCTTCAGTGCTCCTTTTGACGGAACATCCTTGTTTAGCCAGAAAGTGAAAGAAACTTTGTCCGGGATTGAGAAACATGGTAAGACCCTTTCTGCTGTGGACATTTTCACCCCCCCCCCCCCCGAGTTCTTTTTCTAGGAACCAAAGGAGTTGGTGTGAAAATGTGGTTCAAAAAATCCCAAGAGCCTTTCCAAGACACACGTGAAGGGAGTTCCCCCAGGGGCTGAGGGGGGAACCAAAACAGAAGACACCACCCTCGCGGCAGAGGTGGTCCACAAACCCAGGGCTTCAAGGATTCCTTCCCAGTCAAGCCCTTTCAGTGCTCCTGAAGGGAGGCCTGAATGTCTTCCTCTGGAGGCAGTCAGGGGATGCTTAGCCTTGCACCTAAATGCCTGGCTAGACATAACAGATTTCGGGATTCAGCAGTACAAGAAATCCGAAAACTGCTGGACAAAAGAGTCATCCAAGAAGTTCTGCCAGACCAAGAAGGATCCAGAACTTACTCAAGATTCTTTTTAGTGCCAAAAAAGACGGGACTTGAGACCAATTTTGGATCTTGGTGTGCTGAACAAATCGGTTTGACAAACAATGTTCTGGATAGTTATGGTGCAGTCTGTGCTCTTTCTCGAAAAAGACAACAGAATGTGCTCAGTAGACCTTTAGGATACGTGTTACCCTGTAAAGATGGACAAGCACTCCAGAAAGTTCCTCCACTTCTGGCTGTGAGCCAATTACTACCAATTCAAAGTACTGCCCTTTGGACTCACCACAGCCCCCAGGATGTTTACCAAATGCATAGCAGTAGTAGCAGTTCACTTGAGACTACAAGGATTCTGTGTATTTCCATATCTGGACGACTGGCTCAGAACCACTTCAACCAAGCATCAGTTGATAAAGCCAGGGACTACACCATCAACATCTGTGCCAATCTGGGGATCACAGTAAATCTAGAAAAGTCACATTTAACCCTAACACAAAACTTCATAGTGGGCTGTACTGAATAATCAAACAACGATAGCATCGCTTCCTCCTAAAGTTCAAATGTTAATCCACAGAAAGAAGGTTCCAGCACGTTTAGTCTTACAAGCTCTAGGATCCATGGCAGCTTGTATAACTGTAGTGCCACTAGCCAGGTTACACATGAGAATTCTGCAGTGGTTACTAGCCTCCCAGTGGTCCATACTTTATCACCCATTGTCACAAGTCCTGATCACCAACTGTTGCAAAACAGATCTTCTTAGGTGGATGCCCACTGATCAAGTTCTTCACGGTCGTCTTTTTGTCTTTCTGGAGCTCATGGCCATAGTGACCATGGTTGCTTCCCATATGAGGTGGGGGGGCATTATGTGGGCAAGACGGTCCAAGGCACTTGGTCCCCAATAGAGGCCAACTTGCACATAGGTGCTTCTTGCGTTGCAGGCCTTTCAGACAGCTTTTCCTCAGGGGACTATTGCAATTCAAACAGACAACATCTCAGTAGTTTGGTACATTAACAAACAGGGAGGAGCCAAGTCTTACCCCCTTTGTCGAGAAGCCCTTAAAGTGTGGCAGTGGACAACTTCTTCCAACTGCTTTCTAATAGCAATGCACATACCGGGGAGTTCCAGTGCGATTGTAGATAAGCTGAGCAGATGCATCCTTCAGCCTCTTGAGTGGTCTCTCAATCTGAAAGTGTGAAAATGATTTTCCACTTTTGGGGTCAGCTTTGCTGCAATCTGTTTGCATCTCCCCTAAACAACAAATGCAGCAGCTACTTCTCCCTGATTCCCCCTCCGCAAAAGTCACTGGGATGTGCTATCCTCCACAATTGGCCTCCTGGTTACCTATATGCTGTTCCCCTGATACCTGTAATTCCCAAATTTTTACAGAAAGCACTCAGGTTAAAGAGCACAGTGATCCTCATTGCTCCTTTTGGCCTTGAAAGGTTTGGTTCCCCTTTCTTTGGGCTTTTCTAACTTGAAAATCCTTGATTCTGGACCCAGTGCCAGATCTCTTGTTCCATCCAGATGGTCTTGTTCACCTGAACATTTTGAATGTCAAGCTGACTGCGTAGTTCCTAATTGCCAGGCATCCAAATATTTTATCGGCTCACAAACATTCCACTAGAAAGCTATATACCAGTAAGTGGAAAAGATTTACCATTTAGGCCCTTGAAAAGCAAATAGATCCCCTTTCAGCTTCCATAGAACATGTCCTAGATTTTTTAGCCACTGTGTTTAACCTTGGAGCTTCTCCTTCTACCATCAAAATACACTTAGCTGCTGTCTATAATTTTCATAATGGCTTGGATGAACATTCAAGGCTCCCACTCTAAGCTCGAGTTGGTTCCCGTTCCACTCGAGATCCGCTCCTACCCGGCTTCACAGGCGAGAGCGGCCCCCAGATCTACGTTTGTTGTTACAGCTTCGAGGTTGGTTCTTTCCCCCCGTTTTTTGGTAGTGTTAGCTTTTTTCTCAAAAAATGCCATTTTTTCCCCCTTTTTTTTTTTTTTTCTCAATGGTCCTTAGGAACTTCCAATGTCTCCACCATTATGAACTTCCGCAAGCATGCAAAAAGCATCTCATGTTCCCACCTCCTCCAGCTCGGTCGAGGCCATTGATTTCCTCCTCATCCATTTGCTACTCTGGATGCCTCCTGACAGTCGGGTGGGGGGCATTATGGGCAGCAGGACAGTGCACATATGGCAGCAAGAGAATGCTGCTTGCACAAATGTTCTGGAGAGCCCTTCAAGACTCTTTTAGCGTTGCAAAGAGTCAAGATCCTCCTTCCCACCAGGGCTTGATGACAATCAGACAGACAACATGTAGCGGAACAGGTAAATCAACAAACAAAAGTAGACCAGGTCCGAACCCTGCAGTAGGGCACTCAGACTGTGTGATAGGCGATTTCTTCTCACAGTTTTCTGAATCACATACATCCCAATCATGACAATCACGGCCCCTGCGCCTCCGCGGAGCACTCTAGAACTCATCTGTATTCGGTCTCCATTGAGAGATATTTCTCCCTATGGGCAGTCCCAGGTCAGCCTTATTTTGCTACTCCCCAACTCCCAAACAAAGCTGAGGCCACTGCTCTATTCCCTTTACCAGCAAGGGGCAGCAGGGCCCGCTCCTAGTCTTTGTTTCAGGGACTTGTATTATTTCTCCTTTCCCTCTCCTCCTGATCTCTCAAGTAATCCTATGGTCAGAAGGGCCTCAGGCCTCATTGATCCTCCTTGCTGGCCTGCGGCAAGTGTTGTGGTGGTTTCTTCGCCTACATTTTTTTCTCTTGGGCGACCATGGGTCTGGACCCTGGTTCCATCCATTTTGATCCCAGTCGGGTCAGTTTCCTGCTCCTCCCTCCTCTCTGAACCTTTTTCCTTGGTTCCTCAGTTCCAGGAGGCTTCCTCAATCCTCTCACTTTCCACTATAGATATATTATGTTGAGTAATTCCCACTTCCTTTCATCTTTGAGTAAGTGGAAACGCTTTAGCTTTTCTCAGGCTGGGCTGAAGCACATCCTCCATTTCACGCTTCCATCACTTAGTCCTGATTTCTAGCTGAACTCTTCCATGCAGTTCTTCCATGCTCTCTCTATAATGGGTTCAATTGGCAGCTTCATAATTTTTATATGTGGGCATTCTGGAATCTGCCTTTATGTCCCTAAACTTTACCTTTTTTTTTTTGAGGAAAGCCTCCTTCCTCCTCCTCCTAAATCCTCCTCTCCTTTCTTTCCTAAATTTAGTTCTTTCTTGCTGATTTCGTCCTTTTCGTTTTGATAGCTTCATGTTCCTTGAAATTATTATCATAGAAGAAACTCTTTCTCATGGCTATCACATCAGCTAAAGACTCAGAACTTTCAGCACTCAGTTTCTTGTCTCCTAATCTCCATATCCACCATTTCTCCTTTTCATATGTTCTTTATGAGGACAGTTTCTAAATTTCACTCTTAATCCTATAACCAATTCAACAACAAATCCATCTTTTCCCTGTCTTTTTCCAAATAGGTTTGGAACAAATTACACTGCCCTGGACAAAATTCGTCAAATAAGGTACTACTTGGACAGAACCAGGCAATTCAGTCACAGAAATCAGCTGTTTACATCTCACCGGAAAGCAAGTTTGGACTTCCAGTTTCAAAGGGTATCATTATCTTCCAGGCTAGCATCTCTGATTATCCTTAATGTATGATTAGCCACCACCAAAACTGTAATAAACTAAAGCCCAAAACACAGGCCCAAAGAGCTTTGGCTATTCTAGCCTCTTCCAAGACAGACTGCCTATTGACACTACATGACTCCTTGGGCTACTCTCACTTTTATTTCTTTTTATAAGTTGGATTTAGCTTTTAGATTCCCATTATAATATTGGTTCCACTGTTCTCAGGTTATCAGTTTTAGGCCACCGGGCCACCGGTGCTGGGGGTCCTAGGCCATCAGCACAAATGAGCGAGATGAGATACCATACTTATAATAGTTATGTTCAATATATAGATATGTTAGTTGTCTTCTTCTGTTCTTTCTCTTCTGTCTTCACCCCCTCCTTCCCCTGGATCCAGACCCCCTGGGAGTAGAGATGTGATCGTGACCTCTCCTTCTACCACCTCTTTCTTAGTCTTATGCTATTATATGTTTTTATGCATGGAGTTGTTTCTTTTCCCTTTTCTTCTAAGAAATTGATTCTGTTTTACAGTTGTCTGTTATATTGTTATACACAGGTTAGCTTTACAAAACTTATCTGAGTAACTCTCGCCTAGCATTGTGGGGATATAGGAGCCCCGATATCGGTGGAGAGACCAACTCCTGCTTTTAGCTTTAGCAGAGTGAGTGAGTCGGGCGGAGTCGGCCATCCCCCATCCAAAAGAAAAGAAGAAGAAGACAACTAACATGGAACGTTATGGTAAGAACATAACTTCTATTTAGCCTCTCATAGACTGTAAATTGTTCCTTAGAAGCACTCTCCTGTTAAAGCCCCCCTCCCCCCATTCAAAGATCCAACCCCTTCTTGGGACGTGAACCTAGTTCTTCAGGCAGTGATACATTCTCCCTTCGGACTCTCTGCAGAATGTGACCTGAAGTTTTTATCCTGGAAGATGCTCTTTTTGGTAGCCATTACCTCTGCCAGAAGGATTTCAGAGATCCAGGCCTTATCATCTGAACCTCCTTACCTTATTTTCCACAAGGATAGGGTAACTTTGCGAATGAACCCCTCCTTTTTACCCAAGGTTGCATCAGAGAGACTAATATTAACCAGACAATTCATTTACCAGTTTTCTTCCCTAACCATTCTAACAAAGGAGAGTACACCTTGCATTTATTAGACATCCATAGACATTTCTATCTTCACAGAACAAAAAACATAAGACAATCTAGTCAACTGTTTGTTTCTTTCTCCAGTACAAAGTTAGGCAAGATTACTCTAAGTGGCTGAAAGACTGCATTTCATTAATTTATGATAAGAATAATTTCACCTTGACTAAACCAGTCAAAGCACATTCTACAAGGTTTATAGCCTCTTCAGCTGTCTTTCACTCCAGAGCTTCAGTGGATGACATAGGTGCAGCAACTACTTGGTCTTCTCCCCATACCTTTATTACTTATTGAAAATTGGACATGGTCTGTAGAGGACAATTGTCCTTTGGCTCGATGGTGCTTAGGAATATCCTTCTATGATTTCACCCAAGATTTTAGGTAGCTGGGGACTCTGTCCTGTCTGTCAAGGATGGAATGGAGATTGACAACATCAGATAAAGAAGTTATGTACGTTCATCTGTGTTATCTATCTTCATTCAACCTTGACTGCACCTCCCCATCCCCTGACCTCAAAGGTTTTTGGTAGAGTGGATCAAGTTCACTTGAACTGTTATGTTGTCCAAGCACAATAGATAAGGATTCCACCTGGCTTACCTTACACATATCTGTATCTGTATGTATATATGATTTATATGTTTCGATATCTTTTCTGCAATCTCGATCTGTTATAAATCAGAGAGAGAGGGATTCTGGGTAGAGGTGAAGCTCAAGAGTTTTTGTCTGGCACAAGCTGTAGTAACGGCAGAGTCGGTCCCAACATCAGTCAAGGATGAATGAAGATAGACAACACAGATAGCATGTTATGGTGAGTACATAACTTCTTTTTTATTAAATCATCACATTTTAATATGTAGTAAATTAATAGAAAACAGTGGTAAGATTTTCTATTGTTATTTTCATGTAGTATGCATATGTGTTTTCTCTTTAACAATTTCTGTTTACTCAAACATTATGCAAATTGCACATTAAACTTCACTTCTAATTATTCTGCATGTATTAGTCCTACAAATTCCATTTATTTCTGTGTAACTTACCTTTCCTTTTTCTAAATATTCTACCTCCAGTTCTTTTAATCTCCTTTACAGTATTCAGTACATCAGTAGGCATTTGGTTTAGATAATGATTTCTGTTTTCTAGTAATTGCTTTTTGGCAGCAAATAGCATTAAACTTACTAAGAGATTTCTATATCTATCCAATTCAGATCCTGTGTCGCAGCTCAAAAACTCATTAGCTGCAGCTATTTGCTCCCCAACATTTCTGACAAAATACTCTGTAGAAAATTTTAAAAATCTGCCAACTTGTTGCAGTCCCAAAAAACATGTTCTCAATTACCTATCTCTTTCCCGTCATACCTCCAGCATTTGCTGTCTACCTGAGGAAAAATTCTCTGAAGTCTTCTGAATGTATAAAATACCTATGCAAACACTTCCATGCAAAAATCCTAAGTCTTCTAGACTTTGTTGCATACTGTTCCATACAGATGTCCTGAAATTCTTCCTTTGAATATTGCTTTTCCATTCTCTTTTCTCAATTTTCTCTAACTTCCTGTGATTGATTGTTATAGTTATCACGCAATGCTTTATATGCCCTACTACTTATCCCTTTTTAAATAGCATCTGTTCTAGATACTACTTAAATTTGTGCCTGAGCTGGTCTTTCACTTAGATCTCCCCTATCAAGTTTTCTTTGTCTGTACTCTATTATCAATCCCTGGAAAAGAAAGTGGTCTCTAATCAGCAATATAAACTTCTGCTTAGCCTAATCCCACTGTTACCTTTCCTCCCTGGTTATTTGCTCCTGGTTCCTTTGCTAATTTCCTCCAGAAAATTCCACCACCTAGTTGCCTATTTTTATACCCCTACTTGCAGTCATCCCTATTTGTAAAATTTCCTTTCTCCATTCCTGTGTTGGCTTGATTCTTAAAATACTTTCTGCTACTGTAATGAATATGATAAGTTGTATGATTATTCATATTCTCCTTGGGTACCTGCATCCAAACCCTTATACTGCCCTTTTCTCAGTCCTATACCACTTCATAATCATTCTTTTCCAATTTGATTCATGACTTATTGCTGTGTGTATGAGTATTAACTTCCTAGCTGTAAAGTATCCTTTCATATCAAATAATCCTAAACTACTTTATGCTGTGAGGAAGATCAGCTTACCCAATTTCATTGTGATAAATTCCTTGAACTATTTATTATCATCCCCATCTTCTCCTTTGGCTATTAAAAAAATGCCTGACCTGTATATAAAACTAGTGGAACTAAAATCCCCAAATGGCTTTGCCATCCTGCAGGATGGTTTGCTCCAAATAAATAACTGGTGCCAAAATCATGGACTAAAACTAAATGCAAAAAATGCATTATTCTATTCTATGTGACGTTATCAATCCCAGGGAACTAACGCATTATCAGTACACCCCAAAGGTTTGACCCAGTTGTTCGGGATTTAGGAGCTGATGTGAACAGTAACATAACTTTTGATCAGCATGTGTTCAATGTTGTAATATTTAATTTTGTATTGCACAGCTTACTTACAAAGGAATTGTGTCTAGGTTTAGGGATGTCATATCCCCCTTTACTCAGCCCTCATTAAGCCAATTGTTGAAAATAATGCCCCCTTTTGCATGCATCTGCTCAGACATGTGCAACAACTGGAATGCCAACAGAGATACACATGGTGGTGCAGCGGTAGCGTTGTCGCCTTACATCAAGAGGTTCTCCAGTTTGATTCTCAGCTGGAGTGCCTTCTGTGCAGAGTCTGTATGTCCTACCTGCGTGAGTGTGAGTTTCCTCCAGGCTCTCCGGTTTCCTCCCACCTTTCAAAAACGTGTCTGGAGCATTTCTTCCTGGGCCGCTGCTGAAAATTGGCTTTGTTCCAAGTCGGACTTTCCCAGTAAACAAATGTTAAAAAATAAAATAAATAAATAGATGCCTTACTAAAAGGATACAAGGCCTAAACAACATGTCCTATATGGACCAATTCTGTATCCTACGGACTGCTAAGCGGTGACCCATGTCTGGCTTATGGATATATTGCAAATTGGCAAGTCAGATAGCAGCAGAAATACTCTGTCTAGGAATGTAAACCTCTTCTGCAACATCAACAAAACTGTTTGGAGGGACAGGTATATCTCATACAGGATACAGGTGATCTGAAACAAACTCCCCATCCACATAAAATAAAGTTCAGCCCTGTCCATATTCAAGCACAACTTGGATCTATGGATGGGAAACTGAACATTTACCCAAGGCCTGCCCCCTGTACTACGTATGGACAGAGGCAATTCCTAAATGCTTTATCCTATGCGTGGTTCCCCTCAAGTTATCTATGTTATGATTTTTCTCATTAGGGGTAATACATAATCATTGACCATGGGATGGGTGGGTAGGGCCAATCTAACCAAATGGGATAAATTAATTCAAGCATAAAAAGGGCAATTGGCTAGATTTAAAATAGCCCACAAGATGAGCTATCCCAGTGCATGCCTTCGAACCTATAAAAACATATTCACTGCTTTTATCTTACTATCCATAACCGTAATCAAGAGCTTTCAATTTGTTGTTTTCTGTATTATCTTTTGTTTAGTCTCTTAGATAATCTTATCTTGTCACTGTAAATATAGGTATTGCTGAATCAGTTCACGTTTGTGAACATAGTTTTTTGCCAACACAACTTTCTTCCAAGATACTCATACCCACCCCCCCCCGGAAATATTGTTAAACAAAACCTTCCAGATATTTTTCACTTCCTTTCTATCTTCCAAACTCCCACAGGAATACAGTCTGTTCCTAGAGATTTCTGTGCAGATCAATTATATGTCACCATTTTTTATCTGGCTCTACCTATCTTACATATTAATTGCTGAGCCTCATCTTCCTCAAACACTGACATGATAAAGTCTTCCATAAATATTTCCATTTGTGCCTTTTCTTGTTTTCCCCAATGTTCATCGTGCATACAGCTGCAGTCATAACAGATGGGTTATCCTGCCGTCAGGCGGGTCCTCGGTCGGCCGAATTCCAAAGTCTAGGTCCGGCGTCGGTTGTCGTCACTTCTTCCCTGACGTCAGTGCAGCAGGGGTATAAAAGAGGCAGCCGACGCCATTTTCTTCAGTCTTTCTTGCCGCGTGGTGCCCGAAGGAGAAGCAGTTCGCAAGTGCCGGTCGGCCAGCTCCTGAGATTTACGAAAGTATTTCAGCCGAAGTCTTCTTGAAAGCTAAGTACCCGTTGAAACTTTTCTTGCCTCAGACCGATGTCAGACAAAGTTAATAATTGCATTTCATGTGGGAAGCAAATACCGCATAAGGATTTCCACTCTTTCTGTATACCTTGCTTAGGCCCAGACCACAACATCTCGGCCTGCCGTTTTTGTGCTAGATTCAACAAGCGCACTATTAGGCATCGGGTGGAGTTCACCCTTCACTTTTTTGGCAAAAAATTTAATTATATTATGTCGTCGGATATTCCGACTCCAGTTTTGAGCAAAAAACGCAAAGATAAGGACTGACATACGAGGTCCGCACCTCCGACTGAAACCACACTAAGGCCGACTACCGGTTCTCCGGTACTCAGCGAGGCGGGAGTGCCGATGACAGTGCATTACCGGTGTCTTCAGTACCTGAGGTTGCAGGCTTCTCGGCCCCCATTCCTACTACAGATACCGACGCCACTCCTGGCGGGGAAACACCGAATTTAGACAGGCCTGCCATTTCTCAAGGGATCTTCAGGCCTTCCTCCTTCTCTATTAAAGCCTTCACTAAATCTAAAGCAGCCATGAAAACCAAAAAACAGGTTCCTCAGACCCCCTCTCAAGGCACCATGCCTAAAAAACAGATGCTTAAAATGGCTGAGGATTTGATTACTCTTATCAAGGGTTCTCAACCCCCCTCTGACAAAAGGTCCAGATTAGAGGAAGACTACCCTTCCTCAGATCAAGCTTCTTTTACCTCAGAACTATCTGAGGACCAGGATTATGCCTATTCTCCATTCGAAGACTCTGATGCAGAGGAGTCTATTCCCACGGTCTCCCCCCCTGAGGACTTCTCTTTTGGGGAAACCCTGCATACATTGAGGGAACGCTTTCACTGGGAAGGCCAAGATTACTCAGATTCCAAGAAAAGGCTCAGGGAATTTCTTCTGCTCCCCCAGCATAGGCCTCTGGCTATCCCTCCTGTTTTAGATATATTGGATGATGTGTACACAGAAGCCAGCCTTAATCCAGATTCTTTGCCTCCAGCTCCTGTTAAACCAGACAGGTATTACCGGGTTCCTGATTCTCACCAGTTCCTATATAAAAGCCATACTGCTGACCCAGAAACAATTTCACAGGGTCCCAAGGGAATTAAGGCCTCTACTGCTAAAAACCCATTGAGAGAGATTCCAGAGCTTTAGAAAGGTGGGGGAAAAAGGTGTACACCTCGGCCACTTTAACCATGAGGGCATTAAACTGTCAGTTCCATATGTTAAAGTATCAACAGTTTTTGATATCTCAGCTGAAAAGCAAGATGACACAACCAGAACAACCAGATTTAAAAGAGTTGCAGGATTTGTTGCATGGTGCAGAGCAAGTGGGTAAACATACCTTGCAGTGTGGTTTTGATGCTTTAGAGGCCTCATGTAGAGCTGCTGTTACGGGGTCTGTTATACGTAGGCATGCTTGGCTCAAAGAGCAAACCTTACCAGATCATATCAAAGCTAAATTATTAGATGCACCTCTTTAAAAAGATGTATTGTTTGGTGTTAAAGCTGAGGAGGTGCTAAAGAAAATGGAGGAAAAAGCGAAATCAATGCAAACAGTGAAAGATTTCCTGCAGGTACAGCCTCCACGTTTCAGCAGAAACTGGCCTTCAAAAAAAAATTGGTCCTTTCCAGCCATGGACAGACCTCAAAGGGGCAGATACAGGCATCCAAGGGGTAGAGGGCAACCTCAAGGATCTTTCAGAGCAAGACAGTGGCAAGCACCAACCCCAACAGGTGGAGAAGATAGATCACGGTCTTTTCGAAAACAGACACAATGACTCCCCCCTACACCTGCCAAGCAAAGCTTTAATGGCAGCACCTTTGGGCGGAAAACTGACATTATTCTCAAAAAATTGGCATGTTGTTACAAAAGACAAATGGATTCTGGACATTATAGACAGAGGCTACAGGTTCCACTTTCACACCCTTCCAAAAATGAGAGGCATGCCAAACCTGCCACACAATCAAAGGGCAGAGGCACAAAAACAAATTTCAGCTCTCATGGACATAAAAGCAATTCAAGAGGTACCTGCAAAAGAACAAGGTCAAGGGTTTTATTCCAGACTATTTCTGGTACCAAGGAAAGACAAAGATTGGAGACCTATCTTAGACCTATCCATCCTAAACACATATCTACAGGTGCCAAAATTCAAGATGCTCACATTACAGCAGCTTCTTCCCATGCTGGGCAAGGAGTCTTGGCTGGTAACATTGGACCTCAAGGAGGCATACCTGCATGTCCCTATCAGACAAGATTGCAGAAGATACCTCAGATTTCTTGCAGGTTCAACCCATTACCAATTCTCTGCATTGCCCTTTGGCTTATCTACTGCGCCCAGAGTGTTTACTTAAATGCCTGGCATCAGTAATCGCCTTCTGCAGACTACAAGGGATACAAATCTACCCATATCTGGACGACTGCTTGATCCAAGCGGACAGCAAGGGCATACTACTGCAACACCTGGCGTTTGTAATAAAACTGTTGAACTTCCTGGGATACACAGTCAACAAAAAGAAATCAAAACTAATACCCTCTCAACAAATAATTTTCCTGGGTGTGCCAGCTTGGATACAACCACCCAGATGGCCTACCTCACGCCAGGCAAGCAAGGGCAACTGTCTCAATACTTCAGAAAAATGGCAACTTACACCAGGCTAACTGCAAGGAAAGTCCTGCAGGCTCTGGGATTCATGGCATCTTGCTACTAATCCCATGTGCAAAGCTGCATATGAGGAATCTTCAATGGTATCTAAAAAACTTATGGTCTCAACACCGCCACAGCTTGGAAGCAATTATACCACTCATTCCATGCCTTCAAAAGGAATTTATGTGGTGGGCTCAAGCTTGCCAAAGAAACACAGGTCTTCCTTTCTGTGTACCTCAAGCAACTCAAATCATCACAACAGACGCCTCAGATTATGCCTGGGGAGCACACATGACAGATCAGTGCATTCAGGGAAAATGGACCCGAAAAGAGAAGCACCTTCACATCAACCAAAAGGAAATGCTAGCCGTGCAAAAGGCTATTATGACCTTCAAAGACCTACTGCATCCAGGCCAGCTATTGATAAGGACAGACAACACCACAGTGATGTGGTACATAAACAAACAGGGGGAACTCATTCATACCCCCTGTGCAGGCAAGCCATGACCCTATGGAACACAGCACTGGAATTGCAAATTCAACTACTGGCACAATTCCTGTCAGGGAAGGAAAACACACTGGCAGACAACCTAAGCAGAAATATGACAGATCCACACAAATGGAAGTTGCATCCTCAAGTTTTCACAAAGATAACTCACGCATGGGGACAGTCAGTCATAAATCTCTTTGCTACCCACAGAAATTGCCAGTTGAAAAAATGTTGTTCAAGGACCTATCATCCACAGGCCTGGAAAGTGGATGCACTTTCCTTCAATTGGGCAACATTGACAGTCTATGCCTTCCCGCCTCTTCCTCTGCTGCCCAAAGTTCTATTAAAAGCCAGAGCAGAGAGGCCGAAAATTATTCTCATTGCTCCAGACTGGCCAAGACAACACTGGTATCCGCTCCTGAAGAGCCTGACACTTTCCCCACCATGGACCCTACCTCTAGTCCCTCTTCTGTTGTCCCAGCACAACTACAAAACTCTTCACAGCCATCTCAGAACTCTAAATCTAGCTGCATGGAGAATTCCTTGATTTCCCAACAGTTTCTCCTCTCCAAGGAGGTGCAGGACGTCATCTTGGAGGCCAGAAGACCTTCTACTAGAAAGGCCTACTCCGCCAAATGGAAACGATTTTGTGCCTGGAATCAAGAAAAGGGACAGAATCCTTGGGTAATAAATATACCTCAAATTTTACAGTACCTAGCTGAGATGTTAAACAATGGACTTTCCTTCTCCTCCATCAAGATCCACGCTTCAGCCATTTCTGCACAATACAACACAGATCCTCCTTTATTCTCGCATCCTCTCTTAAGGCAGTTCCTCAGAGGGGCAAAGAATATAAAACCCCAAGGAAACCACCAGTCCCTGCGTGGGACCTCAACCGTATTGGAAAAGCTGACCCTTCCTCCCTTTGAGCCAGCTTCTTCAACAGAGTTACAGTACTTGTCATGGAAAACAGCCTTTCTTCTGGCTATCACCTCAGCACGCAGGGTTTCGGAGCTACAGGCCCTCATGGCTGTGCAGCCATTCATCATTTTCCATCAGGACAGAGTTTCCTTACGAACCAGCCCTACCTTTATGCCAAAGGTAGTATCCAGTGTAGCTTTGAATCAGACTATCCACTTACCTACCTTTTATCCTAATCCACAAAACAAAGGAGAAAAACTACTACATTCCTTGGACATTCACAGGCAACTCCGTTACTATTTGGACAGAACAAAGCCATTCAGGAAATCTGAGCAACTCTTTGTGTCCTGTGCTGCAGGTGCTCAAGGAAAGGCTATTTCCAAACAGACAATTTCAAAATGGATAGCCCACTGCATACGCTTTTGTTACTCATTTCATGGAAAAACTGTGCCTGCATGCATCAGATCCCACTCCACCAGAGCCACAGCTACCTCTGCAGCCTTCCTCAGGGGGGTCCCTACCAAGGACATTTTGGAAGCAGCCACCTGGAGTTCAGTGCACACTTTCTCCAAGCACTATCACCTCCCACTATACTCAAAATCTAGAGCAGGCTTTGCCACAGCAGTCCTGCAGGGCATCCTAGCCCCTCCTAGTTCCACTTAGTGCCTACCACCCTTACTTAGATTTGGGATTCTACCCATCTGTTATGACTGCAGCTGTATGCACGATGAACATAGTACAGTTTTGTACCTACCATAAATGTAGATGTTCGAGTGCTCATACAGCTGCAGTCCAGGTTTCCCTCCCTCCATCCCCTCTTAGGACAGGCCTTATGACAAACACTTTTCATATAACCTTTTTGGGGTATTCTTTTATGGTGTATTTGCTTGCAACTACTGTTTTTGATTTATCAACTTTGCATAACATTATGTTTGCCTTCCTTCTGGGGGCACCTGACATCTGGGGCAAGAAAAACTGAAGAAAATGGCGTCGGCTGCCTCTTTTATACCCCTGCCACACTGACGTCAGGGAAGAAGCGACGACAACCGACGCCGGACCTAGACTTTGGAATTCGGCCGACCGAGGACCCGCCTGATGGCAGGATAACCCATCTGTTATGACTGCAGCTGTATGAGCACTCGAACATCTACATTTATGGTAGGTACAAAACTGGCCTTATGCAGTTTTCGTAAAATATATCATCTCTATAAGATCTGTGGCTATTTTTCTTGCCATAAGCAACCATGTATGTGGCATATTTGGCTACAGCTCTTTCTTCTTTTTGTTGCCTGTGTCATTTTGTTAAATGCCCCCCCCCCCCCCTGGATTTATCAAAAGATATTTCCTTAACAGCAACCATTTTAAAATTACTCATATTATCCATATACTTCCTATTTTTCCTTTAGCACTCAACAGTTGCTCTTATTATTCTGAGAGATTCCCCTTATTCTGCAGTACTTTAACTTTTGTTAGCCCCTCTAAATAGTCCCTATGACTTCTTAACCCATATCTTTCTCTTTTATTTCTATCCTGTTTTTAAACTCCGTTTTCATTTTATATCACTCAGTAACTGTCCTTTCTGAAGAAATTTCTGTCTTCCCTAATAACTCTCAAATAATTTTCACTTCCCATTCCTTAAATTCCTCTTTGCATCATGAATTTCTGTTTTTAAACATCTTTTTTGAATTATTACTTGTGACATAAGTTAACTCACATTTATATAAAAGTAATCAATCCATATTATTAACAAGTTCACTTTTACAAGCATTATACACCAGATAATCCTGTAATCTGTAATATATCCTATAATCTAGGCAACATTACACAAATTATTGAATTATTCCCTTCTCTTAAGCCTGAGTCTTCTTCAAAAACATTTTTCTGCGGGTATCCTTCACACAATTTCCATTTTTCTATGCAGTTTATTCCTACCTTTTTTAAAAATCCTACCTCTTGTTCTGTTATCGCTGTTAAAATATTCACTACTTAAATTGGTTTAGATTTTGATTTCCATTTTCTAGCAATTGCTTTTTTGGCAGCCACCAGAATTAAACTTAACAAGACCTTACTATGTCGAGGAAGTTCCAATCCTGTATCCCAGCTCAAAAAAAAAAAATTCCATAGTTACACTCATTTGCTCTCACTTTGTACTCTATAAGGAAATTTTAATGTATGCCAACTCATTACAGTCTCAGAACATATATTCCCAGTTACCTCTTTCTTTCTCATCACAACTCCAGCATTTTTGCAGTCTACCTGAGGAAAAATTCTTTGGAGTCTGTTTGAGGTATAAAAGTATCTATGCAGACACTTCCGGGCAAAAATCCTAAATCTTCTATACTTTGACGCTTTTTTGGGAGCCATAATTGCATATCTAATCTCTATCCCAAATATTTTCTAGCCTCTTCTGATTCCTGTAGTTATTGTGCAATATTTTATATATCCTAATTATCCCTTTTTGAACAGCAGCTTCTGTTTAGATTCAATTAAAAACTCAACCAGTGCAGGTCTTTCATTTAAAATTCCCCTGACATTGTGTCTTTGCCTGTACTCTGATATTACTCTGATACCAATCAAATTGCAAGTAGTGAAGGCCATCACTAGCCCGCAATTCTTCTTAGCCTCTTCCTTTCTATTACATTTATTTGTCTAATTATTTGTTCCTAGTACCCTGGTTCCTTTGCCAGCTTTCTCCAGTAAATTTCAACCCCATCTTGCCTATTCTCTGTACCTCTGATTGCAGTCATCCCTGTCAGCAGAATCACCTTTCTCCATTCCCGTATTAGCTTAGTTCTTAGTATACTTTCTGCTACTTTATGAATATAATAATCTGTATGACTATTGTTGTTCTTAAGGATCTGCACCCAGAATCCTTTTTCCCCATTATTTCTTGAATTGCCCCCTGCTTTATCATCCTTTTCCACTTGGTATTTTAGTTTTCTCTTTGTGTTGTGTAACTCTAAAATGGAAGACTTAAATATGTAAAACGTATAACTAAAATATCCCTTCAAAGGTAATACTAAGCCTCTTTTTTCCATTAGGAAGATCAATTTATCCCACTTGCTGTCTTCTACTCCCAAATAAAATCCTTCAACTCTTCATTCATTACTGGCCACAACTTCTCTGGTTAATAAAAACATGCCTGATCTGCATATAAAGCTAAAGGGGCTAAAACTATTTTTACTGCTTGTGTCTTGCAAGAGCTTCCATTTTCTCAGTTTTTTTATTATCTTTTGTTTAGTCTCTTCCAACAAATCCTTAGCTGCCATCACCAAATTCTTTTTAATCCATACTCATAAATACTTAATTTTATCATGTCTCCCATAAATATGGGTATTACTGGACCAGTTCATATGCAAATACCTTGTTTGTAGCTGTAAAGTTTGTTTATCTTCATTAATGCTATATCCTAAAACCACGGAACTGTTTCAGAATACTCCACAATACTGAGATATCCTTTCTCTGGTTCCATCGGATACAAAATAATATCATCTGCAAATAAAGCCAACTTTTTCTTAAACACCATACCAGGTATATCCTTGAATTTCTAAGTGCCTTATTTTCTTTGCCAGTGGTTCTATATATGAGGCAAATAAAGGGGAAAAAGGACATCCCTGCCTGGTTCCCATGTTCAGACACAACTTATCACAGAGGAACCATCCCACTTTGACTTTTGCCTCCAATTCCACATATGTCCTTCTAATTAACCTTATATCAGGAAGTGTTTATGCTTCCATTGCTCTGCTTGTAAAATCCCAGCTTACTCTTATGAATGCTTTCTCTGCAAGAAGACACACCAATAACAGCAGTATCTTCTTACATTCTATACTAATGTATAGAATATATTTCTGATTTTTAGGGGCAAAAGTGCCTAACTATATTTTAGATTATGTCTATTAAACTTCAAATTTGAATGTTTGAAAACTGAGTTTAAATTTTTACTTGGATACCCCATTATTTATAAAGAGACCATGTGAGCCTTTTGGTTTTCTTGTTTGGTTTAGTGGTCTGCTTTTGCACGGTCACACACTACAAGTGTTTGGTGTTTCATTGTTCTATTAATGTTATCTAATGTTTGTCTCCCCTCCACAAAACCACATTGATCCATATCTGTCAATTTTGGCATTACCTTTGGCATTCTATTAGCCATTATAGACATAAAAACTTTATAGTCTTGGTTTAGATTAGAAATGGGCCTGTATAAAGCTGAATCAGATAGGTCTTTGCTATCTTTATGTATTACATCCACCACAGCTTTTTTTTCCAGGAAGTTGGGGCCTTTCCTCCTTTTAAAATATTATTAAACAAAACCTTCCAGATCTTTATGACTTTCTTCCCTCCTAACTTCCAAACTTGCACTGCCATACCATCTGTTCCTGGCAGACTTTCCTGTACATTGGTTATACATTACCATTTTTATTTAATCTCCTCCCATCTTAACTGTTAGTTGTTGAGCCTCATCTGTCATTAACCTTTGCATATTTAAGTCTTCCATAAATGTTTCTATTTGTGTTTTTTCTTCATCTGCCACGTCTCTGCTTTATATACATTTTAATAAAATTTCCAAAATATATCTTAGTACCGCTATAGAATTGTGACAATGTGAGCTATTGCAGGCTATGCCAGGAGAAGTAGGGCAGTGGATGTGTAACATATCCCAGCACAGCTCCAGAATTTTGTAAAGAATTATGTCATTTGTCTATCAAACTGATTTGTACAGATGCATATGTTGAAAACTGTATTTGTAATGCTGCTTGTGTTAAAAATGTACCAAAAGTTTGCCCTACTGGACAGAAAAAGTAATATACATGCAGTATTGTAGCTCTTTAAATATTTGTTTTAACTGAGGATACTGGAAGAGAAGAGGTTAATCTCAAACTTTGAAAATTGTTTGAAATTAAATTACGTGGATTAAGCCATAAATATTGTATCCTGCAGTCCTCAATGCAGCCAGAGACAAAAAAGTCTGTACTAGTAAGCTTCCTGTCTTGTCATTCATCATCATCTTCTTTCAGCTGTTCCCATTAGGGGTCGCCACAGTGGATCATCTATTTCCATTTCTTCCTGTCCTCTGTATCTTGCTCTATCACACCAACCGCCTGCATGTCCTCTCTCGCCACATCCATAAACATTATCTTAGGCCTTCGTCTTTTCCTCTTACCTGGCAGCTCCATCCTTAGCATCCTTTTCCCAATATACCCAGCATCCCTCCTCAGCACATGTCCAAACCAACTCAATCTCGCCTCTCTTGCTTTGTCTCCAAACTATCCAACCTGAGCTGACCCTCTAATATACTGATTCCTAATCCTGTCCATCCTAGTCACACCCAGTGCAAATCTTAACATCTTTAACTCTGCCACATCCAGCTCTGACTTCTGCCTTTTTGTCAATGCCACCGTCTCCAACCTATATAACATAGCTGGTCTCACTACCCTCTTGTAGACCTTCTCTTTCACTCTTACTGGTACCAGTCTGTCACAAATCACTCCTGACACTCTTCACCACCCATTCCATCCTGCCTGTACTCTCTTCTCTTCCACACTCACCATTACTCTGAACTGTTGATCCCAAGTACTTAAACTCATCCACCTTTGCCAACTCTACTCCCTGCATCCTCACCATTCCTCTACCCTCCCTCTCATTTACACACACATATATTCTGTCTTAGCCCTGCTGACCTTCATTCCTCTCCTCTCTAGAGCATATCTCCACCTCTCCAGGGTCTCATCAACCTGGTCCCTTCTCTCACTACAGATCAGAATGTCATCTGTAAACATCATAGTCCACGGGGCCTCCTGTCTAATCTCATCTGTCAACCTGTCCATCACCACTGCAAATAAGAAAGGGCTCAGCTGATCCTTGATGTAATCCCACCTCCACCTTAAACGTATCTGTCACTCCCACTGCAGTCCTCACCACTGTTACACTACCCTTGTACATATCCTGTACCACTCTTAAATACTTCTCTGCCACTCCGGACTTCCTCATACAATACCACAACTCCTCTCTAGGCACCCTGTCATATGCTTTCTCTAAGTCCACAAAGACACAACGCAATTCCTTGTGACCTTCTCTGTATTTCTTCAACAACACTCTCAGAGCAAACATTCCATCTGTAGTGCTCTTTCCTGGCATGAAACCATGCTGCTGATCACTAATCATCACCTCCCTTCTTAACCTAGCTTCCACTACTCTACTCTTTCCCATAACTTCAAGCTGTAACTGATCAATTTCATCCCTCTGTAGTTACTGCAGCTCTGCACATCACCTTTATTCTTAAAGATAGGTACCAAAACACTTGTTCTCCACTCCTCAGGCATCCTCTGACTTTCCAAAATTTCATTAAACAATCTGGTTAAAAATTCCACTGCCATTTCTCCTAAGCACCTCCATGCTTCCACTGGGAGAGTGTCTGAAGAAGTCTCTTTAAAAGTTTGAGTGGGACGAAAGCACCAACTGGAGTTCTGTTTTTAGTTCCTGTGGAATTAAAGTGTTTTGTTTCCTAAAGACATTGCATGTTTTTCTTTATTATAGTTGGCAATACCTCACATCATCACATTTCTAATTCATTAACCCATACCCTGTCCTGAGATCCCATCTGCCTTGGCATTGTTGTCACCACTGCAGTGCTGCACTGTCATATCATATGCCTGCAGCCCAAGGCTGCACCATAGTAACTTGGCATTTTGCTGGCTGCTTATTGTAGCCATAGATCCCCGTCAGACTCCTCCTGCCTCCTACTGCAAATGCTTAGCATCAGGGCATTCCTGTCTTGGTAAGGTTTCATTATGTTAACAAGGTACAATTTGGGCCCTCTCCTGCCTAGTGGCTCTATCATGTAGTTAACATCACTGACCTTCCTTACAACTTTGAAGGGTCCCTCTCAAGCTACCTGCAGCTTATTGTGTCACACAGGAATGGGAACCATAACCTACTGTCCCACAGCCTACTCTTGGTCTTGAGCATTCCTGTCGTACCAGAACTTTTTTCTGCTGTTGGCCTCTTGCCAGGTTCTCCTGGGCCAAGCGCATCAGCTCCCTAAGCCTTGTCCTGAGATTTAGGACACATGCCACAACAGACTTCTTGTGGAATTCACACTAATCCCTCCCACTCATCATGAAACAAATCTAAAGGCCCCCCCACCCTATGTCCATACAGCAATTCAAAGGGTGAAAAACATGTGGATCCCTGGGCTACCTCTCTGTATACAAACAGCAGATGAGGCAAATATTTGTACCAGTCTCTCTCAAACCGGTCTGCAAATGCCCATAGCATGATCTTTAGTGCAGAGTTTAACCTCTCCGCAATACTTCACCTCACAGCAGTTCCACAGACAAGTCAGCAGGTCTGACATGAAATTGGCACCTCTGTTGGTCAGTATTTCTCTTGGGAAACCTACCATGCTGAAAATCTCTAACAAAGCATTTGCCACCTTTTCTGCCTCGATGGAAGACATAGCCACTGCCTCAGGGTATCTAGTAGCATAATCTACTACTACCAGGATATGTGTCTTCCTTGTGGAGCTTGGGGTATTCAGAGACACCACAGTATCCATAGCTACGCTCTGCAATGGCTCCTCAATCACAGGCAAAAGCATGAATGGAGCCTTGACCTTGTCTCCTGCCTTGCTTACTTTTTGGTACTGCTCACAGATCCTGCATTACCCTGTTACATCCCTTGTAATCCCAGGCCAGTAAAAGTTCTGTATAATATGTCTCTTGATACTCTTTATGTCCATACGATGTCAAAAGGAATGCCATGGGCTATGGCTAGAAGTGCCAGACAGTAAGCTGTAGGCACTGCCAACTGCTGTATTACCTCATCCTCTAGCCCTCCCTGAAGGATCCACTCTCTATACAGTAACCCTTTGTTCCAGTATACAGATTCCACTTTTCCTTGAGAATCAGGTGCCTCCCTAGCTACCTTCCTCATACCTCATAATGTAGGGTCCAAGAGCTGAGCCTGTCTCAACTGTTTTTGTAACTCTTTCCATCTCTCCTTCCACAGGAAGTCTGGTATCCTGTGACAGCGGTACCTCACTGTCAACCTGGGTACTACCATTCACCTCTGCCCTTGCAGTCACTCTGCCGAAGGGAACATCAGTACCTACCAGCAGCTGTGGCTCACCTTCAGGCTCAGTACTACAGGGTAGCTCCATCCATGAAATAACTACCTTACCAAACCTGACTTCAGGTGTGAGGTCTGTCTGAGTCTCCCCCAGACTTCCAAACCCACATTGCTGTCTCCAAGCCTGACCGCGTGTAACTGCATGCATACAAGGTACTTCATTATCAAAATTATTCCCTATCAATACAACTGCAGGAACATACCCACTTGCTTGCTTGCTTCCTTTTCCATCCTGCCAGTCAAGGTGAACCCTGGCCAAAGGCATTTGGAATGGGGTCCCTCCTAAAGCTCTCAGTGAAGTAGACTGCCCAAGCAAGTACTACTCCTCTACAACCAATGCAGTCTTCACAATGGGTATGTCATAGGCTGTGTGGCTTAGCAGTGGCCTGTTTTCCATCCAGTAAAATAGGATATAACTCTGGTGATAGTTTGGTACCCCTGTTGTCTCCAGAAAACTAACCTCTGGTGTACTGTTATTCCCCTTGCTGGCTCCCCCACCTTTTGTTCCCTACCTTGTCTCTATGGACATCTATATGATACACTGTTTACATTTACAACATTTAACCCTTGATCCGTCCATGTACCTGAACTAGTGGCTTCCCCTGTTACTGGTGGACTCTGTTGGGGTGGTTTAGGCTGTCCATCATGGGTTCTGTTATATCCATGTGCAGCACTGGGTATCCCTTTCTTGCGCAGTGATGCCCTGTTTGCTAAGTAGAGATCCTCTTTTTCCCCAGCTTATCCACAGTGTTAGATTTTTGGTCTGACAATCAGATTCTCATATCCTCAAAGTGCTAAGGGGTTGTTTCTTCACCAAAAGGTCTGCCAGCCATTCAAAAGTGGTGACCTGGCACCCACTCACCCACCTGTGAAAATAAATGCTTAACTCAGCAATATAGTCACACACACACTTTCATCTGCCTTGCTTCTGTGCTCAAGAAACTTTTTTCTGTAAGCTTCAGGTGTTAACTTAAAACATTCAACAAATAGTTCTTTATCATAATTTAAACAGTCAATATCAGATAATTTAGAAACAGCAGTTACAGCTTTACCATGGAGTAAGAGAGTTTAGGAACCATACCCAGAGCCCTTGGTCAACATTATACTGCTCACATAGTGTTTCAAATATATGAATAAAACTCAAAATTATCACCCTCTGTAAACTGTGGAAGAAATTTACTGACTTTTATTGCTTCTGGAGTTCAGTTATTCCCTTCCCCATTATCCTGGTGAATAGTCAGTATCTCCCTCTCATGTTGATGCTACTTCTCAATTTCTTCAGCCTCCACAAATGCATTTCTTCAGTCTCCAAATACTACAGTCTCTCAGCTGATTCTAATTTCATCTGTTTCTCGTTTTCTTCAGCCTCCAAACACAGCAGTCTCTGTGCCGATTTTGATTCCAAACGTTTGGCCTCCAGTTCAAGTCTCTCTAAGTCCAAATGGAGTTTTAAGTCCTCTGAGGAAAAGGTGAACTGTACTGTTTCTGAGGGCTGCAAATCCCCATCACCAGACTGGTTATCTTTCTGGTTGCTGGTCTGAGCTGTGGCTAAGGTTGAAATAATTTCCTCTTTAGTCAGGTTGGCATGCACCAGTCGTTTGCTTTTGCACATCTTAGCCAACTGGTTCTTTGTCAGCTTTCCATAATCCTCTACTGACATCTTTGCCTGCTTTCCTTGACGAAACTAAACTAACAAAAAATAAATAAAACTGTTGTGAAATGAAATTTGCCTTCTTGCTGCTGACAGGACTGACCTTTAGTAACAACTGCCTTACAGGCTGCAGAAGGTCAATTAATAGCCTTACCGCTGCTTACCACTATGTGACGTCCCCTGTCTGAGCCAGTAATCAGGGAGCCTGAATCTTCACCACTGGCACTGGAGAGGGATGTTCACATGGAACAAAAATGGATACACTATTTCCAGATACAGCTCTCTGCATCAAGTACAATTTCCCTTACGAGCACACAGGGAACACACTCAATCCCAGATGTTCTTTGTGTTTCACTGTTGCAGTCATTACATTTGGGTAATCTGCTGGCAGGTTGCCCTCAGTCGGCCTGAATTCCAAAGTCTTGGGTTCTGTTTCAGTTGCTGTCTCCTCTTCCATGACGTCAGGGGTATAAAACAAGCAACCAACGCCATTTTCTTTAGTCTTTCTTGCCACGTGGTCCCCGAAGCAGAAGTATTTTGCAAGTGCTGGTCAGCCAACTCCTGAAATATTCAAGTTTGAGTTTCAGAACTGAAGTCTTCACTAAAGCTAAGTACCCTATTGGGGAAACTTTTTTCTTGCTCCATACCGATGTCATAAAAAGTTAATAATTGTATTACTTGTGGGAAGCATATACCTCATAAGGATTTCCATTTATACTGTATTCCTTGCCTAGGCCCTGATCACAATGTGCCTGGCTGTCGGTTTTGTGCTAGATTTAACCAACGCACTATTAAGCGTCTGTATAGTTTTGCCTCAAAGTATTTTGGAAACAGATTTAACTACCCAGAAATGTTGTCGGATAGCAATCAGACTACCGGAGTACATAAAAAATGCAAAGAAAATGACAGAGACAGTCGAGGTCCAAAACCGACGACGAAGCTTCTCCGAAGCCAGTCGCCGGTACACAGTGAGGCATTTTCGCAGCCCCTCATACCCGTTACTTTCGAGTTGCAGGCCCCTACCGACATCCATGTGGAGTCTGGCATGCCGCGAGATATTCAAAGTATTGGATCCACGGATGTATCTCCCTTGGATGGGTCCGGAGCCGCTGAGCAGGCACCGGCTTCTGCGGGTGTATTCAGACCTCAACATTTTTATATCAAACCGATGACAGCTGCAAAACCAAAGACAAAAGCAACTTCTAAAACTAAAAAAACGACGCATGAGCCACGTGCAGAGGCCTCTATGCCTAAAAAACAGGTGATCAAAATGGCTGAAGCCCTTCTTACCTTGATCAGGGGTTCCCATCCCCCTCCAGATAAGAGGGCTAGGCAAGACACTGATTATGAATCTTCAGATCAGGTTTCTATTTCTTGTGATTCCTCTTCTGATCAGGAATTATCTATTCCTCCCTATGAGGATTCTGATGCAGAGGAGTCTATACCATCTGCATCACCTCCTGAGGATTATTCATTTGGAGAAACCTTGCATACTTTAGGGAGCATTTTCACTAGGAGAGTCAAGATTTCTCAGAATCAGAAAAGAGGCTCAGGGATTTCCTTCTTCTCCCTCAGCACAGGCCTTTAGCCATACCCCCTGTTTTAGACATTCTGGATGATGTGTTTTCAGAGTCAAGTTTGACTCCTGACTCCTTACCTCCGGCTCCCAGCAAGCCTGACAGATATTACTGGGTCCCAGACTCTCACAAATTTTTATCCTGCTGCTGATCCTGAAACTATTTCACAGGCTCCAAAGGGAGTTGAGGCCTCAACAGCAAAAAATCCTACCCCCTCTGACAGAGATTCAAGGGCACTGGATAGATGGAGAAAAAAGGTTTATACAGCTGCACCTTTGGCAGTTAGGGCCTTAAACTGCCAGTTTCATATGCTCAAGTATCAACAACATGTTATGGGATTGCTGAAACAGAAAATTATGTTGATTTCTGAATGTGCAGAAAATAAAGAATTGCAGGAATTATTGCATGCAGCTGAACAGGTTGGAAAGCATACTTTGCAATGTCGTTTTGATTCTTTAGAGGCCTCCTGCAGTGCCGCAGTTACTGGATCTGTGATTAGGAGGCATGCCTGCCTAAAGGAACAAAATTTGCCTGATCATGTTAAAGCTAAATTCTAGATGCACCTTTACAGCATGATACTCTGTTTGGTAGTAAGGCAGAAGAGGTTTTAAAGAAAATGGAAGACAAAGCTAAGTCTATGCAAACTGTAAAAGACTTCTTACAAGTGCAGCCACCAAGATTCGGTAGACACTGGCCTACAATAAATTGGTCCTTTCCTGTGTCAGACAGAGCTCAGAGGGGCAAATCCAGATGCCCTAAGGGTTCCAGATACCAGGCACAAGATTCATACAGGTGAAAGCAATGGGGTGCTTCTACCTCCAAATCTGGAGGAGATGAAGCGCAAACCTACAGAAAACAGTCCCAATGACTTCCCTCTGCCTTCACCAAGCACTTATCTTTTGGCAGCACTCTTAGGGGGAAAACTAGCACTTTTTGCTCAAAATTGGCAGTTAATAACTCAGGACAAGTGGGTGCTAAGCATAGTATCACAGGGATACAGATTCCATTTCCACATAGTGCCAATGGCAGATGGTTGGCCAGATCTGCCAAAAAATCAATGGGCAGAGGCACAGAAACAGGTTACATCCCTCATAGATATGGGGGCCATTCAGACAGTACCAGAACAGGAAAAAGGACAAGTTTTTTACTCGACTGTTCTTGGTACCCAGAAAGGACAAGGCCTGGCGGCCAATACTGGATTTATCGATTTTGAACACATACCTGGACATTCCAAAATTCAAAATGCTGACTTTGCAGCAACTTCTGCTCATGCTGGGCAAGAATGCTTGGCTGGTGACATCAGACCTAAAAGAGGCATACCTGCATGTCCCAATAAGGCAATCGTGCAGAAGATACCTCCGATTCAAGGCTGGCTTAATGCATTACCATTTCTCTTCACTGCCCTTTGGCTTATCTACTGCACCCAAGGTCTTTACAAAGTGCCTAGCACCAGTAATTGCATTTTGCAGACAAAGAAGTATTCAAATATATCCTTACGTGGACAACTGTCTCATTCAAGCAGAGAACAAGGACATTCTTCTTCAACACCTGGCATTTGTGAAAAGGCTTCTAACATGCCTGGGGTACCCAATAAACGAAAAGAAATCACAACTGGTACCCTCTCTAAAGATAACATTCTTGGGTGCAAGCTTGAATACAATTGCCCAGATGGCTTACCTCACGCCAGACAAGCAAAGGCAACTGACTACTTACTTCAAACTGATGGCAACAAAAACCCAGTTATCTGCAAGACAAATTCTGCAGGCTTTGGGCTTCATGGCATCCTGCCTCCTACTAATTCCATATGCAAGACTGCATATGAGGAAACTTCAATGGTACCTAAAAACTTTATGGAGTCAACATTGTCACAGTCTGGAAACAATGATTCCTCTCATTCCCTGCCTACAACAGGAGTTTCTATGGTGGGCAAAGGCATGTCACCAAAACTTGGGACGGGCCTTCACTCTACCCCCTGCCAGCCAAACCTTAACAACTGACGCATCAGATTGTGCCTGGGGGGCCCACATGGCGGGAAGATGCATTCAGGGCATATGGACCCCAAAACAAATGCATCTACATATCAACCAGAAGGAGATGCTAGCTGTTCAAAATGCCCTGACAGTCTTCAAGGACTTACTTCATCCAGGACAACTACTGATAAAGACGGACAACACCACAGTCATGTGGTATATAAACAAGCAGGGGGGCACGCACTCATACCCCCTTGCCATGGCATTGTGGGACACAGCTTTGACTTACCAAATAAATCTTCAAGCTCAATTCCTGCCAGGAAAGCAAAATACTCTGGCAGACGATTTAAGCAGAAACCTTATGGATCCTCATGAGTGGAAACTAGATCCACAAGTCTTCAGCATGATAACAAAGAAATGGGGGAGCCCATACATAGATCTATTTGCCTCCCCTCAAAATTATCAATTGAAAATATTCTGCACAAGGACTTATCACAGACAAGCATGGAAAGTGGACGCCCTATCCTTCAGTTGGAAAAAACAGTTTACACCTTTCCTCCACTGCCTCTTTTTCCCAAGGTCCTCCTAAAAGTCAGACAAGAGAAACCAAAGATGATTCTAATTGCCCCAGATTGGCCCCACCAATACTGGTACCCAATCCTAAGGAACTTGTGTCAATACCCAGCTTGGACCTTACCTCAAAGACCTCAACTATTGTCCCAGCAAAACAATCAGATCCTGCACAATCAACTCCAGACACTGAACCTGCTAGCATGACTGATCACGTAGTTATACAAACAACACCTCTCAGTAAAGCTGTGATGGATGTCATTTTGGAAGCCAGAAGGCCTAGTACTAGAAATCTTATGCTGATAAATGGAAGAGATTCTGTGCTTGGAACCAAGCACAAGGAACTGATACAGCAGAACCAAATATTCCTCAAATATTACAATACTTTACTGAGATGCTTGACAAAGGCCTATCTTTCTCATCAGTTAAAATCCATGCCTCTGCCATTTCGGATCATTACAATACAGAGCCACCAATCTTTTCTCATCCTTTACTAAAGCAGTATCTTAGAGGAGCCAACATTTTAAGGCCTCCTAGAAGATCACCAATACCTGCATGGGACCTCAATTATGTGTTGCAAAAGCTCACCCTGCCTCCATTGAACCAGCTGCTACTGCTGATATAAAGTTCTTATCATGGAAAACAGCTCTGCTACTAGCAATTACTTCAGCTAAAAGAGTCTCAGAGCTACAGGCCCACATGGCTGTGGAGCCTTTTATCATATTTTACCCAGACAGGGTGTCTCTGAGGACAAATACAACATTTATGTCAAAGGTGGTTTCCAGTGTGGCTCTTAACCAAACTATTCATCTGCCAACCTTTTATCCAAATCCACAGAACAAGGGGAGAGAATTCTGCATTCCTTGGATGTACACAGATAGCTAAGATTCTACTTGAGCAGAACTAAAGCTCTAAGAAAAACTGAGCAATTACTAGTGATATATGCTACAGGATCAGAAGGAAAGGCTATTTCAAAGCAGACTGTTTCAAAGTGGATACGCCACTGCATTTGTTTCTGCTACTTACACCATGGTAAACCTTTGCCCAAGGGCATTAGGTCTCATTCCACCAGAGCTGCAGCTACTTCAGCAGCCTTTCTCAGAGGAGTACCAACCAAAGACATTCTAGAGGCTGCTACTTGGAGTTCTGTTCACACCTTTACAAAGCATTACCTTTTGCCTCTTTACTCTAAGTCCAGGGCAGGCTTTGCCACTGCAGTTCTGCAGGGCCTTGTAGCCTCACCTAATGCTGTTTAGCTCCAGCCTCCCAACCATAGCTTTGGGATTCTACCCAAATGAAATGACTGCAGGAGTGAAACACGAAGAACATAGATGTTCGAGTGTATTCACTGTTGCAGCCCAGGTTACTCGCCTGCCATCCTCCTTTCATTCTGGAGTTTATCTTTCCTTCTCTATCTTCTACAACCTATGTGGTGTATTTGCTTGTAGATGAAGGTAAAGTTTATATTGATGCATGTATATATATATATTTTTGCTACCTTTTTGGGGGCACCTGACATTTGGGGCAAGAAAAACTAAAGAAAATGGCATTATCTGCTTGTTTTATACCCCTGACGACCTGACGTCATGGAAGAGGATACAGCAACCGACACAAGACCCAAGACTTTGAAATTCAGGCCGACTGAGGGCAACCTGCCAGCAGATTACCCAAATGTAATGACTGCAACAGTGAATAAACTCAAACATCTAGATTTATGGTAAGTGTACGCAACTGTACTGTCTGTGTTTCCCCCTCTGTTCAGATCCCCAGTAAGACTCCAAACTGGCAGAGCTGTAGGGTTGAGTCCTCAGCCGAGTGTCCAAGCTCTCTAGCATCCTGTCTGTGAAACCAGTGCTTCGTGTCCCTGCTCAAAGTAGCTGACACACACACACACACACACACACACACACACACACACACACACACACACACACACACACTTTCAGATTTGATATTCTCACACACACACACACACACACACACACACACACACACACACACACACACACACACCTGAGAATGGCTGGCACAGATTTATTAGCTATGCTGTCTTCTGTCCAGATTATAAGGTAGTTACACTACCAACAGACACCAAAAAGCCAGCTACTCTAAAGCTGTTACAAGGGTACCCAATTATACTGAGTTAAATTAATATTAATGCAAACAACAGTGTTTGGCCAGTGCAGTAAGGCCTCCAGGAGTGGTCACAGCATCACCAAATAGATAGAAGTCCTCTCAAAGTTTAAAATATTCTCTAAAGGACCAGCCACAATGAACATTTTAAATATATTTAATAATAAATAGTAAAAGAACATGAAAATACTAAATATCTATTTTCAGTAAACACCAGAGTTTCATTCAGAGGAAATATTAAAATAACGCAGACAAATAGATTCACACAGGTACAGAGAAACAGTATTTAACTAATCTAACTATATTTTTTCCTGACTGATCTAAAGAATTTACTATTCCCTGGTCACTTGTTAGAGCAAGGCAAGAAGAAGTAGATGAGGGGTCCGTCTTTGTCAGGTTCTAAGAACAGACTTCTCTGAGACTTCAGTCTCACCTAGTATTAAACATTATTTTTAGTCATGGATTACAGAATAACATCGTACACGTCTGGTCATGTGATGTCTGCTTCCCATGCGTCCTCCCCTTAGCTAGCAGCTCTCAGAATTTAGCACATACATGTCAATAATACACACACACAGAGCATTGCGAAGATCTGATGTAGCTTCTTGAAGTCATAAAACAATTTCAAACCTGCACCCTTCTAAAGTAGCAATTAGTCCACCTAAATGACAGTGCAGGAAGCTTCCTAGTACATACTTTTTGTCTCTGGCTGCATTGAGGAGTGTAAGATAGTCTTTATGGCCTAAGACAAGTAATTTAATTTCAAACAATTTTCAAAGTTTAAGATTAACATCGTCTCTTCCAGTATTCTCTGTTAAAACATATACATTTAAACAGTTACAATAATTAATGTATGTATAGTTCTTTTTCTGTCCAGCAGGGCACATTTTTGGTAAATTTTTAACACAAAGCAGCTTTACAGATACATTTTCAACACAAGCTTCTGTGCAAATCAGTTTGTTATACAAATGATATATAATTTTTTACAACATTCCAGCTAGCTGTGCTGGCATATGTTACACATTCAGTGCCCTACTTCACCTGGCATACCTGGCAATACCTTCCATTGTCACAAGGATCTGTGGTTATTTTTCTTGATCTGATGTTACCCTAGTCACCATTCATCACATATAGGTCTAGGATCCGACATCGGATACGAGCCGGCACACTTAGACAACAGCTTATCATAAGCTCCTCCCCTCCCATAATGCTCTGCTGCCCTCTAACCCTTCAGATCGAGTTGCCCTGGAGAAAGAAGACACTTATGACCAGAAAAGGTCCACCAAAATCCTGCCAATCCGTCGGGGGGGCTGGAGAGTGGGACTGTGATGTATGGTGTCTGTGGATAGCACAGATACCAAGTTATGGTGAGTACATAACTATTAATCTGATGTTATCATGGTCACCATTCATCATACAGGTCAGAGTCCCCAGCTACCCAAAATTCTTAGGTGGTCTCAAGGAAGGACATGCCAAAGAACATTGTAGCCAAAGGAAGCCTTTCCCCTAGAAACTAAGTCAAGTTTGTAATGAGAGATGAAGGCATGAGGAGAGGATCAGGTTGCTACTGCACAAATGTCATCCAAAGCTGGACAAGCTAGAAGGGCAGCTGAAGTGGCCACCAACCTGGTGGAATGAGCCATAACTGGTCCAAGCAAAGGAGAGCCACATGAGGAGTAAATGAAAGAAATGCAATGAGAAATCCAATGGGAGCTCTCAATTAAATAGGCATGTTCTTGTGAAATATAATTTCTATCAAGTGTAGCCCAGTTATTTTACCTTGGGGAATAATATGCAAATTATTTGAGTTCCTTCTATTAAACCCATGTATTTCATACTAAATATTTTATACATTTCTTTAGAAATCAACCCTCATTTTTATATTTCCCTTCTAAGCCCCCAGATACATTCTCATTGTTGCAAATCAAATTCCAGTCCCCACCTGTAAGTAATATTCCCTGCTGAAAGCTGCTTTCTCCCAAAAATGTTTTAAGATCCAAAATAGCTTTAGGTAGAATATAAATAGATGCCAGTGTAATCCTCATCCCTTGCCAATAGCCTCTTACTACTGCAAATCTGCCATTATCTTTTTTCCCTCTTCTATCACTACTGGAATTCATCTAGTGATTAATGTAAGTACTCCTCTTCTCCTTTGTCCCTGATATTCTGCAAATTATCCATCATGAAAGCCTTTCTTTATGAAAGTTGCATCCTTGGTTCTTCCCAAATGTGTCTTATATAGTATTACTATTTGCACTCCACATTCCTTAATATGATTACAAATGCTCTTTCCTTTTTTTCTATACTTGTGAGACCATTCACATTCCTAGATAAAATGGAAAGTGTTGCCATTATTGTAAGAAGTCATTATTCTAATTTATTATATATGACAGCTTTTTTAAATGTCTGATTCCATCTTTTGTAATACACCCACCCATTAATGTTTGGAGAAAAATCCTTTATACAGCTTTTTACTTACCGACATTGAAACCTATGATACATTTTACAAGATGTTTTGTTTTAATGAAAATCTTCAAACACAGAAACAAACACAAACCCAGAACACACCCCTAACCTATCAAATTAATAAAAACATGTATAACTTGCACATCTTCAGTTAACCCTCCTAAAGAGAGCATTTGTGCAAAATAGAGACCTGCTAATACAGGCTCTAGTTAACCTGAAATTGGAGTTATCCATGCTAAGACATTATTACCTATTCTTCTTCTTAAACTAATTGGTGTTTGTTCTTATTTAATCTCTATTCCCCCTCCCCAGAATGTGAAAACTATTTGCATACTTTCAGAAATCATTAACTTTTAGCCTTGAAAAAACAAGTATACTGTCTTTTATTGCCCTATTATCAGCTTGCCTCTATGGAAAAGTACAAAAAGAGAAAAATGTATTTCTCTGTTGCAGCCTAAAAGACAAGCTGAAACACATATTGCTGAAGGAAGTTTGCACTGTATTCAGTATTCTCATATTTACTTGTTTTCAATTAAAATTTGTTATTAGAGTAAACCAAGGGTCTTAATCCATACATTCATCTATGCAAAAGTAAGAGTAAATGCATCACTCTACATATATTTTGATCTGTGTACTTTTATACCGCATCTCCCACCTCAACAACCCAAGATTACAGCCTATTGACTTAAACATGCTTTTGTCTAACCTTTCTTCTCTTTTTACACTGTAGTGCCTACATTTCTTTACACTCAAAAAAGAAGAAAGAAAGAGGAGGAAGAAAGAAAAAAGGCATCTGTTTAATAACTTTGTCACATAAAAGAATAATTTAAAATACTTTACTGAAAAATATGCAATTTATATTGTGAAAAGTTTCATAAAAATACTGTAAAGAAAAGAAAAGTTCCTCTTCTCTCCTCAGAATCCTTCCAGACATTAATTTCATGAAGTGAGGCAAATGCCTTTCATTTCCTCACAAGTTTAGCAAAGTCAAAAAGTCCACTATTTCTGCTTATTCTTATACAACCTAGTTCACAAATGCGATTGATGTTTTGCAGTCTCACATTTATTCACTAATTTCCATGTTGCTAGTTTTCTTCCTGTTCATCCCCATCTTCCAACTCTAGATTCTGTTTGAATTCCACAGTGCTCCTGATTTTTTTAGTCAGCTGCTGTACTTTTGTCTGTCTCTCAAGCATTCTCCTTTGCAACAGTAGAAAAGGTTTGACTGGCAAAATCTTTCCATGGGCTTTATCATCAAAATGAGAAGCACTGACACCTTCTGCTTGATGGTTAATTTTTTTTTTTTTTTGGACAGACATTTGCATTTTTTCTTTAGCCTGTTCTGCATCAAAAATGACTTTGATCTTTCAGGAAAAAAATATTCTGAAGGCAACTTGATACAGCAGTTTAAATCTCACACCTGCCTCTCCACATTCCTTGATTACAGGAATACATTTTTTTTCTCTTCTGCCTAGTGTACAGTGAATAATCATTTTCCACAAACACTCCCCAACTTTTAATACTTTGCCCTTTTGCTGTAGTTTTGTCAAGGTCGACTCTTTGTGTTGGTAGTTTTGTATCTTTACTAATAAAGGTCTTAGCTACTTTCTTATGGCCATACTTGGAGCATACACATGGTGTACCCTTTCAATTAATAGTGCCATCTATGGAATGTCAGTCTAGTTGCTTATTTGTGCTTTCTTAAAATTAATGGTTTGTTCCTTCTAGTTTCTCTGGTACAGCAGAAAATCTCAGATTTTCCCTTTGTGCTCTGTCCTCTAATTCTATTATTTTTTTAAACATCTCCTCTCGAACAGTCCCATACTCAGCCAGCCTTTACTTCATTTTGGCCTCTGAGTTTTGCAGTTTTATCAGCTCATCTGAATATTTGTTTAAAGCTTCTTCCATTTTTTGCTTATGTTCTTGTTATTTGAGTTGATATACTCCTTCAGGGTTTCATTCATTTTAATCAGCTCTGAGCATATTTGCCTTATTTTTCCTCTAGATTACAGGAAGCCATGTCTTGCACCAAAGCTGGAGCTTGAACTGCTTTTGCTGAACAGCTGCAGGATTCTTTCCAGTCAGTGTTTACTCTTTACCTTTTCTAGTTGATTTCCTTTCAGACTGTCTTAATTTCTTCTTTGCAGCATCCAGGCAGTGTACTTACTAGCCAGTAGCTGTGTTATACTCAAGTTGACAGTATCTCTGGCTCCAATTTCTCAGTTGCTGTTGATCCGTGTGCAGCCATCTTGGAAATTCAGAAATTAGGATTTCCTCCTTGTGTAGCTTAGCTTTGTGATCTTATTTGTTTTTTTGCCACTTTTTAGTTCAGTAGATTAGACCACATTCCAGAAAAAAAATTGATATTTTCATGAGTCTTACTGTCTTTAGATGTGTATTTTATATCATTATGTCTCTGAGATGCATTAATGTGTGGAATTTTCTTTCTTTTGTATACCAGTTGGCCTTGGAGAAAACATACCACATGTCATAATCATGAAGTTATTGAAGAATTTCACTGTTGTGAATTACAGCAGTGGCAGGTAATGACTTATAATTTTTTCATCATGTTGAGTGCAAAGATTTTAGTACAGATTTCAAAAGCCTTTTGTCATGGTAACAGTGTATTTATAAATTTATCTGTAGGAAGGAAGCTTTCTTCTCATTTTTTCCTTTTCATCGTTTTATCTCCTTCTTCCCGCAAAACCAAGCCTGACGGCTCCTCTACCCACACTCTGTTGGTCCAGGCATATTGCAGTAGTGGGAGCCAGGAATCACCAAGCAGGGTGAGAGTCCTATGCCCTACTCACTCCTGCAAAGGAATCTACAACTAGCTCGTCCACTCTGTAGTGAACGTTGGGTAGTGGGGAGCAGGCCAGGTTTGCTGGACTTGTGGAGTGGCGTATAGTCTGTCTGTACTGATAGAAGACTGCGCTTCCCCCTTTTCTGCTGATGCTCCTCCAAGCTCCCATATTTCTGTCATCTAAGAGAAAGTGTGCCTCTGCATGATGAATTCCTGTCAGCTTAATGTGTGAGTTTCATATGTCAGAGTGGGCTTGTTAGGCTCAAGTTCCACAGGTTGAACACCTAGTGGTCCTACTGGGTGTCACTTGTAAGGCAAGCCAGAGCCACCTCTCTCCTGTAGGGTGAGGCAATAATCACTTACTCCTATCCACCACTGCCAACTCATAATACAGCAGGCACTGGAACCACTATTTGAATTTGGGAGTATGTTTTCTTCAGTAAGTGACTGATAATTGTAGAGTTCAAGCTGCAGGGGTCATCAGGACGTTTGCCACAAGCATTTAGCTTGGTCAGCGCTTAGAACTTCTTTCCAGTTGCTTGTCCTCCTAATCCCAAATAGACTGTTGCCTCCCCACCCACCCTATTTCTTTCCTGCTTTGAAAAAGGTTTTACAGTTTTCAAGCTTAATTTCTATTTTTTTTCTGTACAGTTTACCGCTATATAAAAACGTCTCCCAGACATGTACACACACAATTTTTTGTTGTTGTTTCATAACAGTTTGTTTACTGGTTCTCTTGTTATTGAGGGTTTTGTCCCACTTTGTGCTGTGTCTTTTTTCTTAACTTGTCCCTTAGCACTGTCTTACCTTCTTCTTCAGAAGTCTTTCTTGTATATGTACATATAAGAAATGTAGGGTGATACAAGTTGGTAAATGTAATACAAACTCTCTATATGACTTAGATGATTGTATTATATTTGAGGAAGAAGAGGTAAGAAATTTGGGCATTGTGGTTGATTAAAGCTTTAATTTTGATGACATTAATTTAGTAATAATAAAACGTTATTCTATCGTGAAAAATGTGTTACACACCTTAATTAGCTGAGAAGAAAAGTTTTTAATTTCTATATTTAAGGCAGTAATAAAACTGCATATTAAGTATACGCTGGGATTCTGAAAAGCGTACTGCAGTCTCTCAGCCATAGCACAAGTGGCCAACCCCTCACAGTAACCCTTGTTGCAGATAGGTTGAGGGAAGTAAAGCCAAAAAGGAGTAGTTGGAAGCATGGTGTGCTTGGGTCTGCCTGAGGAATCACAGAAGGGGGGTTAGTTAGAGGATTGAGAGTACTGTGTGTGTGTGTGGGGGGTGTATATGAATGGATGAATATGTCTATGCACATTCAAGTGGGGATATCCAATTGAGTGAATACATTTGTGTGTGTGCCTCTATGAATATCTGCAAGTGTGTGTGAGAGTGAATGAAGGGATTCCACTGCCAACATGATGAATAAGCCCCCAGTGATTGCCACAGAAAAGTACTTTTTAACACTGGCAGTAATTGCCCAGGATTCAGAAACATTCAAATTAGCAGATGATAAGGTATTCCTCATTGTGGTTATACATGTCTGTGAATCAGTTTTTCTGCAGTCATCTACACTGCACCTTCCTGCAGTAGCTAGTGGCTGTAGTCCATATCTCTGAGTCCCAGGCGTAGTATGACATTATGTATGTATGTTCATGTGTGTGTACACACACACACACACACACACACACACACACACAGATATATGGGTCTACTTTACTTTATCGAATTAACACAACACAAAAATGCAAATCAAGACAAGATCAAACTGTACAATGAGGATCAGGTAATTTACCCTTTTCCTCACTGTAGTGCAATCTCGGAGTTGCTATATATAGTTTGCAGGGGGGTGTGGGCTGTGGAGGAGGCTTGCCCCCCCCCCCACAAAAACGTGAAAAAAATGTAGATTTTTGTGTTACACATATACACATACACACAAATGCTCCATGACAGTCTTGGCTCTTTAAATAGTCTCCCTGTATCTATCCCTCTGCATCTACTTGCCAGATGCATGATACGTAACATCCGCGATATTATTATGCTGCTACGTAGCTCGTAATATATATATATATATATATATATATATATATATATATATATATATATATATATATATGGGTCTACTTCTAAATTTTGAAGTTTCAAAACTTCAAATTTCTCATGGTCGAGACCATAAGATTGAAGTTTTAAAAGTGTGAGCAGTTAAAATAGAGATTGCTATACAGTGCAGAACTGTATATTTACCGTTTTCCTAGCTGTAGTGCAGTCTCAGAGTTGGTATATTTAATTAGCGGGGGGAGGGGGGGGTGCAAAATTGTAAAAAAAAAAAATAAAGATTCTATTTTTTTTATTTACATTTCGAAGTTTCAAAACTTCGATGTTATGGTCTCAACCATAAGAAATTTGAAGTTTTGAAACTTCAAAATTTAAAAGTAGACCCATATTTATATATATATATATATATATATATATGTTGTTTGTCTTTTCGACTTTTCCCGGTTAGGGGTCGCCACAGCGGAACTCAGATCCACTAATGATTGGCAGTAAATATTTTATGGTGCCGAGTTGCCAGCCCAATGCCCAATCTTCAGTGAAGGCACGCCCATTCACGCATGTCTTTCGGAGGCCACTCGACCACGGGGAGAACATGCAGACTCCACACAGAAGGCACTCCAGCCGTGAATCGAACAGGGGAACCTCTTGCTTTGAGGCAACAACGCTACTGCTGTACCACCGTGGCATATATATATATATCTATATATGGCAAAGAAATTTACCAGCAAAAACAAGGAGTAGCCATGGGGGCCAAAATGGCCCCTGAATAAGCAAGCCTCGTCCTTAGCGCATGGGAGGAGGAGACCCTTACCCAACTGCAAGGAGTCAAGAAAGTTGGTTTGTATAGACACTTTATTGACGACATCCTATTTTTGTGAAAAGGCACCAGCTCAGAGATGGAAACCTTCCTTCAGGAGATTGAAGCCAGCATCCAGTTCCTATAGTTCACAGTTTCAGGAAGAGGAACCCAAGTCCAGTTTCTAGATCTGGTATCAACCCTAGATCCCCAGTCCAAGACCTTTAAATCCACCCTCCATAGAAAGAGCACCTGCCAAAATAACTACCTTTATTTCCACAGCAAGCACCCCCTCCCCCTTCAAGAAGCAGAACCTTGTGAAGGGGCAGTACATATTGCTAAGCAGCATTGTTAGTGAGGAAGATTATTTCCACCTCTAATGCCAGTGCCTCAAGGACTTCTTCCTGGAAAGGCACTACCCACAGGATCTAGTCTTGTAATCAAAAGGAGAGAAACCCTGTACCCACCTATCCTTAAACACGGATTCCACCCCAAAGCTCAGGCACCAGAGGATATCACCCAAAGTCTTCCCCTGCCCATCTCTCTAGATGCTACCAGCATCAAAGACATTCTCATTAAAAACTGGGCACTCATAGCGGAGCACCCAGAGCTAGCTCTAATCCTTGGAAACCAACCAAAATTCTGCTACAAAAAGAACGTGTCCCTCAAAGCCACTTTTGAATCAAAAATAGTTAAATAGTTGTTTATACTTTTGTGCTAGTGTTGTTATGATGTATGTATGTGTGTGTGTGTGTGTGTGTGTGTGTGTGTGTGTGTGTGTGTGTGTGTGTGTGTGTGTGTGTGTGTGTGTCTCAAATACATTGTATACACCAATACCAATGTATGTCATACTATGTGCAAGGCACACACCCTTGACACATCGCAAGGCATGCACCAATGCGGAAAATGCCACTGATGCGATTTTATCATTCAAACCCCTACAGTACGTCTCACCACGCCTGTGACACCTTTGCACTGGCCCAGTAATCAGAGAGCCTCCATCCTCACCACTAGCAGCAGTGAGGGACATACACATTGGGAAGATGACAAGTACACACACAGTAAAGTACAGTTTCCCTTAAGAGCACACAGAGATCACAGTCAGTCTGGGGCTGGTTTCTCCTTCTTTCTCCATATCCCTAATAAGACTCCCCACTGGCACAGCTGTACGATTAAGATCTCAGCTGAGTGGCCACGCTAAGTCCTCCAGCACCCTCTCTGTCCAACCAGTGCTTTGTGTCCGTGTCCAAGTAGCTGACACACGCACACTTTGAGATTTGATTGATATACAAACACACACACACACACTCAACTGGGAAAGGCTGGCACAGGTTTATTAGATATGCCTCCTTCTGCCCAGACTATAAGGTAGTACCAGCTGCCACCAGTCATTTTTACTTATCAGCTACTCTAAGATCCTTACCAAAGGGTGTCCAATCCTACTGTGTAATGTTACTATTATCCAAATGGTAAGTGTGACCAAGACTAAGGCTGTTGGAGTGGCCTATACAGTGTCACCAAATACATATGCAAGTACTCTTAAGAGCTTAAATATCTCTAAACAAACCAGCCCCTATTAAAAGGTTTAAATATATTTAAAAATAAATAATAAAAGAACAAGACAATACTCAAACAATACAGTAACTACAGAGTTCAGAATCACAGGAAATAGTTTAAAACAACATTGCAGGGCATTCTCAAATAAATACAGAAAACATCTAAGTTAATCTTACTATATTCATATCTGTCTCTAAGAGAGATTACTGTATCTTGATTACTTAATGTTAGCAAGGCAAGTGCTGATGAGAGGATGTTTCCAGGTCCAAAGACAAATGCAGAATACAAAATCTGTCTCTGAGAGAGTTCTTAAATTACTATCAGATATTACTGCTGGGTCAGCTTTGGATGCCATTGCTCTTTGTCATCTGCCTTCAGTTCCCAGGCTAAACAGATACTTAGAATTTAACATCTGTGTCAGAAATACTTACCTCTCAGATGTGCAGCTGCTAGGAAGTCACAGAGCAATAAAAACACTTTACATTTTAAATCTAGTAAGTATTTCTGTTTCAAGGCAATAGGAAAACCTCTAGCTCTAGACATTGTGTCTGCTTGCTGCACTGAAACACAATTGTGAAACACTTTACTTTTCCACTTATTTTCTTGAGGGTTTGCAAGTTAACTCTGTATGTTCCAGCTTGTACTATGAAAACACACATTTGTACAAGTACATAGTCCTTATGCATTTCTGTTCTTTTCCAGTAGAGTACACTGTGGTTACATTCTTGAAGCTCAGTATACAGTTCAACACACACTTCTGCACCAGTAGTATAATATGCACATAACATATAGTTCTCTTACATTTGTAAAATAAGCATATGAATCATATTAATATTTACAAATGACATATAATTATTTACAAAATTCCAGATAGCTGGACTGGCAGTATTTCCCTGGTGTCACAACCCCACTGATGGTTATTCACCCAACATGGTTTACATGCAAGTATGCTCTCAGTGTGAAGCATACTACATTGGAAAAACCACAAGACTACCTAAGATCCAGATAAAAGAACATATGGGAGCCATCAGGAAGCAAGACCCTTACAACGCACTAGCCAGGCATAGTTCTCTGGATTCCAGTTTGCAGCAATTTAAAAAGTCACAGATCCCTGAAAGACTACCAACCCACTTTGGAAGACAACTTACTGTTAGTTAAGGAGTTATAATAGCAGATGTAATTGCAAGCAGACACCCTCCCAAGGACTAAATGAAAACCTGAGCATTTCCAGTGTCCTTAAATGGATTAGGTAACTACTTAACCCATCCCTTGCTCGCCATACCAGTTACACAATAAGCCTAGGTTCATCAATTAAGGAACTCCTTAACCTATCCCCCGCTTGCCACACCAGTTAAACAGTAAGCCTAGGTTCATGGATTGGGGAACTCCTTAACCCATCCCCCACTTGCCACACCAGTTAAAAAATAAGCCTAGGTTCATTTTATGTTATTTTCTGATGAAGTTCGACTGAAAACTTTGCAATGAACGAAAGTGCTCAAAATGTGATTTAAATGAATAAAACACTGACCAAAACACTGAGAATAGTCTAGAGTCTATGTTCCTTCCAAAATAGCAAAAGTTTCTTGAGTTTTTAAATAGTTGTTTATACTTTTGTGCTAGTGTTGTTATGATGTGTGTGTGTGTGTGTGTGTGTGTGTGTGTGTGTGTGTGTGTGTGTGTATATATATATATATATATATATATATATATATATATATATATATATATATATATATATAAAATACACACAGTCCTTTTTACATTTTTGCGGGGGGGGGGGCAAGCCATCCTGCACCACTCATGGGGGGGGGTTGTGCCCCCAACACCCCTGCAAATCATTTATACCATTTCCTGGATGGCGGTGGCGTACAAACACGCTAAACGCCAATGAGTCAGGAAATCAACCTGCGAACACCGCCAATATTTGGAACTGCCAAAGCGTTTCAAGTAGAAGTACCAAAATGTACAATTCTGTAATCACGGCCAGATAATGTCAAATTTTATTACACAAAAACAATCCAGGTTAAGCGCTTCACACACTAATGCTTCCTCAGAACAATGCTTCAACACGTACACAGCTTAAATAGCTGAATTGGCGCTAAAATAAATTAAAGCTATAGTGCCAAAAAATCAGAACCTGTAATAATATATATACAAATATATGACTTTAACATAGTATACATAAGTTACATAAGTTTAATAAAAAATATATAAATTGCTTAAGTTTAATAAAAAATATTGCTTAATAAAAAATATATAGACTGTGTGCTCCTAATATACATATCAAATACATTGTATACACCAATACCAATGTATGTCGTACTATGTGCAAAATTGTGTACAAAATTAATTGTAAAATTAATTTGTACTAAATGATACATTCCTACTTTATATACTTATATCTTCTTAAAAATTTTTTTATATTATAATTACTCTCTCTAACCCCATTAAAAATTGTGTTGCTTGAGGTGGGTGAATTAAAAACCTCCTATTAAAAAATGTTTTTTATTATAGAATAATACCTATGTGTTTAAATAAATAAATGTATAAATGAATAAATACATGAATGAATATATACATTAAAACACTATGTATAAATTCCTAATAATAATAACAATAAAAATATGATAAGATGATAAAAGGATAATTAGAACTATACTATGCTTAAAAATAAATGCGTACCATACTCATAATTCCAATATAGGTTTCACTGATATATATTCATTTATTCCTGGGTGTGTAGTTGCATCAGTCATAATTTGCCAATAGCATTCCCTGAATGATAGATGCCCCTTGATGTTACCCCCTCTAGGATTGACCTTAATTACTTCTAAAATACAAAACCTAAACTCATGCTCAACTCCTTTGTTTATTATGTGCTTTGCTAAGGCATTTTTCTCATCTTTTTTTCTAATAGAATATGTGTGTGCATATTCTCTTACCAATTCATATCTAGATTACAGAAGTTGTCATCCTATTAAGACAAAGAAAAATATTTACAAAGGACAGTGCATAAGGGCACTCAGAATGACATCTGAATATGGGGATATGTTGAAAGAGATTCAATTTATTACCTCACTATTTACTGACAGGGGATACAAAAGTACAATGATGGAAAAGGTGAATAATGAGGTTATTAGTGAATGGGGGAAAAAGTATGTACCGTTGTTGGGAACCAAGTATAAGAATACTACAATTAACAAAGAGGAATTAGTGAAAAGAGTGAACACAAGCACATATGGTAGGTCCTGTGTCATAGAATATGGTCCATATAGTAATAAGATAGAAGAAATTAAGAATCACTGGCATATATTATTAACTAATGATGAGATGATGGAAATATTAGGAATAAAACCAAGGTTTGTTTACAGAATGGGACAGAACTTGAAATCTCTTTTGGAGAACAATTCAAAACGAAATGTGACCAGCAATACGGGCAGTACTAAGAAATGTGGTGCATGCAATCAGTGCCAATATATTATAGAAGAAAAGGAGATAGTATTAGGAAATTATAACAAGACTAGACTAACTACAAAGAAGGGAAATTGTAATACTAAATATTTAGTATATCTGGCCAAATGTATTGCCTGTCCATCCTATTATATAGGAAAAACTGAACAGCAGTTTAAGAAAAGGATATATGCACACACATATTCTATTAGAAAAAAAGATGAGAAAAATGCCTTAGCAAAGCACATAATAAACAAAGGAGTTGAGCATGAGTTTAGGTTTTGTATTTTAGAAGTAATTAAGGTCAATCCTAGAGGGGGTAACATCAAGGGGCATCTATCATTCAGGGAATGCTATTGGCAAATTATGACTGATGCAACTACACACCCAGGAATAAATGAATATATATCAGTGAAACTTATATTGGAAT